>NW_022681471.1:83096926-83406926 GCF_009764315.1 Trachypithecus francoisi | reverse complement strand
AAGCCCCTGAGGGGAGGGGTGGCTGCCATTTCTACAGTTCAGTAGACTCAGCTGTTCCAGCCTACTGGCTTTGGAGAATACAAATGGTCCAGACAAAGAAGGGTCCCCCACAATGAGGCACAGCTGCCTTGCCAAACTCTGACCAGACTGCTTCTTTAAGCAGGATCACAATCCATTCCTCCTCACTGGGAGGAAGCTCCCTGTGGGGGCTTCAGCCACCCCAGTCAGGGATCTACTGATAGAGCTCTGTTCTCTACCTGGGATGGAGTTTTTGGGGGGAGGTGCAGCTGCCATCTCTACAGTTCAGTTAACTCAGTGGTTCCAGTCAGCTGGCTTTAGAGATTACAAATGGTCTGGACCAGGTTGGGTCCCCCTAGTGAAGCACACATCTCTATCTAAAAGCAGTGAGACTGCTTTGTTAAGCAAGTCTCTGATCCTGTTCCTCCTCACTGGGTGAGACCTCCCAACAAGAGTCTTCAGCGCCGCCTACAGGTGCATGCGGGCTGGCAACATGCACCTGTAGGAGGTGGCACCATGGATCACAGCTTCCAGAGAAAAGAGTTGGCTGCCATCTTTTCTGTTTTGCAGCCTTCACTGGTGATAATTCCAGGTATGGGATAAACCAAGGCAACTAGGGATTGGAGCAGATCCCCAGCAATATGTGGTAGCCCTATGGCAGAGTGACTTGAATGTTAAAAGAAAAACAAACAAAAAACAACACCATCAACAAGAAAGATCCCCCCAAAACCCGAAACAAAGGTGAGCAACTTCAAAAATTAAAGACAGATAAACCCACAAAGATGAAAAGCAATCAATCAAAAACGCTGAGAACTCAAAAACCCAGAGAGACTCTCCTCCCCCAAAGGACCGCAGCACCTCTCCAGCTAGGGCACAGAATTGGGCTGAGGCTGAGATGGATGAACTGACAGAAGTAGGTTTCAGAAGGTGGGTAATAGTGAACTTTGCTGAGCTAAACGGGCACGTTGTAACCCAATGCAAAGAAGCTAAGAATCATGATAAAGCAATATAGGATCTGATAATCCGAATAGCTAGTTTCGAGAGGAACATAACTGACCTGATAGAGCTGAAAAACATAACACAAGAACTTCACAACGCAATCACAAGTATTGATAGCAGAATAGATCAAGCGGAAGAAAAACAGTCTCAGAACTTGAAGACTGTCTTTCTGAAATAACAAGGCAGACAAAAATAGAGAAAAAAAAAGAATAAAAATGGGAATGAACACAATCTCCAAGATATATGGGATTACATAAAGAGACCAAACCTATGACTGACTGGGGTACCTGGAAGAGATGAGAAGAATGGAACCAAGTTGAAAAACATACTTCAGGAGAACTTCCCCAACCTAGCAAGAAAACAACATTAAATTCAAGAAATAGGGGGCGGAGCAAGATGGCCGAATAGGAACAGCTCCAGTCTCCAACTCCCAGTGCGCGAGTAAACAGAAGACCGGTGATTTCTGCATTTTCAACTGAGGTACTGGGGTCATCTCTCTAGGGAGTGCCGGACAATCGGTGCTGGTCAGCTGCTGCAGCCTGACCAGCGTGAGCTGAAGCAGGGCGAGGCATCGCCTCACCTGGAAGCGCAAGGGGAAGGAAATCCGTTTTCCTAGCCAGGGGAACTGAGACACACAACACCTGGAAAATCGGGTAACTCCCACCCCAATACTGCGCTTTAAGGAAACAGGCACACCAGGAGAATATATCCCACACCTGGCCGGGAGGGTCCCGCGCCCACGGAGCCTCCCTCACTGCTAACACAGCAGTCTGCGGCGATCTATCCGCAAGGTAGCAGCGAGGCTGGGGGAGGGGCGCCCGCCATTGCTGAGGCTTAAGTAGGTAAACAAAGCCGCTGGGAGCTCCAACTGGGTGGAGCTCACAGCAGCTCAAGGAAACCTGCCTGTCTCTGTAGACTCCACCTCTGGGGACAGCCCACAGCTGAGGTCCAATAGGGAAAGCAGCGGGGGCCGGTGCAGAGGCGAACGACTCTGTCTGACAGCTTTGGGGAGAGCCGTGGATCTCCCAACGCGGAGGTTGAGATCCGAGAACGGACAGACTGCCTGCTCAGGTGGGTCCCTGACCCCTGAGTAGCTAGCTGGGAGACATCCCCCACTAGGGGCAGTCTGATACCCCACACCTCACAGGGTGGAGTCATCCCTGAGAGGAAATCCAAAGAAAGAATCAGACAGGTACACTCGCTGCTCAGCAATATTCTATCTTTGGCAACCTCTGCTGCTGATACCCAGGCAAACAGGGTCTGGAGTGGACCTCAAGCAATCTCCACAGACCAACAGACAGTCCTTCTGACTGTCAGAGGGAAAACTATCAAACAGGAAGGACACCTATACCAAAACCCATCAGTACGTCACCATCATCAAAGACCAGAGACAGATAAAACACAAAGATGGGGAAAAAGCAGGGCAGAAAAGCTGGAAATTCAAAAAATAAGAGCGCATCTCCCCCTGCAAAGGAGCGCAGCCCATCGCCAGCAACGGATCAAAGCTGGTCAGAGAATGACTTTGACGAGATGAGAGAAGAAGGCTTCAGTCCATCAAACTTCTCAGAGCTAAAGGAGGAATTACGTACCCAGCGCAAAGAAACTAAAAATCTTGAAAAAAAAGTGGAAGAATTGACAGCTAGACTAATTAATGCAGAGAAGATCATAAACGAATGACAGAGATGAAAACCATGACACGAGAAATACGTGACAAATGCACAAGCTTCAGTAACCGACTCGATCAACTGGAAGAAAGAGTATCAGCGATTGAGGATCAAATGAATGAAATGAAGCGAGAAGAGAAACCAAAAGAAAAAAGAAGAAAAAGAAATGAACAAAGCCCACAAGAAGTATGGGATTATGTAAAAAGACCAAATCTACGTCTGATTGGGGTGCCTGAAAGTGAGGGGGAAAATGGAACCAAGTTGGAAAACACTCTTCAGGATATCATCCAGGAGAACTTCCCCAACCTAGTAGGGCAGGCCAACATTCAAATTCAGGAAATACAGAGAACGCCACAAAGATACTCCTCCAGAAGAGCAACTCCAAGACACATAATTGCCAGATTCACAAAGTTGAAATGAAGGAAAAAATCTTAAGGGCAGCCAGAGAGAAAGGTCGGGTTACCCACAAAGGGAAGCCCATCAGACTAACAGCAGATCTCTCGGCAGAAACTCTACAAGCCAGAAGAGAGTGGGGGCCAATATTCAACGTTCTTAAAGAAAAGAATTTTCAACCCAGAATTTCATATCCAGCCAAACTAAGTTTCATCAGTGAAGGAGAAATAAAATCCTTTACAGATAAGCAAATGCTTAGAGATTTTGTCACCACCAGGCCTGCCTTACAAGAGACCCTGAAGGAAGCCCTAAACGAAAGGAACAACCGGTACCAGCCATTGCAAAAACATGCCAAAATGTAAAGACCATCGAGGCTAGGAAGAAACTGCATCAACTAAGAGCAAAATAACCAGTTAATATCATAATGACAGGATCAAGTTCACACATAACAATATTAACCTTAAATGTAAATGGACTAAATGCTCCAATTAAAAGACACAGACTGGCAAACTGGATAAAGAGTCAAGACCCATCAGTGCTGTATTCAGGAGACCCATCTCACATGCAGAGACATACATAGGCTCAAAATAAAGGGATGGAGAAAGATCTACCAAGCAAATGGAGAACAAAAAAAAAGCAGGGGTTGCAATCCTAGTCTGATAAAACAGACTTTAAACCATCAAAGATCAAAAGAGACAAAGAAAGCCATTACATAATGGTAAAGGGATCAATTCAATAAGAAGAGCTAACTCTCCTAAATATATATACACCAACACAGGAGCACCCAGATTCATAAAGCAAGTCCTTAGAGACCTACAAAGAGACTTAGACTCCCATACAATAATAATGGGAGATTTCAACACTCCACTGTCAACATTAGACAGATCAAGAGACAGAAAGTTAACAAGGATATCCAGGAATTGAACTCATCTCTGCACCAAGCGGACCTAATAGACATCTATAGAACTCTCCACCCCAAATCAACAGAATATACATTCTTCTCAGCACCACATCGCACTTATTCCAAAATTGACCACATAATTGGAAGTAAAGCACTCCTCAGCAAATGTCAAAGAACAGAAATTATAACAAACTGTCTCTCAGACCACAGTGCAATCAAACTAGAACTCAGGACTAAGAAACTCAATCAAAACCGCTCAACTACATGGAAACTGAACAACCTGCTCCTGAATGACTACTGGGTACATAACGAAATGAAGCAGAAATAAAGATGTTCTTTGAAACCAATGAGAACAAAGATACAACATACCAGAATCTCTGGGACACATTTAAAGCAGTGTGTAGAGGGAAATTTATAGCACTAAATGCCCACAAGAGAAAGCAGGAAAGACTAAAATTGACACTCTAACATCACAATTAAAAGAACTAGAGAGGCAAGAGCAAACACATTCAAAAGCTAGCAGAAGGCAAGAAATAACTAAGATCAGAGCAGAACTGAAGGAGATAGAGTCACAAAAACCCTCCAAAAAATCAATGAATCCAGGAGTTGGTTTTGAAAAGATCAACAAAATTGACAGACCGCTAGCAAGACTAATAAAGAAGAAAAGAGAGAGGAATCAAATAGACGCAATAAAATGATAAAGGGGATATCACCACCAACCCCACAGAAATACAAACAACCATCAGAGAATACTATAAATGCCTCTACGCAAATCAACTAGAAAATCTAGAAGAAATGGATAATTTCCTGGACACTTACACTCTCCCAAGACTGAACCAGGAAGAAGTTGAATCCCTGAATAGTCCAATAACAGGCTCTGAAATTGAGGCAACAATTAATAGCCTACCCACCAAAAAAAGTCCAGGACCAGATGGATTCACAGCTGAATTCTACCAAGGTACAAGGAGGAGCTGGTACCATTCCTTCTGAAACTATTCCAATCAATAGAAAAAGAGGGAATCCTCCCTAACTCATTTTATGAGGCCAACATCATCCTGATACCAAAGCCTGGCAGAGACACAACAAAAAAAGAGAATTTAGACCAATATCCCTGATGAACATCGATGCAAAAATTCTCAATAAAATACTGGCAAACCGGATTCAGCAGCACATCAAAAGCTTATCCACCATGATCAAGTGGGCTTCATCCCTGGGATGCAAGGCTGGTTCAACATTCGCAAATCAATAAACGTAATCCAGCATATAAACAGAACCAAAGACAAGAACCACATGATTATCTCAATAGATGCAGAAAAGGCTTTTGACAAAATTCAACAGCCCTTATGCTAAAAACGCTCAATAAATTCGGTATTGATGGAACGTACCTCAAAATAATAAGAGCTATTTATGACAAACCCACAGCTAATATCATACTGAATGGGCAAAAACTGGAAAAATTCCCTTTGAAAACTGGCACAAGACAGGGATGCCCTCTCTCACCACTCCTATTCAACATAGTGTTGGAAGTTCTGGCTAGGGCAATCAGGCAAGAGAAAGAAATCAAGGGTATCCAGTTAAGAAAAGAAGAAGTCAAATTGTCCCTGTTTGCAGATGACATGATTGTATATTTAGAAAACCCCATTGTCTCAGCCCAAAATCTCCTTAAGCTGATAAGCAACTTCAGCAAAGTCTCAGGATACAAAATTAATGTGCAAAAATCACAAGCATTCTTATACACCAGTAACAGACAAGCAGAGAGCCAAATCAGGAATGAACTTCCATTCACAATTGCTTCAAAGAGAATAAAATACCTAGGAATCCAGCTTACAAGGGATGTAAAGGACCTCTTCAAGGAGAACTACAAACCACTGCTCAGTGAAATCAAAGAGGACACAAACAAATGGAAGAACATACCATGCTCATGGATAGGAAGAATCAATATCGTGAAAATGGCCATACTGCCCAAGGTTATTTATAGATTCAATGCCATCCCCATCAAGCTACCAATGAGTTTCTTCACAGAATTGGAAAAAACTGCTTTAAAGTTCATATGGAACCCAAAAAGAGCCCGCATTGCCAAGACAATCCTAGGTCAAAAGGACAAAGCTGGAGGCGTCACGCTACCTGACTTCAAACTATACTACAAGGCTACAGTAACCAAAACAGCATGGTACTGGTACCACAACAGAGAAATAGACCAATGGAACAGAACAGAGTCCTCAGAAATAATACCACACATCTACAGCCATCTGATCTTTGACAAACCTGACAAAAACAGAAATGGGGAAAGGATTCCCTATTTAATAAATGGTGCTGGGAAAATTGGCTAGCCACAAGTAGAAAGCTGAAACTGGATCCTTTCCTTACCCCTTATACGAAATAATTCAAGATGGATTAGAGACTTAAATGTTAGACCTAATACCATAAAAACCTAGAAGAAAATCTAGGTAGTACCATTCAGGACATAGGCATGGGCAAGGACTTCATGTCTAAAACACCAAAAGCAACGGCAGCAAAAGCCAAAATTGACAAATGGGATCTCATTAAACTAAAGAGCTTTGCACAGCAAAGAAACTACCATCAGAGTGAACAGGCAACCTACAGAATGGGAGAAAAATTTTTGCAACCTACTCATCTGACAAAGGGCTAATATCCAGAATCTACAAAGAACTCAAACAATATACAAGAAAAAAACAAACAACCCCATCAAAAAGTGGGGAAAGGATATGAACAGACATTTCTCAAAGAAGACATCCATACAGCCAACAGACACATGAAAATGCTCGTCATCACTCGCCATCAGAGAAATGCAAATCAAAACCACAATGAGATACCATCTCACACCAGTTAGAATGGCAATCATTAAGAAGTCAGGAAACAATAGATGTTGGAGAGGATGTGGAGAAATAGGAACACTTTTACACTGTTGGTGGGATTGTAAACTAGTTCAACCATTATGGAAAACAGTATGGCGATTCCTCAAGGATCTAGAACTAGATGTACCATATGACCCAGCCATCCCACTAGGGTATATACCCAAAGGATTATAAATTACTCTACTACAAAGACACATGCACACGTATGTTTATTGCGGCACTATTCACAATAGCAAAGACTTGGAATCAACCCAAATGTCCATCTGTGACAGACTGGATTAAGAAAATGTGGCACATATACACCATGGAATACTATGCAGCCATCAAAAAGGATGAGTTTGCATCCTTTGTAGGGACATGGATGCAGCTGGAAACCATCATTCTTAGCAAACTATCACAAGAAGAGAAAACCAAACACCGCATGTCTCACTCATAGGTGAATGAGAAGTTCATTCATAATTTGGCTCTCTGTTTGTCTGTTACTGGGTATAAGAATGCTTGGATTTTTGCACATTAATTTTGTATCCTGAGACTTTGCTGAAGTTGCTTATCAGCTTAAGGGGATTTGGGGCTGAGACAATGGGGTTTCTAAATATACAATCATGTCATCTGCAAACAGGGACAATTTGACTTCTTCTTTTCCTAACTGGATACCCTTGATTTCTTTCTCTTGCCTGATTGCCCTAGCCAGAACTTCCAACACGATGTTGAATAGGAGTGGTGAGAGAGGGCATCCCTGTCTTGTGCCAGTTTTCAAAGGGAATTTTTCCAGTTTTTGCCCATTCAGTATGATATTAGCTGTGGGTTTGTCATAAGTAGCTCTTATTATTTTGAGGTACGTTCCATCAATATGGAATCTATTGAGCGTTTTTAGCATGAAGGGCTGTTGAATTTTCTCAAAAGCCTTTTCTGCATCTATTGAGATAATCATGTGGTTCTTGTCTTTGGTTCTGTTTAGATGCTGGATTACATTTATTGATTTGCAAATGTTGAACCAGCCTTGCATCCCAGGGATGAAGCCCACTTGATCATGGTGGATAAGCTTTTTGATGTGCTGCTGAATCCGGTTTGCTAGTATTTTATTGAGGATTTTTGCATCGATGTTCATCAGGGATATTGGTCTAAAATTCTCTTTTTTGTTGTGTCTCTGCCAGGCTTTGGTATCAGGATGATGTTGGCCTCATAAAATGAGTTAGGGAGGATTCCCTCTTTTTCTATTGATTGGAATAGTTTCTGAAGGAATGGTACTAGCTCCTCCTTGTACCTCTGGTAGAATTCAGCTGTGAATCCATCTGGTCCTGGACTTTTTTTGGTTGGTAGGCTATTAATTATTGCCTCAATTTCAGATTCTGCTATTGGTCTATTCAGGGATTCAGCTTCTTCCTGGTTTAGTCTTGGGAGAGTGTAAGTGTCCAGGAAGTTATTCATTTCTTCTAGATTTTCTAGTTGATTTGCGTAGAGGTGTTTATAGTATTCTCTGAAGGTAGTTTGTATTTCTGTGGGGTCGATGGTGATATCCCCTTTATCATTTTTTATTGCGTCTATTTGATTCCTCTCTCTTTTCTTCTTTATTAGTCTTGCTAGCGGTCTGTCAATTTTGTTGATCTTTTCAAAAAACCAACTCCTGGATTCATTGATTTTTTGGAGGTTTTTCTGTGTCTCTATCTCCTTCAGTTCTGCTCTGATCTTAGTTATTTCTTGCCTTCTGCTAGCTTTTGAATGAGTTTGCTCTTGCCTCTCTAGTTATTTTAATTGTGATGTTAGAGTGTCCATTTTAGATCTTTCCTGCTTTCTCTTGTGGGCATTTAGTGCTATAAATTTCCCTCTACACACTGATTTAAATGTGTCCCAGAGATTCTGGTATGTTGTATCTTTGTTCTCATGGGTTTCAAAGAACATCTTTATTTCTGCCTTCATTTCGTGATGTACCCAGTAGTCAGTGAGGAGCAGGTTGTTCAGTTTCCATGTAGTTGAGTGGTTTTGATTCAGTTTCTTAGTCCTGAGTTCTAGTTTCATTGCACTGTGGTCTGAGAGATAGTTTGTTATTATTTCTGTTCTTTTACATTTGCTGAGGAGTGCTTTACTTCCAATTATGTGGTCAATTTTGGAGTAAATGTGATGTGGTGCTGAGAAGAATGTATATTCTGTTGATTTGAGGTGGAGAGTTCTATAGATGTCTATTAGGTCCGCTTGGTGCAGAGATGAGTTCAATTCCTGGATATCCTTGTTAACTTTCTGTCTCGTTGATCTGTCTAATGTTGACAGTGGAGTGTTGAAGACTCCCATTATTATTGTATGGGGGTCTAAGTCTCTTTCTAAGTCTCTAAGGACTTGCTTTATGAATCTGGGTGCTCCTGTATTGGGTGCATATATATTTAGGAAAGTTAGCTCTTCCTGTTGAATTGATCCCTTTCCCATTATGTAATGGCCTTCTTTGTCTCTTTTGATCTTTGATGGTTTAAAGTCTGTTTTATCAGAGACTCGGATTGCAACCCCTGCTTTTTTTTGTTCTCCATTTGCTTGGTAGATCTTCCTCCATCCCTTTATTTTGAGCTTATGTATGTCTCTGCATGTGAGATGGGTCTCCTGAATACAGCAGACTGATGGGTCTTGACTCTTTATCCAGTTTGCCAGTCTGTGTCTTTTAATTGGAGCATTTAGTCCATTGACATTTAAGGTTAATATTGTTATGTGTGAACTTGATCCTGCCATTATGATAATAACTGGTTATTTTGCTCGTTAATTGATGCAGTTTCTTCCTAGCCTCGATGGACTTTACATTTTGGCATGTTTTTGCAATGGCTGGTACCGGTTTTTCTTTTCCATGTTTAGGGCTTCCTTCAGGATCTCTTGTAAGGCAGGCCTGGTGGTGACAAAATCTCTAAGCATTTGCTTATCTGTAAAGGATTTTATTTCTCCTTCACTGATGAAACTTAGTTTGGCTGGATATGAAATTCTGGGTTGAAAATTCTTTTCTTTAAGAACATTGAATATTGGCCCCCACTCTCTTCTGGCTTGTAGAGTTTCTGCTGAGAGATCTGCTGTTCGTCTGATGGGCTTCCCTTTGTGGGTAACCCGACCTTTCTCTCTGGCTGCCCTTAAGATTTTATCCTTCATTTCAACTTTGGTGAATCTGGCAATTATGTGTCTTGGAGTTGCTCTTCTGGAGGAGTATCTTTGTGGCATTCTCTGTATTTCCTGAATTTGGATGTTGGCCTGCCCTACTAGGTTGGGGAAGTTCTCCTGAATGATATCCTGAAGAGTGTTTTCCAACTTGGTTCCATTTTCCCCCTCACTGTCAGGCATCCCAATCAGATGTAGATTTGGTGTTTTTACATAATCCCATACTTCTTGCAGGCGTTGTTCATTTCTTTTTCTTCTTTTTCTTTTGGTTTCTCTTCTCGCTTCATTTCATTCATTTGATCCTCAATCGCTGATACTCTTTCTTCCAGTTGATCGAGTCGGTTACTGAAGCTTGTGCATTTGTCACGTATTTCTCGTGTCATGGTTTTCATCTCTGTCATTTCATTTATGACCTTCTCTGCATTAATTAGTCTAGCTGTCAATTCTTCCACTCTTCTTTCAAGATTTTTAGTTTCTTTGCGCTGGGTATGTAATTCCTCCTTTAGCTCTGAGAATTTTGATTGACTGAAGCCTTCTTCTCTCATCTCATCAAAGTCATTCTCTGACCAGCTTTGATCCGTTGCTGGCGATGGGCTGCACTCCTTTGCAGGGGGAGATGCGCTCTCATTTTTTTAATTTCCAGCTTTTCTGCTCTGCTTTTTCCCCATCTTTGTGGTTTTATCTGTACCTGTCTTTGATGATGGTGACGTACTGATGGGGTTTTGGTGTAGGTGTCCTTCCTGTTTGATAGTTTTCCTTCTAGCAGTCAGAACCCTCAACTGTAGGTCTGTTGGAGATTGCTTGAGGTCCACTCCAGACCCTGTTTGCCTGGGTATCAGCAGCAGAGGTTGCAGAAGATAGAACAGCGAGTGTACCTGTCTAATTCTTACTTTGGGAGCTTCCTCTCAGGGGTGTACTCCACCCTGTGAGGTGTGGGGTGTCAGACTGTCCCTAGTGGGGGATGTCTCCCAGTTAGGCTACTCAGGGGTCAGGGACCCACTTGAGCAGGCAGTCTGTCCCTTCTCAGATCTCAACCTCCATGTTGGGAAATCCACTGCTCTCTGCAAAGCTGTCAGACAGAGTCGTTTGGGTCTGCAGAGGTTCTGCTGCTTTTCTGTTGTTGTTATTTATCTGTGCCCTGTCCCCAAGGTTGAGTTTACAGAGACAGGCATGTTTCCTTGAGCTGCTGTGAGCTCCACCCAGTTCAAGCTTCCCAGCAGCTTTGTTTACCTACTTAAGCCTCAGCAATGGCGGGCGCCCCTACCCCATCCTTGCTGCTGCCTTGCAGTTAGATCACAGACTGCTGTTTTAGCAATGAGGGAGACTCCGTGGGCGTGGGACCCTCCCAGCCAGATGTGGGATATATTCTTTTGGTGTGCCCGTTTGCTTAAAGCGCAGTATTGGGGTGGGAGTTACCCGATTTTCCAGGTGTTGTGTGTCTCAGTTCTCCTGGCTAGGAAAAGGGATTCCCTCCCCCTTGCGCTTCCCAGGTGAGGCGATGCCTCGCCCTGCTTCAGCTCTCGCTGGTCGGGCTGCAGCAGCTGACCAGCACCGATTGTCCGGCACTCCCCAGTGAGATGACTCCAGTACCTTAGTTGAAAATGCAGAAATCACAGACTGGATTAAGAAAATGTGGCACATATTCACCATGGAATACTATGCAGCCATCAAAAAGGATGAGTTTGCATTCTTTGTTGGGACATGGATGCAGCTGGAAACCATCATTCTTAGCAAACTATCACAAGAAGAGAAAACCAAACACCGCATGTTCTCACTCATAGGTGGGAACTGAACAATGAGATCACTTGGACTCGGGAAGGGGAACATCACACACTGGGGCCTATCATGGGGAGGGGGGAGGAGGGACGGATTGCATTGGGGAGTTATACATGATATAAACGTTATGCACACGTACCCTAGAACTTAAAGTATAATAAAAAAAAAAAAAAATGCAGAAATCACCGGTCTTCTGTGTCGCTCGTGCTGGGTACAACTCACTTTTTTCTTAGGTTTGTCTATCACTATGTTTGAGCATGTGATCTTGCTTTGGAAGCTTCGAGTGAACTATAATGCAAATTTGATTAATTAAATATCTAGTCTCTTTGGCCCTTGAGTTACCAAAAAAAAAAAAAAAAAATGGGCTTCTTAATTATAAAGTACACTCCATGTTCCTGAAATTGCAAAAATGCTGTATTTATTCAGTCAAGTTTTAGTAGTCTTCCTGACTACACTAACAGTAGGCTAAGGATATTTTTTAAAGGTATCATACAGTATATTTTAGCTTAAAACCCTAGGGCCTGATCCCAACTGTTAGCCCCCATATGTAAAGTAAATTATCATATTCCCAACAAATAAGAAAGTAAATATATAAGAGAATGAATGGAAAGTGGGAAATTGAGTGTGTAAGTAAATACACAGACTAGTGTAATCAGGACGTCTACTAAAAATTGACTCTGAATAAATAAAGCATTTTTGCAATTTTAGAAACATGGAGAGTACTTCATAATTAAGCAGCCCAGTTCCTATCTGTAAATACACAGATAGGAAGCATGGAAAGACAGGGAGATATATGGAAAGACAGGGAGATGTCATAGATTTACAAAGACAATCTTGGTTCAGCTCCCTAGTGCCTACTGCTTTTTTCCTCTAAAGTTTCCTCAGACTCATAGGATTTGAATAGGGTGCATCCTGAAGGGTATGTGTCACAAGTATGCAAAATACTTTTTACAGCCTGTCCTTATCTCTAACTACTCAGGCAGCAGAATCTGTGCTTCATCCAAACTTGTCTACTCAGGGGTTAAACATCATGACCACAAATATTAACAACTTTCTACTAAGTGTCAGACCATGTACTAGGCACCAAGAATATGATGCTAAAATAACTAAAGGAGTATAATTGGATTGTTTATAACACAAAGGATAATGCTTGATAGGATGAATACCCTATTTTCCATGATGTGAGTATTATGTATTACATGTCTGTACCAAAATATCTCATGTACTTCATAAATATATACACCTACTATGTACCCACAAGAATTTTAAAATATTTTTAAAAGGCAGACATATTTCCTGTCTTCATGGAACTTATAGTCTAGCAGGCTGACTTTAGACCATCCCCCGTCCCCACAAAAATTGCCAATCTCTCCTTTCTGCCCTTGATAAAATTTCATCTTCAAAAATGTAGCTCAAGCTTTTCCACCTCCTTGAGGTCTTTTCCAACCATCTTGTCCACTATAATTGGTCTTAAATCTGGATTCCTGCAGCACCAGGTATCTTCCCTTCATGTTGGGCATTCTTCACTGCCTTGTATACCTATTTCTTTATGGGCTTCACCCACCCAATTGAACCATAAATATGCTCACAGCAGAGATCAAGCCATACTCATCCCTTACTCTAGTGCTTGGCATGGTGCCTGGCATGTAGTAAATGCAACAGACGGTATTGTTGCTGCTGCTCCTAGTTAAGACAGTATAATATGTAGTGTGTGTGCATGTGTGTGTGTGTGTGTGCACTCATGTGTAGTGACAGATAGAAATCCATGGCCTTTCATACATTTGCACCCTGACATGTATCGCCCCCTTACCCTTTTGTCTGGTTAATACATAGGCTTCTTTCAAAAACAAGTGAAATGTTACCTACTTTCCGAACTAAACTGTTAGCTCCTTGACAGCAGGGGCCATAGTTTATTTACGGTAGAACCCTTGGAGTACAAAAGTTGCTAAATGAAATGAAACCACCAGGTCAGGTGCAGTGGCTCATGCCTGTAATCCCAACACTTTGGGAGGCTGAAGCAGGCAGATCACCTGAAGTCAGCAGTTCGAGACCAGCCTATCCAACATGGGGAAACCACGTCTATACTAAAAATACAAAAAAAAAAAAAAAAAAAAAATTAGCCGGGCGTGGTGCCAGGTGCCTGTAATTCCAGCTAGTAGTGAGGCTGAGGCACGAGAATCAATTGAACCTGGGAGGCGGGGGTTGCAGTGAGCCGAGATGGTGCCACTGAGCTCCCGCCTGGGAGACAGTGCGAGACTCCCTCACAAAAAAAAGGAAAAAAAAAAAAAAAACACCAATCCTTCACATAAATAACAGGAGAGACTTCCGTCAGTTTGTTCCACTAGAAAAATTGCTGACACTGATTTTCACATGTGCTTTCACCAGATTCTTCTTGTTTGTGTTACAAAATCCCCAGGCATTTGAGTATCAAATGAAGTAAAATATGAAAGTATCTGGCATTAAGTAGATGCTCCATAAAAGCCCTCTTCCTCTATGTTCATTCATTGCATGAACAAATATTGACTGCCTAACATGTAACATGCCCTATTTTATGCTCTGGAAAAAAAATGCATCAAACAATAACAAACAAAAATCCAAGCCTTCATGAAACTTACATTCCAGTAAGGGGAAATAGGCAATAAACAAAATAAATACATAATGGTAGGACAGTATCACATTTAAGAATAAAAATGAAGCAGGCAATAAAAATTAATTAAGAATGTAAGGGCATGGTGGCTCACGCCTGTAATCTCACCACTTTGGAAAGCCGAGGCGGGTGGGTCACGAGGTCAGAAGATCGAGACCATCCTGGCTAACATGGTGAAACACCGTCTCTACTAAAAAAAAAAAAAAAAAAATTAGCTGAGCGTGGTGGTGGGCACCTGTAGTCCCAGCTACTTGGGAGGCTGAGGCAGGAGAATGGCGTGAGCCTGGGAGGCAGAGCTTGCAGTGAGCTGAGATCGTGCCACTGCACGCCAGCCTGGGTGACAGAGTGAGACTCCTCTCAAAAAAAAAAAAAAAAAAAAAAGAATATTAGGGGTGAGTGGGGCTGAATTATTGTGTATAGAATAGTCAAGGAAGGTTTCTCTGAAGAGACAATATTTAAATAGAAATTTGAATGAAGACAGGGAGTCAGCCATGAAAATATCTGGGGTAAAGGGAAGAGTGTTAAGAGTAAAAGTGAATACAAAAGTCTTGTGGCAGGCATGTGCTTAGCATGATTAAGGAACATCAAGAAGGGCTTTTATAGATCAGACCATAAGTATTTGCTGAATCCAAACCCATTTACACACTATACATGAATGGTCTATGATATACAGATATATATCTATATACATACACACACACATATATATACACACATACACACACATATATATTTGTGGATATCTAAGTGTTATGGGTTAAATTGTGCCCTACCAAAAGATATGTTGAAGTATTAACCCTTGGTACCTGTGAATGAGGTTTATGAGAATTTTATACCGACAGAAACACTTCCAGTCTGGGCTGAAAAAGACAGAGATGAGGAAAACGCAGGAAGAATAATTTCTTGTTTTCTTTAGTTAGCTTTTTGTTTTTTTAATTTCCAACATTTATTTTAAGTCCAGAGGTACATGTGCAGGACACGCAGGTTTTTTACATAGGTAAATGTGTGCCATGGTGGCTTGCTGCACAGACCATCCCATCACCTACGTATTAAGTCCAGGATCCATTAGATATTCTTCCTGATGGTCTCTCTCCTCCTACCCTTCACCTTCTGACATGCCCTAATGTGTGTTATTCCCCACCCCCACCCATGTGTCCAGGTGTTCTCATCATTCAGCTCCCACTTACAAGTGAGAACATGTGGTATTTGATTTTCTTTTTTTGTGTTAATTTGCTGAGGATAATGGCTTCCAACTCCATCCATGTCCCTGCAAAGGATGTGATCTTATTCCTTTTTATAGCTGCATAGTATTCCATGGTGTATCTGTACCACATTTTCTTTATCCAGTCTATCATTGATGGGCATTTAGGTTGATTCCATGTCTTTGCTATTGTGAATAGCGCTGCAATGAACATATGCATACATATATCTTTATAAAATAATGATTTCTATTTCTCTGGGTATATACCCAGTAATGGGATTGCTGAATCAAATAGTATTTCTGCCTCTACGTCTTTGAGGAATCGCCACACTGTCTTCCACAATGGTTGAACTAATTTACACTCCCACCAACAGTGCAAA
This sequence comes from Trachypithecus francoisi, assembly GCF_009764315.1. Classification (NCBI taxonomy): domain Eukaryota; kingdom Metazoa; phylum Chordata; class Mammalia; order Primates; family Cercopithecidae; genus Trachypithecus; species Trachypithecus francoisi. The sequence goes on along the minus strand of NW_022681471.1, from coordinate 83,390,948 downwards.
AGAATTTCATTTTCTCCAAAATCTCACCAGCATCTGTTGTTTCTGGATATTTTAATAATAGGCATCCTAACTGTGTGAGATGGTATCTCATTGTGGTTTCGATTTCCATTTCTCTAATGATCAGTGATATTGAGCTTTTTTTCATATGTTTGTTGGCCACATGTATACTGTCTTTTGAGAAGCGTCTGTTCATGGCCTTTGCCTATTTTTAAAGGGATTTTTTTCTTTACTTTTGTTTTGTTTCAATTTTATTTTATTTTAAATTCCAGGATATGAGTGCAGGATGTGCAGGTTTGTTACACCAGTAAAAGTGTTCCATGGTGGTTTCCTGCACCCATCAACCCATCACATAGGTATTAAGCCCCACATGCATTAGCTTTTTATCTTGATGCTCTCCCTCCTTCTGCTGCCCCCCAACAGGCCCCAGTGTGTGTTGTTCCCCTCCCTGTGTCCATGCATTTTCATTGTTCACCTCCCATTATAAGTGAGAACAGGCAGTGTTTGGTTTTCTGTTCCTGTGTTAGAGGATAATGGCTTCCAGCTCCATCCATGTCCTACAAAGGACAGAATCTCATTCCTTTTTATGGTTGCATAGTATTCCATGGTGTAATGTAGCACATTTCTTTATCCAGTCTATCATTGATGGACATTTGGGTTGATTCCATGTCTTTCCTCTTGTGAATAGTGCTGCAGTGAACATAGGTGTGCATGTATCTTTACAATACAATGATTTATATTTCTTTGGATATATACCCAGTAATGGGATTACTGGGTCAAATGGTATTTCTGCTGCTAGGTCTTTGAGGAATTGCCACACTGTATTCCACAATGGTTGAACTAATTTACATTCTCACCAACAATGTTAAAGCATTCCTATTTCTCCACAGCTTCACCAACATCTGTTGTTTCTTGACTTTTTAATAATCATCATTCTGACTGGCATGAGATGTTATCTCATTGTGATTTTGATTTGTATTTCTCCAATGATCAATGATTTTGAGTTTGTTTTTGATGTGTATGTTGGCCACATAAATGTCTTCTTTTGAGAAGTGTCTGTTCATGTCCGTTGCCCACTTTTTAATGGGGTTGTTTTGTTCTTGTAAATTTGTTTAAGTTCCTTATAGATTCTGGATGTTAGAACCTTGTCTGAAGGATAGATTGCAAAATTTTCTCCTATTCTATAGGTTGTCTCTTCACTCTGATGAGAGTTTCTTTTGCTGTGCAGAAGCTCTTTAGTTTAATTAGATCCCGTTTGTCAATTTTTGTTTCATAGCGATTGCTTTTGATGTTTTTGTCATGAAATCTTTGCCTATGCCTATGTCCTGAATGGTATTGCCTAGATTTTCTTCTAGAGTTTTTATAATTTGGGGTTTTAGAACAAAGCTGGAGGCATTATGCTACCTGACTGCAAACTATACTACAGCTGACAGTAACCAAAACAGCACGGTACTCATACAAAAACAGACACATAGATCAATGGAACATAATAGAGATCTCAGAAATAAGGTCACACATCTACAACCATCTTACCTTCCACAAACCTGAAAAAAACAAGCAACTGGGAAAGGATTCCCTATTAAATAAATGATGCTGGGAAAACAGGCTAACCATATGCAGAAAATTAAAACTGGACCTCTTCCTTACACCTTATACAAAAATTGACTCAAGATGAATTAATGGATTTTTTTCCTATAAATGTAAGTTCCTCGTATATGCTGAATATTAGACATTTGTCAGATGCATAGTTTGAAAGTATTTTCTCCAATTCTGTAGGTTGTCTGTTCATTCTGATGATAGTTTCTTTTGCTGTACAGAAGCTCTTTAATTAGATCCCATTTCTCAATTTTTGCTTTTATTGCAATTGGTTTTGGTGGCTTCATCATGAAAGTGTTGCCTGTGTCTATGTTCTGAATGGTATTGCCTTGATTCTCTTCTACTAGAAATTGTATAGTTTTGGGTTTTACTTTTAAGTTTAGATGTCTAGCAAGGCCGAGTAAGTTTTCTTTGATTATTCCCTCAAATATATTTTTCAAACTTGTATATTTCTCTTCATCATCAGGAACACCAATTATTTTTAGGTTTGGACATTTAACATAGCCCCAAACTTCTTGGAGGCTTTGTTCATTTTTTTTTTTTTTATTATACTTTAAGTTCTAGGGTACATGTGCATAACGTTTATATCATGTATAACTCCTCAATGCAATCCCTCACTCCTCCCCCCTCCCTATGATAGGCCCCAGTGTGTGATGTTCCCCTTCCCGAGTCCAAGGGATCTCATTGTTCAGTTCCCACCTATGAGTGAGAACATGCGGTGTTTGGTTTTCTCTTCTTGTGATAGTTTGCTAAGAATGATGGTTTCCAGCTGCATCCATGTCCCTACAAAGGACGCAAACTCATCCTTTTTGATGGCTGCATAGTATTCCATGGTGTATATGTGCCACATTTTCTTAATCCAGTCTGTCACAGATGGACATTTGGGTTGATTCCAAGTCTTTGCTATTGTGAATAGTGCCGCAATAAACATACGTGTGCATGTGTCTTTGTAGTAGAGTAATTTATAATCCTTTGGGTATATACCCAGTAGTGGGATGGCTGGGTCATATGGTACATCTAGTTCTAGATCCTTGAGGAATCGCCATACTGTTTTCCATAATGGTTGAACTAGTTTACAATCCCACCAACAGTGTAAAAGTGTTCCTATTTCTCCACATCCTCTCCAACATCTATTGTTTCCTGACTTCTTAATGATTGCCATTCTAACTGGTGTGAGATGGTATCTCATTGTGGTTTTGATTTGCATTTCTCTAATGGCGAGTGATTATGAACATTTTTTCATTCACAATAGCAAAGACTTGGAATCAACCAAATGTCCATCTGTGACAGACTGGATTAAGAAAATGTGGCACATAACACCATGGAATACTATGCAGCCATAAAAAAGGATGAGTTTGCATCCTTTGTAGGGACATGGATGCAGCTGGAAACCATCATTCTTAGCAAAGTATCACAAGAAGAGAAAACCAAACACTGCATGTTCTCACTCATAGGTGGGAACTGAACAATGAGATCACTTGGACTCGGGAAGGGGACCATCACACACTGGGGTCTATCATGGGGAGGGGGTAGGAGGGAGGGATTGCATTGGGGAGTTATACATGATATAAACGTTATGCACATGTACCCTAGAACTTAAAGTATAATAAAAAATAAAAAATAAAAAAAATTAAAAAAATTAAAAAAAATAAAAAAAAAAATTCAAGAAATGCAGAGAACCTCAGTAAGATACTCCATGAGAAGATCAAACCAAGACATAATCATCATGTTTTCCAAGTTCGAAATGAAACAAAAAATGTTAAATGTAATCCAGAGTGAAAGGCCAGGTCACCTACATAGTAAAACCCCTCAGACTAATAGTGGGCCTCTCAGCAGAAACCCTACAGGCCAGAAGATATTAAGGGCCATATTCGACATGCATAAAGAAAAGAATTTCCAAACCAGAATTTCATATCCAGCCAAAGAAAGCTTCATAAGCAAGGGAGAAATAGAACATTTTCAGATAAGCAAATGCTTAAGGAATTCATTACCATCAGACCTGACTTGCAAAAGTCCCCTCAAAGAAAAAAAAAAAAAAAAAAAAACCTAAAATTACCAGCCATTACAAAGCACATTATACACAGATCAGTGACAGTATGAAGCACAAAATAAGTCTGCAAAGTAACCAACTATCATGATATAATAACCAACCATCATAGCAGGAACAAATTCACACACAATAATACTAACCATAAATGTAAATGGGCTAAGTGCTCCAATTAAAACACACAGAATGGCAAGCTGGATAAAGAGCCAAGACCCATTGGTATGCTGTCTTTAAGAAATCCATCTCACATGTGAAGAGGCACACAGGCTCAAAATACAGGAATAGAAGAAAATTTACAAAGCAAATGCAAAACAGAAAAAAGCAGGGGTTTCAATCCTCTTTTCTGATAAAACTTTAAACCAAGAAAGATTAAAAAAAAAAAAAAAAGACAAAGAAGGGGATTACATAATGGTAAATGGTTCAATTCAACAAGAAGACCTATCTATCCTAAATATATATGTATGCAAAACAGGAGCACCCAGATTCATAAAGCAAGTTCTTAGAGACCTACAAGGAGACTTAGACTCCCCCACAATAATAGTGGGGGTACTTAAACAGCCCAATGACAATATTAGACAGATCATCAAGACAGAAAATTATCAAAGGTATTCAGGACCTGGACTCAGCTCTGGATGAAGTGGACATGATAGATATCTGTAGATCTCTTCAACCCGAAACAGTAGAATATACATTCTTCTCATCACCACATGGCATGTACTCTAAAGTTTATCACATAATCAGAAGTAAAACACTCCTCACCAAATGCAAAATAACTGAAATCATAATAAACAGTCAGTCTCTCAGACCACAGCACAATCAAATTAGAACTCAAGATTAAGAAATTCACCCAAAACCACACAACTACATAGAAATTGAACAACCTACTCCTGAATAACTCCTGGATAAATAATAAAATTAAGTCAGAAATCAAGAAGTTCTTTGAAACTTATGAGAACAAAAACACAATGCACCAGAATCTCTGTGATACAGCTGAAGCAATGCTAAGAGAGGGAAATTTATAGCACTAAATGCCCCCATCGGAAAGCTAGAAAGATCTCAAGGTAACAACCTAATATCTCAACTATGAGAACTAGAGAACCAACAGAAAAGAAACCCCAAAGGTAGCAGAATCAATAAATAGGCAAGATCAGAACTGAACTGAAGGATATAGAGATACAAAAAAGCTCTTCAAAAAAGCAGTGAATCCAGGACCTGGTTCTTGGAAAAAATTAATAAAAGAGACAAACTTCTAGCTAGACTAGTAAGGAAGAAAAGAGACAAGAATCAAATAAATGCAATCAGAAATGATAAGGGGGATATCACCACTAACCCCACAGAAATACAAACAACCTTCAGAGAATACTATAAACACCTCAATGGACATAAACTAGAACATATTGAAAAAATGGATAAATTCCTGGGCACATACACTCGCCAAAGACTGAACCAGAAAAAATTGGATCCCTGAATAGACCAATAACAAGTTCTGATATTGAAGCAGTAATAAACAGTCTACTAACAAGCAAAAGCCCAGGACCAGATGAATTCAAAGCTGAATTGTACCAAAGGTACAAAGAAGAGATGGTAACATTTCTACTGAAACTATTCCAAAAAGTTGAAAAGAATGAACTCCTTCCTAACTCATTTTATGAGGCCAGCATCATCCTAATACCAAAACCTTGTAGAGATACAAGAAAAAGAGAAAACTTCAGGCCAATATCCTGATAAACATCAATGTAAAAATCCTCAGTAAGATAATGGCAAACCAAATCCAGCAGCACATCAAAAAGATTATTCACCGTGATCAAGTTGGCTTCATCCCCAGGATGCTAGGTTGGTTCAATATAGGCAAATCAACAAATGTGACTCATCACATAAACAGAACTAAAGACAAAAACCCATTATCTCAATAGATGCAGAAAAGTCCTTCAATAAAATTCAACATCCCTCTATGTTAATAACTTTCAATAAAGCAGGCACTGAAGGAACATACTTCAAAATAATAAGAGCCACATAAGACCAACCCACAGCCAATATCATACCGAATCAGCAAAAGCTGTTAGCATTTCCCTTAAAAGAGGAAAAAGGTATGCCCTCTCTCACCACTCCTATTCAACATAGTATTGGGGAAGTTCTGGCCAGGCCAATCAGGCAAGAGAAAGAAGTAAAGAGTATTCAAATAGGGAGAGAGGAAGTCAACTTATCTTTGTTTGCAGATGACATGATCCTATATCTAGAAAACCTCATTGTCTTGGCCCAAAAGCTTCTTAAGCTGACAAGCAACTTCAGCAAAGTCTCAGGATACAAAAGCAATGTGCAAAAGTCGCTACCATTCCTATATACCAACAATAGGCAAGCCAAAAGCCAATTCATGAACTCCCATTCACAACTGCTATGAATACCTAGGAATACAGCTAACAAGGGAAGTATAGGACCTCTTCTTAGAGAACTACAAACCACTGCCCAAGGAAATCAGAGAGGACATAAACAAATGGAAAAACATTCCATGCTCATGGATAGGAAGAATCAATATGAAAATGCCCATACTGCCCAAAACAATTTATAGTTTTGGTGCTATTTCCATTAAACTACCATTGACATTCTTCACAGAATTAGAACAACAACAACAAAAAATTCACTAAAAAAGATCTTCAATAGCCATGACAATCCTAAGTAAAAAGAACAAAGCTGGAGGCATCATGCTACCTGACTTTAAACTATACTACAAGGCTACAGTAACCAAAACAGCATGGTATTGCTGCAAGAACAGAAACATAGACCAATGAAAAAGAATACAGAACTAAGAAATAAAACTATCTACCTATACCGTCTGATCTTTGACAATCCTAACAAAAACAAGCAATGGGGAAGAATTCCTTATTTAATAAATGGTGCTGGGAGAACTGGCTAGTTATGTGCAGAAAATTGAAACTGGACCCCTCCCTTACACCATATACAAAAATCAACTCAAGATGGATTAAAGACTTAAATGCAAAACCTAAAACTATAAAAACTCTAGAAGAAAATCTACACAATACCATTCAGAACATAGGCACAGGCAAAGATTTCGTGATGACAATGGCAAAAGCAATGAAAGCAAAAATTGACAAATGAGATCTAATTAAACTAAAGAGCTTCTTCACAGCAAAAGAAACTATAATCAGGGTGAACAGAAAACCTACAGAATGGGAGAAAATATTTTCAAACTATGCATCTGACAATGTTCTAATATCCAGCATCTATAAGAAACTTAAATTTACATGATAAAAAACAAACAACCCCATTAAAAAATGGGCAAAAGACACAAACATACACTTATCAAAAGAAGACATACATGTGGCCAACAAGCATATGAAAAGAAAGCTGAATATCACTGATCATTAGAGAAATGCAAATCAAAACCACAATGACATACCATCTTACACCAGTCAGAATGCCTATTAAAAGTCAAAAAATAACAGATGCCGGTGAGGTTGCAGAGAAAACGGAACACTTATACACTGGTATTGTGAGTGTAAATTAGTTCAACAATTGTGAAAAGCAGTATGGCAATTCCTCAAAGAGCTAAAAGCAGAGCTACCATTTGACCCAGCAATCCTATTATGGATATATACCCAGAGAAATAGAAATCACTCTACCATAATGATACATGAACATGAATTTTCATTGCAGCACTATTCACAATAGCAAAGACATGGAATCAACCTAAATGCCCATTGATGACAAATTGGATAAAGAAAATGTGGTACATATACATGATGGAACAGTTTGCAGCCATGTAAAAGAACAAGATCATGTCTTTTGTGAGAGCATGGATGGAGCCGGAGGCTATTATCCTTAGGAAACTAATGAGGGAACAGAAAATCAAATACCACATGTTCTCAATTATAAGTGTGCACTAAATGATGAGAACTTATCATACAAACAAGAAAACAGTGGACACTGGCTTCTACTTGAGGGTGGAAGATGGGAGGAGGGAGAGGAGTAGCAAAGATAACTATTGGGTACTAAGCTTAATACTGGGTGATAATATTTACAACAAACCCCCGTGACACGTGTTTACCTATGTAATAAACATTCACATGTACCCCCAAGCCTAAAATAAAGGTTAAAATAATGGTGAACCAGTCTTGCATACCTTAAATAAGTCCTATTTGGTTGTGGTGTATTATTACATTTGTTCATTCCTGGATTCAATTTTTTGTGGTTAAATTCACAGGACATATTGATCTGTAGGTTTCTTTTTGTGTGTGCTATCTTTTATTTTGGTAGCTGGATAACTGGCCTCGCAAAATGAGCTGGGGAATGTTTTTCTTCTATTATCTGGAAGACATTGTGTAAAATTATTGTTTATTCTTTAAGTGATTAGTAAAATTCTCCAGTGACACCATATGGGTCTGCAGATTTGCTTTTTGTAGAAATTTCATTATATATTAAATTTCTTTATATTTATGAGACTTTATTTTCTACTTTTTCTTGGTTGTTTTTACAGTTTGTGGTTTTAGAAAAATTGTTCCTTTTATTTCAAAGGAGCAATTGTCATATTTGACCATGAAGTTATTCTTAATATCTCCTTAACATTGTTTTAATGGCCGTAGGATCTGTAGTGTTATTTCTCATTTTATTCTTCATATTGTCAATTTGTGTCTTTTTCTTTTTAACTTCTATAAATCTTTCTAGAAGATTATCAGTTTTATTTTGTTTGATGAATCAACTTTTGGTTTCATTAATTGTCTATTATTATAATTTTATTGATTGCTACTGTGATTTACATTATTTCTTTCTCTCTGCTTGCTTTGATTTTTTTTGTTCTTTTACTTGGTTTTTGAGGCAGAAATTTTGATTTTTTATTTGAAAACTTCAATTCTAATGTAATCATTAAGTGCTATAATTTTTATTTCAATTTTGACATATTTCAACATGCTATATTTTAATTTCATTTAATTCTCTGTGTTTTTGCACTCCTCTTTAATCATAGATTATAGGCTTGTATTATTTAATTTCCATGTGTCTAAAGACTTTTCTGTTGTCTTTCCTTTATCAATGTTATTGGTTGATTCTATTACTTTCCGTATAATTTCAGTTATTTTAAGTTTGTTGAGATTTGTTTTGTGACCCAGAGTATGGTCTATCTTGGTGAATTTTCCACAGACACTTAAAAATAATGTATTTTGCTGCTGTATGGAGCATTCTATATGTCAATTATGTACTGCTGGTTGATCATGTTTGGTACTTCTATATCCTTGCTGATTCTCTGCTTAGTAACTATATCAGTTTCTGAGAGAAGGTAGTGAAGTTTCCCCGTATAATTGTGGATTTGTATTTCTTCTTTTATTTCTATTAGTTTCGTTTCTTACATTTTGAGGCTCTTGTTTGGTGTATACACATGTGGGATCATTATGTCTTATGGTAGATTGATTATTTTACTTTTATGAAATGCCCTCTTTGTCTCTAGTAATTTTGTTTGTCCTGACGTCTACTTTGTCAGATATCAGTATAGCTGCTTCTGCCTTCTTTTGGTTAATGTTTGCATTGTATGTCTTTTTTCATCTGTGTTAGTTTCCTAGAGCTGCCATAACTAAATACCACAGATTGAGTGACTTTAAACAACAAAACTTACACTCTCATACATATAGACATACATTACAATTCTAAAATCAAGATGTTAGTAGGGTTGTGCCTTTATGAAAGTTCTAAGAAAGAGCTCTTACTTGCCTCTTTTAGATTCTGGTGGTTGCTGGCAATCCTCGGTGTTCCCTGGATTGTAGATATATCACTCCAATCTCTGCTTCACCTCACATGGCCTCCTCTCTGTGTGCCTGTGTCTAAACTTCCTTCTACTTGTGAGAACACCAGTCATTGGATTAAGGTTCACCCTAATCAAGTATGACTGCATCTTGACTTGATTACTGAAGGGGTGGCCTACCCCTCCACACCTGTGGGTGTTTCTCGTTAGGTGGAACAAGAGACTTGAGAAAAGAAATGAGACACAGAGACAAAGTATAGAGAAAGAAAAAGTGGGCCCAGGGGACCTGCGCTCAGCATACAGAGGACCCACGCCGGCATCAGTCTCTGAGTTCCCTTAGTATTTATTGATAATTATCTTTACCATCTTAAAGATAAGGAGTGGCAGGACAATAGGATCATTGTAGGGAGAAAATTAGCAGTAAGACATATGGATAAAGATCTCTGTGACATGAATAAGTTCAAAGGAAAATGCTGTGCCTTGATATGCACATGCAAACATCTCGATAAACCTTTTAGCAGCATTGTTCCAGCAAGTCCCACCTTTTGCCGTAAGGCGCTTTTCTCCTATCTCAGTAAACAGAGTATACAATAAGGTCTCACACCGAGATGTTCCATTGCCCAGGGAGGGGCAGAAGACAGATGCTTTTCTCTATCTTAACTGCCAACATCCACCAAAAGGCCTTCTTTCTTCTTGTACTAGTCCTCCTCAGCACAGACCCTTCAGGAGTGTCGGGCTGGGGGACCATCAGGTCTTTCTCTTCCCACGAGGCCATATTTCAGACTATCACATGGGGAGAAACCTTTGACAATACCTAGCTTTCCTAGGCAGAGGTCCCTGCGACCTTTGGCCATGTACGTGTCCCTGGGTACTTGAGATTAAGAGAATGGTGACCTTTAACCAGCAAGCTGCCTTCAGGCACTTGTTTAACAAAGCACATCCTGCACAGCCCAAAATCCATTAAGCCTTGAGTCACCACAGCACATGTCTCTTGCAAGGACAAGGTTGGGGGTAGGGTCACAGATTAACGGCATCTCAAATACAGAAAATGGAGTCTCTTATGTCTACTTCTTTCTATATAGACACAGTAACAGGCTGATCTCTCTTTCTTTTCCCCACAGATTACATGTGAAAATACACTATTTCCAAATAAGGTTACATGCATAGGTTCAGGTTCTGAGGTTTAGAACTTCAACCTATCTTATTGTGAGACACAATTCAGCCCATAACACCATCCTTTTACTTTCGACTACCTATGCTGTTGAATTTGAAGTGAGTTTCTTATAAACAGCATATAGTTGAGCATATGTTTTTTCGTTTTTCAATCTACTCTGCCTATCTCTATGTTTTGATTAGTGCATTTAGGCAATTTACTTAAAGATAATTCTTTATATGTTAACACTTAAGTCTGCCATTTCATTGCTTGTTTTCTTTTTGTTTCATCTGGCTGTCATTTTTCTGGCCTTTCTGTGGGCTAATTAAACTTTTTTTAAGGATTCCATGTTGATTTATTTATAGTCTTTATGAGTGAATCTATTTGTATAGTTTTCATAATGGTTGCTTAGGGTAACAACATATACATATGCCACATCATAGTCTACTGACATGAATATTTTATCACTTTGAGTAAAGTGAAAACTTCATGTTCATTTAGATACCTTTATCCCCACTTTTAAATATCATTACCTTATCAGATGGTATCATGAATTTTATCTAATCATCAAATATGAATTCTAAAACTCAAGAGGAAAAGAATACTCTGCTGTATGTACTCATATTTCTGCTCATTTTCTTATTCCTTCTTCCCCACTGATGCTCCAAGGTTCTTCCTTTTATTATTTCCTTTTGGTTTGAAGTATTTTCTTTAGCCATCATTAAAGGTACATCTGCTAGAAATAAATTCTTTTAGTTTTCCTTCGAGAATGTCTTTGTTTTCTCTTAATTACTAAATAATAGCTTGCCAGATACATAAATCATGGTGTATTAGTATGTTATTGCATTGCAATAAAGAACTACCAGAGACTGGGTAATTTGCAAAGAAAAGAGGCTTAATTGACTCACAGTTCTGCAGGTTGTACAGGAAGCAGGGCTGTGGAAGCCTCAGGAAACTTACAATCATGGTGGGAGGCAAAGAGAATGCAGGCATGTTTTACACTGAGCAGGAGAAAGAGAAAGAAGGAGGAGGTGCTACACACTTTTGAACAACCAGATCTCATGGGAACTCACTATCACAAGAACAGTAAATAGGAAGTCCACCCACATGATTCAATGATCCCATGATCCTGCCAAGTCCCTCCTTCAACATTGGGGATTATAATTCAACATGAGATTTGGGTGGGGACACTGAGCCAAACCATATCACATAGTTAGCAATTCTTTTCTGTTAGCACTTGAAAAATACTAAAGCATTACTCCTTTGTAGTCTCCATGGTTTTGGATGTGAAGTTCACTATCACTTGAATTGGTGTTCCTCTATACGCAATATGTTCTTTCTCTCTGACTTCTATCAAGGTTTTTTTTCTTAATCTTTAGTTTTCAGAAAGTTAATCAAAATGTTGTCTTGACATGTCAATTTTGGGGCTTTTCATGTTTGGATTTCATTTATGGTTTAAATCTATAGGTTTATATCTTTTGCCAAATATGGGAAGTGTTTGGCCATTATTTCTTCAAATACTCTTTCAGCTACACTTGCTTTTACACTCTTTCTGGAATGCTCATGATACAAATATTGAAATTTTGGTATTGTATAGGTTCCTGAGGCTCCATTCATGCACTTGTGTTTTTGTCTGTTTTATCTTTGTTTTCCATGTTGGGTAAGGTCTATTTTTTGTCCGCAGGTTCACTGATTCTATCTTTTGCCATATCCTTTTTAACACTGAGCCCATCAACTCACTAGGTTTCTTAAAAATTCTGCTATTGAGGTACAAGGAGGAGCTGGTACCATTCCTTCTAAAATGATTCCAATCAATAGAAAAAGAGGGAATCCTCCCTAACTCATTTTATGAGGCCAGCATCATCCTGATACCAAAGCCTGGCAAAAACACAACAAAAAAAGAGAATTTTAGACCAATATCCCTGATGAACATCTATGCAAAAATCCTCAATAAAATACTGGCAAACCCAATCCAGCAGCACATCAAAAAGCTTATCCACCATGATCAAGTGGGCTTCATCCCTGGGATGCAAGGTGGCTTCAACATATGCAAATCAATAACTGTAATCCAGCATACAAACAGAACCAAAGACAAAATCCACATGATTATCTCAAGAGATGCAGAAAAGGCTTTTGACAAAATTCAACAGCCCTTCACATTAAAAACTCTCAATACATTAGGTATTGATGGGACATATCTCAAAACAATAAGAGCTATTTATGACAAACCCACAGCCAGTACCATACTGAACGGGCAAAAACTGGAAGCATTCCCTTTGAAAACTGGCACAAGACAGGGATGCCCTCTCTCACCACTACTATTCAACATACTGTTGGAGATTATGGCCAGGGCAATCAGGCAGGAGAAGAAATAAAGGGAATTCATTAGGAAAGAAGGAAATCAAATTGTCCTGTTTGCAGATGACATGATTGTATATTTAGAAAATGCCATCATCTCAGCCCAAAATCTCCTTAAGCTGATAAGTAACTTCAGCAAAGTCTCAGGATACAAAATCAATGTGCAAAAATCACAAGCATACCTATACACCAATAACAGACAGAGAGCCAAATCATGAGTGAACTTCCATTCACAACTGCTTCAAAGAGAATAAAATACCTAGGAATCCAACTTACAAGGGATGTAAAGGACCTCCTCAAGGAGAACTACAAACCACTGCTCAAAGAAATATAGAGGACACAAACAAATGGAAGAACATACCATGCTCATGGACAGGAAGAATCAGTATCATGAAAATGGCCATACTGCCCAAGGTTATTTATAGATTCAGTGCCATGTCCATCAAGCTACCAATGACTTTCTTCACAGAATTAGAAAAAACTGCTTTAAGGTTCATATGGAACCAAAAAAGACCCTGCATTGCCAAGACAATCCTAAGCCAAAAGAACAAAGCTGGAGGCATCACGCTACCTGATTTCAAACGATACTACAAGACTACAGTAACCAAAACAGCATGGTACTGGTACAAAAACAGAGATATAGACCAACAGAACAGAACAGAGCCCTCAGAAATAATACCACACATATACAACCATCTGATCTTTAAAAAACCTGACAAAAACAAGAAATAGGGAAAGGATTCCCTATTTAATAAATGGTGCTGGGAAAAACTGGCTAGCCATAAGTAGAAAGCTGAACCTGGTTCCCTTCCTTACACCTTGTACAAACATTAATTTATGATGGATTAAAGACTTAAATGTTAGACCTAAAACCATAAAAACCCTAGAAGAAAACCTAGGTAATATCATTCAGGACATAGGCATAGGCAAGCAGTTCATGTCTACAACACCAAAAGCAATGGCAACAAAAGCCAAAATTGACAAATGGGATCTAATGAAATTAAAGAGCTTCTGCACAGCAAAAGAAACTACCATCAGAGTGAACAGGCAACCTACAGAATGGGAGAAAAGTTTCACAATCTACCCATCTGACAAAGGGCTAATACCCAGAACCTACAAAGAACTTAAAGAAATTTACAAGAAAAAAATCACACAACCCCATCAAAAAGTGGGCAAAGGATGTGAATAGATACGTCTCAAAAGAAGACTTTTATGCAGCCAACAGACACATGAAAAAATGCTCATCACTGGCCATCGGAGAAATGCAAATCAAAACCACAATGAGATACCATCTCACACCAGTTAGAATGGCAATCATAAAAAAGTCAGGAAAAAACAGGTGCTGGAGAAGATGTGGAGAAATAGGAACACATTTACACTGTTGATGGGACTGTAAACTAGTTCAACCATTTTGGAAGACAGCGTGCCGATTCCTCCAGGATCTAGAACTAGAAATACCATTTGACCCAGCCATCCCATTACCGGGTATATACCCAAAGGATTATAAATCATGCTGCTATAAAGACACATTCACATGTATGTTTATAGTGACACTATTCCCAATAGCAAAGACTTGAAACCAACCCAAATGCCCATCAATGATAGACTGGAGTAAGAAAATGTGGCACATGTACACCATGGAATATTATGCAGCCATAAAAAATAATGAGTTCATGTCCTTTGCAGGGATGGGGATGAAGCCCAAAACCATAATTCTCAGCAAACTAGCAGAGGAACAGAAAATGAAACCTCGCATGTTTTCACTCATTAGTGGGATTTGAACAATGAGAAGACATGAACACAGGGAGGGAAATATCACACACCAGGTCCTGTCGGCAGTGACAGGGGGACTAGTGGAGGGATAGCATTAGGAGAAATACCTAATGTAGGTGATGGGCTGATGGGTGCCACAAACCACCATGGCACGTGCATACCTATTTAACAAACCGGCATGTTCTGCACAGGTATCCCAGAACTTAAAATATATATAAAAAATAAAACAAGTAAACATATAAAACTCACTATATGGGTGTGTATATGTATGTGTATATATATAAACCCAATATTGGAGCACCCTGATGCCACTGAGGGGCCAAGAGGACTGGCACACTCCTAATGCATCATCAGAGTGAGGAGAAGAAAGAAACAGTGGCTAGCAAGAGGGAGGAAGCGGGGCTACTCCACACTGAGACTTGTTCCTGGCCGCCAATAACTCCAGAATGCATGAGTTAAACTGGTAAAAAAGCAATCTGTTCTCTCTCCGTAGGCTTCTCGAATGCCAGCAGAAGGAGACCTCTCAACCACCATGGACACTCGAGTTGGCAGGGAGTGCTGCTTAAAGAAGTGGTAAGGGTAGCAATCCAGCTGAGTTGAAGCCTAGAGAGTTTCGTGCAGCAGCATCTGTGGTGGAGCAGAGGCAGAGACAGCCATTCCCCCAGGCTTGACTTGCTCCCATAGGAGACGTTACCCTTAGAGGAACTATTAAACCTTAACTCTGCAGGGTATTCTTGTCCACCAGATGGGGCTGGTCTGACATCAGCATCCCTTAATTTCCTGGCCTCTCCAGTTGGCCCCAGCCTAGTCATACTTGTGCAAAGTAGCCTTGAGTGCCCTGAGGACCTGTATCATGGCTTCTGTGCTGGTGAGACGTTTCTGACTGATGGAGAGCTCCAACAGTGCTGCCCCCATGGCCACACAGGAGTCTTTCTGCTACCTCCCCACAACGCAGCTTCCATGGGCCAACAGCAACCCCACACATCACTTTGATTACAAGTGTGTACAGGGGCATGTTTGCTTTCCTGACCTGTCAATGCACCCCTATGCATGTACCCTGCCCTTCCACTGCTACAGCAAATATACAGACCACTGCCCTCTCCCCACAAACCACCATTGCAGTCAGAGTCTTGGCAGGCACAGAATCAGCAAGCCCCATCCTTGCACCAACACTGTTGCAGGAGAAAAACTAAGCATAAAGAACAAGGAATTCTCCATCTTGAGCAACCACCCATATCTGTGGCACAAAAAGAATGCACACAGACCTATACCCCCTAGAGCTCCACCCCCATGCCAACACCACTAACATCATTACCCTTGCAAACAAGGACCCCTTGGCCCCAAGCCTAATTGCCTTCACCACTGTGATGAACACTCACAAGCAGGCAGTCCCCAAAGTGCCTATTACCACCCTGCCACAGGTGACAAGTGTGTACCCTGCCAGACTGCTGCTGTTGCTGGCACATGCAAAAACGAACAGATTCTTTGGCAACCACATTACAAAACACTTTGGCTGACACCACCCATCAGAGTCTAGTGACCAGCTGTTGGAGAGCACCTTGGCCCCTCAGTGCAGTGAATTTCAAACATCAGAAAGACAGAGAACAACGTTGGGGCCTGATACAAGGCCCCCAGAGTAAGAGCAAATGGTATAAGAATTCAAGGTAGAGTGTTGGTCTCCTAAAATCTTCCAGAAATGAAGCCATTTGGCTTAAGTGACTTCATACCACAATCAAACCATAAAGGGCATAAATAAAATACAAGAAAAAAAATTCCAAGTTCAGCAACTTTGACCAAAAATTTAAAAAATAAAAAAACCATAAACCCATAGAGATGAGAAAACCAGCACAAGAACCCTGACAACTCACAAGGCCAGAGTGCCTTGGTCCTCAAAATGACTGCACCATCTCTCCAGCAAAGGTTCTGAACAGGGGTGATGGCTGAAATGACAGAAATAAAATTCACAATATGAATAAAAAGGAAGATCATCGAGATGCAGGAGTACATCAAAACCCAATCTATATCAGCTAAGAATCAAAGTAAAATACTATAAGAGCTGAAAGACAAAATAGCCACTATAGAAACAAATGTAACTGAACTCATAGAGCTGAAAATCACACTACAAAAAATTCATAATGCAATCACAAGTATTAATAGGAAAATAGACCAAGTGGAGGAAAAAATCTCAGAGCTTGAAGACAGGCTTTCTGAAATAAGACAGCCAGACAAGAAGAGAGAAAAAAAATTTAAAAGAATGAACAAGTAAACATATCTCTGACAAATAAGTGATTATGTAAAGAGACCAAATATTTCACTGAAGTCCCTGAAAAAGATGGAGAGAGTGGAAGCAACTTGGAAAACATATTTCAGATTGTCATCCATGAGAACTTCTTCAACCTAGCTAGAGAGGCCAAAATGCAAATTGAAAAATGCAGAGAATTCCAGTAAAATACTTCTGAAGATCATCCTCAAGCAACATAATCATCAGATTATCCAAACACAAAATAAAAGTAAAAATGTTAAAGGCAGCTAGAAAACAAGGTCAGGTCACCTACAAAGGGAAGCCAATCAGAAAAAACAGTGAACTTCTCAGCAGAAACCCTACTGGAAAGCCAATATTCAACATTCTTAAAGAAAATAAAATCCAACACAGAATTTCATATATGACCAAACTAAGCTTCATAAGCAAAAAGAAAGTAAGATAATTTTCAGACGAGCAAATGCTAAGAAAATTTGTTA
The DNA here is from genome assembly GCF_009764315.1 of Trachypithecus francoisi. Taxonomy (NCBI): domain Eukaryota; kingdom Metazoa; phylum Chordata; class Mammalia; order Primates; family Cercopithecidae; genus Trachypithecus; species Trachypithecus francoisi. The sequence goes on along the minus strand of NW_022681471.1, from coordinate 83,373,539 downwards.
CCATCAAACACACCTTAAAAGAGCTCCTGAAAAAGGCACTAAATATGGAAAAGAAAGCCCATTACCAACCACTACGAAAACATACTGAAATACAGAGGCCAGTAACAATATAAAGCAACCACATAAACAAGTCTGAAAATTAGCCAGCTAGTATCATGTTGACAAGATCAAATTTATACATATCAATATCAACCTTGAAGGTAAACAGGCCAAATGCCCCAATTAAAAGGCACAGAGTAGTAAGGTGGATTAAATGCCAAGACCCATTGGCAAGCTGTCTTCAAGAAACCTATCTCAAATGAAATCACACACATAGACTTAAAGGGATGCAGAAAAATCTACCAAGGAAATGGAAAACAAAAGAAAGCAGGAAATGCAATCCTAATTTCAGGCAAAACAGACTTTAAACCAACAAACACCAAAAAGGACAAAGAAGAGCATTATGTGATGGTAAAGGGTTCAATGAAACAAGAAGACCTATTATAAATATATATGCACCAAGCATAGGAGTACTCTGAACCATAAAGCAAGATCTTAGAGACCTTCAAAGAGATGTAGATTCACACACAGTAAGAGTGGGAGACTTTAACACCCCGCTCACCATATTAGAAAGATCATCAAGGCAGAAAATTAACAAAGATATTCAGGACCTAAATTCAGGACTAGCTTAACTGGACCTGATAGGTATCAACGAAACTCTGCCCTCAAACACAATAAATTCATTCTTCTATGTCCATATAACAAATACTCTAAAATCAATCACATAATCATAATTTTAAACATCCTAAACAAATGCAAAAGAACAGAAATAATAACAACCCATCTCTCAGACCACGGCACAAACAAATAAAAAACCAGGACTAAAAAAAACACTCAAAACCATACAATTACATGAAAATGGAATAAACTGCGCCTGAATGACTTTTCGATAACTAATGAAATTAAAACAGAAATCAAAACGTTTCTTCAGACTATTGAGAATAAAGATACAACATCCCAGAATCTCTAGAACTCAGCAAAGGCACTGTTAAATTATAGCACCAAATGCCCATATCAAAAAGTTAGAAAGATCTCAATTTAACAACTTAACATCACAACTGGAAGAACTAGAGAACCAAGAAAAAGCCAACCCCAAAGGTAGCAGAACACAAGAAATAACCAAAATCAGAACTGAAGAAGAGAGAGACATGAAAAAGCATTCAAAAATTAACTCAAGGATGTGGCTTTTCGACATAAAATAATAAAATAAGTGCATAACTAGCTAGAATAAAGAAATAGGGAGAGAAGATCTAAATACACACTATTAAAAATTACAAAATGGATATTACCACAAACCCCACAAAAATATGAATAAACACTAGACAGTATAATAACCCACAATGCATACAAATAAAAAGATATAGAAAAAGATAGATGAATTCCTGGAGATATACACACTCCCAAGATGAAACCAGGAAAGAATTCAATCTCTGAACAGACTAATAATGAGCACCAAAAGTGAATCACTAATAAATAGCATACCAATTTAAAAAGGCACAAGACCAGATGGATTCACAACTAAATACTAACAGATATACAAAGAGGAGCTGGTATCATTCCAGCTGAAACTATTCAAAAAAGAAAACAAAAACAAAAACAAAAGCAAAAAACCAAAACAACAAAGAAAAGACTTCTCCCTAAATCATTTCATGATCCTGACATCAAAACCTAGCAGGAAAACAACAACAACAAAAAAACCACCCAGGTCAATATACTTGATGAAAATTGATGCAAGTATCCTCAAGAAAATACTGACAAATTGAAGCTGGTAGCATATTAAAAAACTTATTCACCAAGATCAAGTACATTTTATTCATAGGATTCAAAATTAGTTCAAAATACACAAATCAAAAAATGTGATTTATTGATACTGTGAAAATGGCCATATTGCCTAAGGTAATTTATAGATTCAATGTCATTCTCATCAAGCTACCAATGACTTTCTTCACAGAATAAGAAGAAACTACTTTAAAGTTCACATGGAAGCAAAAAAGAGCCAGCATTGCTAAGACAATCCTAAGCCAAAGAACAAAGCTGGAGGCATCATACTACCTGACTTCAAACTATACTACAACACTACAGTAACCAAAACAGCATGGTACTGGTACCACAACAGAGATATAGACCAATGGAACAGAACAGAGCCCTCAGAAATAACACCACACATCTACAACCATCTGATCTTTGACAAACCTGACAAAAACAAGAAATGGGGAAAGGATTCCCTATTTAATAAATGGTGCTGGGAAAACTGGCTAGCCATATGTAGAAAAGTAGAACTGGATCCCTTCCTTACACCTTATACAAACATTAATTCAAGATGGATTAAAGACTTAAATGTTAGACCTAAAACCATAAAAACCCTAGAAGAAAACCTAGGCAATACCATTCAGGACATATGCATGGGCAAGGACTTCATGTCTACAACACCAAAAGCAATGGCAACAAAAGCCAAAATTGACAAATGGGATCTAATGAAACTAAAGAGCTTCTGCACAGCAAAAGAAACTACCATCAGAGTGAACAGGCAACCTACAGAATGGGAGGCAATTTTTTCAATCTACTCATCTGACAAAGGGCTAATATCCAGAATCTATGAAGAACTCAAACACATTTACAAGAAAAAACAAACAACTCCATCAAAAAGTGGGCGAAGGATATGAACAGACACTTATCAAAAGAAGACATTTATGCAGCCAACAGACACATGAAAAAATGCTCATCATCACTGGCCATCAGAGAAATGCAAACCAAAACCACAATGAGATACCATCTCACACCAGTTAGAATGGCAATCATTAAAAAGTCAGGAAAAAACAGGTGCTGGAGAGGATGTGGAGAAATAGGAACACTTTTACACTGTTGGTGGGACTGTAAACTAGTTCAACTATTTTGGAAAACAGTGTGGCGATTCCTCCAGGATCTAGAACTGGAAATACCATTTGACCCAGCCATCCCATTACTGGGTATATACCCAAAGGATTATAAATCATGCTGCTATAAAGACACATTCACAGGTATGTTTATTGTGGCACTATTCACAATAGCAAAGACTTGGAACCAACCCAAATGTCCATCAATGATAGACAGCATTAAGAAAATGTGGCACATATACACCATGGAATACTACGCAGCCATAAAAACCTGCACGTTGTGCACATGTACCCTAAAACTTAAAGTAATATAATAAAAAATACAATATACTCAGCATTTTTCAAATGCATTTTTATAATTAAATCCTGTTGCTACTGGTTATTTAGTTTATAACTGATATGGTGTTTTGCTGAAGAATATTGAACATTTTGCATTACATAAAAATCACAATCCAATGTGTATTCAACAAAACAGAAATGTCACATCTAGTATAATACAAATTTAAGAAATGTATGCAAAGTACTTACTACAATATAAATAAAATTCTTACAAAACCTATGATATAATTTAGGTTAAAAATATTCCTTTAAACAATGGCTTCGTTTCTTGAATATATTGTCTAATATTTTAAAGTATTTTTACTTCAGGAAATCATGGGAATTATCTCTATGCCTTTTTTGCCAATATACTTTTTGTCAGTTTCCAAAAATAAAAAAGAAAAAGAAAAAGAAAAAGGATGAGTTCATGTCCTTTGTAGGAACATGGATGAAGCTGGAAACCATCATTCTCAGCAAACTATCGCAAGGTGAAAAAACAAACACCACATGTTCTCACTCATAGGTGGGAATTAAACAATGAGAACACTTGGACACAGGAAGGGGAACATCACACATCGGGACCTGTTGTGGGGTGGGGGAAGCGGGGAGGGATAGCATTAGGAGATATACCTAATGTCAATGACGAGTTAATGGGTGCAGTATACCATCACGGCATATGTAACAAACCTGCACATTGTGCATATATACCCTAGAACTTAAAGTATTATAATAAGAAATACACTATATCCCAGCACTTTGGGAGGCCGAAATGGGTGGATCACGAGGTCAGGAGATCGAGACTATCCTGGCTAACACGGTGAAACCCCGTCTCTACTAAAAAATACAAATAAAAACTAGCCGGGTGTGGTGGCGGGCACCTGTAGTCCCAGCTACTCGGGAGGCTGAGGCAGGAGAATGGCGTGAACCCGGGAGGTGGACCTTGCAGTGAGCTGAAGTGAGCTGAGATCCGGCCACTGCACTCCAGCCCTGGCGGCAGAGCGAGACTCCATCTCAAAAAAAAAAAAAAAAAAAAAAAAAAAAAAAAAAAAAAAAAAAAAAACAATATACTCAGCATTTTTCAAATGTATTTTTATAATTAAATCCTGTTGTTACTGGTTATTTAATTTATAACTGACATGGTGTTTTGCTAAAGAATACTGAACATGTTGCATTATGTAAAAATCACAATCCAATGTGTATTCAACAAAACAAAAATGTCACATCTAGTATAATACAAATTTAAGAAATGTATGCAATGTACTTACAACAATATAAAATTCTTACAAAACCTATGATATAATTTAGGTAAAAAATATCCCTTTAAACAATGGCTTTGTTTCTTGAATATATTGTCTAATATTTTAAAGTATTTTTACTTCAGGAAAGCATGGGAATTATCTTTATGCCTTTATTGTCAATATACTTTTTGTCAGTTTCTACAAAAAATAAAAAAGAAAAAGAAAAAGGATGAGTTCATGTCCTTTGTAGGAACATGGATGAAGCTGGAAACTATCATTCTCAGCAAACTATCGCAAGGAGAAAAGACCAAACACCGCATGTTCTCGCTCATAGGTGGGAATTAAACAATGAGAACACTTGGACACAGGAAGGGGAACATCACACATCGGGGCCTGTTGTGGGGTGGGGGAAGCGGGGAGGGATAGCATTAGGAGATATATCTAATGTCAATGATGAGTTAATGGGTGCAGTACACCAACACAGCATATGTAACAAACCTGCACATTGTGCATATGTACCATAGAACTTAAAGTATAATTTTTAAAAATGTGATTCATTATATAAACAAAACAAAAAACAAATTATCTCAATAGCTGTAGAAAAGCTTTTTAATAAAACTAAACACCCCTTCAGGCTTAAAATTCTCAATAAATTAGGTATTGAAGAAACATGCCTCAAAATAATGACAGCCATGTATGACAGACCCAGAGCCAACATCATAAAGAATGGGACAAAGCTGAAAGCATTCTCCTTGGAAACTGGTGCAAAACAAAGGTGCCCTCTCTCATCAATTCTATTCAACATAGTATTGGAAGTCCTCAGCAGAGCAATTAGGTAAGAGGAATTTAAAAAAAAATCCAAATAGGGAGACAGGAAGTCAACCTACTCCTGTGTCCAGATGACATAATCCTACATCTAGAAAACCTTGTGGTCTCAACCCAAAAGCTCCTAAAGCTGAAAAACAACTTAAGCAAAGTCTCAGGATAAAAAATCAATGTACAAAAAATCACAGGCCAAATGCGGTGGCTCACACCTGTAATCCCAGCAAATTGGGAGGCTGAGGCAGGTGGATCACTTGAGGCCAGGAGTTCGAGACCACCCTACCCTGGCCAACATGGAAAAATGCTGCCTCTACTAAAAATATAAAAATTAGCCAGGTGTAGTGGCGCATGCCTGTAGGATCATCTACGTGGGAGAATGAGACAGGAGAATCACTTGAAGCCGGCAGGTGGAGTTACAGTGGACCGCAATCATGTCACTGCACTCCAGCATGGGCAACAGAGCGGGACTCCATCCCCATAAAAAAAAAAATCACTAGAATTCCTTACACACCAACAATGGTAAAGCTCAGAGGTAAATCAAGAATGCAATCCCAGTCACAACTGCTACAAAAAAATATGAAATAACTAGGAACACGACTAACCAGAAAGGTGAAAGATCTCTACAAAGAGAATGCAAAACACTGCTAAAAAAAAAAAAAAAAAAAAAGAGAGAGAGAGTGAGATGACACAAACAAATGGAAAAACATTTCATGCTCATGGATAGGAAAAATGATTATCATTAGAATGGTCAAATTGCCAAAAGCAGTTTCAGGATTCAATGCTATTACTATCAAACTACCAACGACATTCTTCATAGAACTAGGAAAAACTATTTTAAAATTCATTTGTGAGCTCAGATTAAGATGGCGGATAAGAGGCAGGACTAGCGCTTGAAGGCGTGACATAGGGTCCAGAGTAGGCTCAGAGGCGGGCGCCTCTCAGCAGTTGCTGTGGCTGCAGCTACCTTCCCATGGCCATGGCTGTGCTCCTCTAGCCTTTCAGCAGCCTGCCCCTGAGCTGCAGTTTGAACTTCCTGCAGCAGCCCGCTTGCCTTCCCTAGCGGGTTTTTCCACCTGGGGGCAGACAGCGCCCAGCTGGCACCATGGCGAGGACCACGAGCAGTCCCAGGCAGCCTCAGCGGGAGAACAGTGCACGACATTTTTCCATTCATTGTAAAAAGAAACACAAGCTAGAGGAGCAGCAGGAGGAGGATTGCCTGCTTTAAAAAAAAAAAAAAAAAAAAAAAAGGAAAAAAAGATAATTGAAGCAGAGCTCTCTGCTGGTCATGACTGAATTCTTTGTGCATGCCAAGATGTAGAGGGGTGTGGAGTGTGGAGTAAATCCATGCACTAGTGGACTTTCTCTACCGGGAATATTAGATTCTATTTGTGAAGAAATAGATCACAGGACTGGAGAACCAGTGTGAAGTTGCCTGAAGTAAGCTTCAGGAGATTGAAGACAGGATAACTGATGAAGTTGAAGCTCACAGAAATGTTAACCACCTCCTCCTTTCTGATACTATGAAAACAGGTTTGAAGAAGGAATTTGATGAACGTTACAAAAAAATATTGAGTCTATGAGCCATCCTTCCATGGAGCTTGTTTTCTAGAAACCCCTCACTGAACTCCTTCCCAATAAGCCAAAGCCATCCTCTAATGCTAAGAACTATACAGGAGAGAGCCAAGCTAAGCATGCAGCTGCTGGCATTGCCTTCTCTCAGATAACTGAACTGTTCTTGGAACTTTGGCACACAGGGATGTCTCCTTATAATGGTTTGGAGACAGCTTCTAGCACAGAAGCAGAGATGGAACTCTAGAAACCAATTTATACACTAAAGTTGTCAAATGTTAGGAGACTCCTGTGTTCATTTATGAGCCTATTTGCATAGTATAGGGACTTGCAAGTTTTATGAAACGGGTGTAATAATATCTCCACCTGTGATTTGGGGTGGGACTCTCATTTTGGGTAGACATTTATTGAATTCGACTTTTTGCCAAGAAAGTTTGTCTCAAAGGAAACACAGTTTTCAGTGGGACTTATTAAAGAAATGTTGGATTACAATCTCTTCAAAGGTAAGTATAGAAGCTGTATGTGTAAGGGTGACTTAAATCATATGTCACATTGTCTAGACTATTCAGACACTTAGAGAATATTCTCCTTGAATTAAAAAGGATGACTAAGAAAGAAGGATGCTCCTACTACAACTGTACCCTGACAGTTAAGTCACAGTTTCGTCTGTAGATACAAGCTGTTTATAGTGGTGACTATATATAATGGGGGAGAAGGAGGGAAGACAGCAGTAGCTTAAGCCTGTTGCTAAGAAATTTAATAAAGGCCCTGAAACTTGTAAATTAGTTGTCAATTCAATAGAGCTCTGTTGAATAAATAGCCAATAGCATGTGGCTCTCCTCTTTGCCTCTGAAAATGCAATGAAAATACAGAGAAAAAGTTTTTCCTTCAAGGCTTTTTGCCTTGTGCCACTGTTGCTCCTTGGTTTCCCATGCATAATTAATAAGTCCAGTTATTCAGTAATGTTTACAAATTAATTAACTTTGAATGATAGCTAAAAGATTATGAGGTAATCCAAGTGCAAATTACGGATGGGATAAGCATCCTTTAGCGCATCCTAAGGAATGCTTTGTCAGCTTAAACCCAGTATTGATAACTTTAGTAATTAAAAAAAAGTTATACTTGTAGTAGCAAGTTGTTTTAAAATGTTAATTTAGAGAACAGTGAAATTGAAAATGTAGGAGCAATGACATTAAGGTTTACTGACATAGCCAATTTGATTGGTGCTTAGACTATTGTGCAGTAGGCCTAAATGGTAGTGGACAATTGCTTCCTGCTAGCAGAAAGCCTTCATCTTCTTGAGTACTAAGCCAGGTTCCAGGTGTCCTTTGAGGATAGCCAGGTTTGAAATTTTTAGTTTCTCAGGCAGAGCTCTTCTGTGTGACAGGGTCTCACAGGGCAAAGTAAAATTACAATTCCTTTACTGCTACAGAATATTAACTATAGGTTATTAAATGAGTGCTATGGTATAATACTGGCCCTCCCTTCACACAACAGGATGCCACCCCAGTTTTGTTTTGTTTTCTGGGTTTCTTCCCCCTTTGTAAGCAGGCATGAGATACCATTTGTAGAAAAAAAATGTTTTATGTCACATAAAGGTGAATTTTTAGAAACTACATTCCAGGCATTTTTGAAACCCTTACTGAAATGTCTCCCATTTTTACAGATGGCATAGAAGTCACAAGTCTATTAACTGGTCTATTAAATGTTCTACACCATTCTACAGATGGCGTAGAAGTCACAAGTCTATTAATTGTTGCTTCTTTGGCCTCTTCCTGCTTTCTCTTTCTGTTTGGATAGTCAGGAAAAGATTTAATGTTTAATATTTAAACAAAATATTTGATGTCTACACAGTAAAAGTATTCAAACTTCACACCACTATTGAAAGCAGTTGGAAACCAGATAATATTTTCTTATATTTAGAGATGAATGTAAACTGTATTCTTTTGAAATGTGCAAGTGTTTGATTCATGCCATTTGATAAACTTGTGCCTTGTAGTCATTGTTTAATGGAACCAACTTGTAAAGTTTGTAGCCTTAAATAAATCTCCATGCTAAAAAAAATGTGTTCTAGTGCAACACAAAAACATGAAGTGTCTGCCCAGAGGTGGAGTTAGTGTTAAAGTGGAAAGGGAGATGACAGATTTCCCAAGAAGGACCCAAAACACACCAAGATTGTCTTCTAAAGGAATTGTTTGGGAGGCCTCTGAGTAAAGGTCTTATGACGAAAAGGGAGCAAAGAGTCCCCCAAACAAAACTCTGATAGTACTGGTAAATATAGGAGAGAATTAAGATTCTGTTAATTAAAATCCAAACAGAGCTTATTTGAGGAGTCAAGTTACCTGATGTAATTTTTTCTTGGAACTTTGGCACACAGGGATATCTCTTTATAATGGTTTGGAGATGGCTACTAGCACAGAAGAAGAGATGGATCTCTATACACCATTTATACACTAACTGGAATAACCAGTTTAGAGAAGAACATAAATGACCTGATGGAGTTGAAAAACACAGCAGGAGAACTTCGTGAAGCATATACAAGTATCAATAGCCGAATCAAGCAGAAGAAATGATATAAGAGATTGAGGATCAAGTTAATGAGATAAAGTGTGAAGACAAGATTAGAGAAAAAAGAATGTAAAGAACAAAGACTCCAAGAAATATCTGACTATGTGAGATGGGAGTTTTATCTTTAAGTCCCTGACTGGGGCTGCTGCCTTTCTTTCAGAGATGCCCTGCCCAGAGGGGAGGAATCTAGAGAGGCAGTCTGGCTGCAGTGGCTTTGCCAAGCTGTGGTGGGCTCCATCAGTTCTGTAATTCCATTTTAATAACTTCTAATTCTTTGCTATAATTTTCTATTTTTTTCATTGTCTCAAGAGAATTTTTAATTGATTATTGAAGCTTTTTTTTTTTATTGTTGCCCAGGCTGGAGTGCAATGGCGTGATCTCCACTCACTGCAACCTCCGCCTCCAGGGTTCAAGCCATTCTTCTGCCTCAGTCTCCTGAGTAGCTGGAATTACAGGTGCTCGCCACCATGCCTGGCTAATGTTTTTGTATTTTTAGTAGAGACGGAGTTTCACCATATTGGCCAGTCTGGTCTCAAACTCCTGGCCTCAAGTGATCTGCCTGCCTCAGCCTCCCAAAGTGCTAGGATTACAAGTGTGAGTCATGGTGCCTAGCCTGAAGCATTTTTCTAATGGCTTCTTAAAAATCTTTGTTAGATAAATCTAAGTCAACATCTCAGTGTTGGCATCATATCTATATTGTCTTTACTCATTGAAGTTGTGGTTTTCTTGTGCCTTGTAGTCATTGTTTAATGGAACCAACTTGTAAAGTTTGTAGCCTTAAATAAATCTCCATGCTAAAAAAAATGTGTTCTAGTGCAACACAAAAACATGAAGTGTCTGCCCAGAGGTGGAGTTAGTGTTAAAGCGGAAAGGGAGATGACAGATTTCCCAAGAAGGACCCAAAACACACCAAGATTGTCTTCTAAAGGAATTGTTTGGGAGGCCTCTGAGTAAAGGTCTTATGACGAAAAGGGAGCTTGGGTTTTGATACCACAAGTTATATCTGATTACATCCTAAACTTTAGTGTATTATATAAGTAGACTCTGGGTCTCATTTAAATCTTTTATTTTAGAAGGCAATTGCCCTGTTTAGGTTTAGCATGTTGGTCCTGGCTTTCTTTTGTTGGCTGAGGATACAATGACAATTTAAGTGCAGAGCCTTTCTGGTGGTATTTTGATTGATTTGGTACTGTCTGGGCTTCCACTGATTTCAGCTGCTGCTGCTTGGGATGGTAGAGTGGTTTCCCCAGGCCAGGTCCCGGAACATCTCTAGTTTTCTGGAAATCTTCAGGTGGAAAAGGGAGTCTCATATTGCATGGTCAAAGATGCCTCCTTGGCAGGTAGTTGTAGCAAAAACCGCCTGCCCCCTCACCACCACCACCACCAGTGTGGGTAGTGGAGTGCATTTCCTGAGCCAGACACTTGTGGTGAAATTCCACTATTTGTGTCTCTTCGTTACATTTAAGTCAACATCTCAGTGTTGGTACCTCTTGATTGTCTTTGTTCATTCAAGTTGTGATTTTCTTGGCTTTTGAGATTACAAGTGATTTTTATTACATCCTAAAATTTTAGGTTACAATGACAGTGCTGTAGTGTCTTCAGGCATGTGAGGGGAGTGTTAGGCCTGCAGGATTCAAGAAAAATCGGATTGCCTTGTCTGACAGTCTCAGAGTGAAGAGAATCTCAGTACACATGGGTAAAAATAGGCCTCCAAACCTGCACGTTATGCACATGTACCCTAGAACTTAAAGTATAATAAAAAAATAAAAATTAAAAAAAAAATAGGCCTCCAAGGCTGGGCTGTTTTGTGACTGGGTCTCTCTTGTTGGTCAGGCCTGCCCATGTGGGTATCTCTCAGCAGTCTCAAGACCTTCAGGGAAGGAGAGCACTTTCCCTGATCTCTTATATTTAGTAGGACTCCCAGTGTATCTTCCACCTTGCTGGTGCTGTGAGAGAGATTACCTTTGGATCCAAATAATGAATGATCCCACTTGGGCTGTCTTTTGTTTCTAGGTAAGGAGGTCAGGAAATGCTGGGTCTGGGTCACCTTCTTCAGTTGTGGGGTAGGGGGCATAAGATGCCTAGGTGGTACGTTGTTTCTTCATTCCTGAGATCACAAACCAGTTTATGTTTTTCCTACAACCTTCTTACCACATAGTACTCATTTGGATGTCTCTTGCAGTATTTCATGGGTTTATAATTCCACTTAGTGGGTTGGAGCAGGAGAAATGGGTCTATGTCATCTTGTCCAGACTGAAAGTTCTCCAGGCATTTAATTTTTAGCAGGACATACTTAGAGACTTCATGCTTTAGAATGAAAGGTTGGATTTCTAATGGCAAGAGTTCCATGTACCAGTGGCTACTTGGCAGTATTGAGTACTGGAAAAACTATTCTCTCCCATAGAGAAAGGCCGTCTTTTAACCAAATGACAGAGCAGTTACCATACTCCCTGTGGGCTCACTGATTCTCAAGATGAAGGAGAGAGCAAGGGGCAATTTATTGAATTTTTCCATAAATGTTTTATTGATGAAGTTCTAATTATAATTTGACATGGTTATTAATAATTTAGCTGAATACAGTTTTTGTAATACAGGTTTACTATTGAGCAGAATCAGAATTTTTAAAGATAATATGCCACTTAATTTGAGTTCAAAGTTAGTGTTCTCTATCATCAAAATTAATTGAAAATGTTTGTCAATGCTGGTTTGTAATGAGACTTCATTATTTGAAAATTTTCACTATTTTTCACACAGATAGGTACTGCCAAATACTGATATCAATCCACGTACCAGTGATATTTTATAACCCATTAAAAATGCTGGTAAAATATACAAAATGTAAAATTTACCATTTTAACCATTTTCAAGGCTACAATTAAGTACATTCACAATGTTGCGCTAACGCTACTCATTTTCAGAGCTTTTTCATTATCCCAAAGAGAAACGTCCCACCCATTAAAATACTTCCCATTCCTCCTTTTCCTGAGCCCCTGAAATCCTGTATTCTGTTTTCTGTTTGTTTCTATAAATGTGCCTATTTTATGCTCCTCATATAAGTGGAGTCATACAGTATTTGTTCATTTGTGTTTGTTAAAGTTTCCTCCATGTTGTGGCATGTATCAGAATTTCACTCTTGTCTAAGGCAAAATAATATTCTTTGTATGTGTATACATATTACCTTTAGCCATCCATCAAGGAATATTTAGGTTATTTCACTTTTAAAACTTTTATTTCTACTGTATCTATTTAAGGTGTGCAACATGATGCTTTGATATATATATGTAATTAAATATGTAATTACTAAGGTAAGCCAATTTGCACATCTATCATCTCACATACTTGCCTTTCTTTTTTTTATTGTAAGAGTACCTAGGATGGCTGGCAAGATGGCCAAATAGGAACAGCTCTGGTCTGCAGCTCCCAGCAAGATCAATGCAGAAAGTGGGTGATTTCTGCATTTCCAACTGAGGCAGCCAGCTCATCTTATTGGGACTGGTTAGACAGTGGGTGCAGCCCATGGAGGGCGAGCAGGAGCAGGGTGGGGCGTCGTCTCACCCAGGAAGCGCGAGGGGGCTGGGAACTCCCTCTCTTAGCCAAGGAAAGCAGTGAGGGACTGTGCCGTGAGGAATGGTGCATTCCGGCTCAAATATTACACTTTTCCGAAGGTTTTCACAACTTGCAGACCAGGAGATTCCCTCTGGTGACTATGCCACCAGGGCCCAAGCACACCAGGGTTTCAAGCACAAAACTGCGTGGCCGTTTGGGCAGAGACTGAGCTAGCTGCAAGAGTTTCTTTTCATACCCTAGTGGTGCCTAGAACACCAGTGAGACAGAACCATTCACTCCCCTGAAAAGGGGACTGAAGCCAGAGAGCCAAGTGGTCTAGCTCAGTGGATTCCACCCCCACAGAGCACAGCAAGCTAAGATCCACTGGCTTGAAATTCTTGCTGCCAGCACAGCAGTCTGACGTCAACCTGTGACACTCCATCTTGGTGATGGGAGGGGCGTCCACTCTTACTGAGGCCTGAGTAGGCGAATTTCCCCTCACAGCATAAACAAAGACGCCAGGAAGTTCAAACTGGATGGAGGCCACCACAGCTTGGTAAAGCCGCTGCAGCCAGACTGCCTCTCTAGATTCCTCCTCTCTGGGCAGGGCATCTCTGAAAGAAAGGCGGCAGCCCCAGTCAGGGACTTTTAGATAAAGCTCCCATCTCCCTGAGACAGAGCACCTGGGGGAAGGGGTGGCTGTGGGCACAGCTCAACAGATTTAAATGTTCCTGCCTGCCAGCTCTGAAGAGAGCAGCAGATCTCCCAGCACAGCACTTGAGTTCTGCTAAGGGACAGACTGCCTCCTCAAGTGGCTCCCTGACCCCCATGCCTACTGACTGGGAGACACCTGCCAGCAGGGGTCGACAGACACCTCATACAGGAGAGCACTAACTGGCATCTGGCAGGTGCCCCTCTGGAAAAAAGCTTCCAGAGGAAGGAACAGGCAGCAATCTTTGCTGTTCTGCAGCCTCCACTGGTGATACCCAGGCAAACAACATCTGGAGTAGACTTACAGCAAACTCTAGCAGACCTGCAGCAGAGGGGCCTGACTGTTATAAGGAAAACTAACAAAGAGAAAGCAATAGTATCAACATCATCAAAAAGATTGTCCACACCAAAACTCCATCCGAAGGTCACCAACATCAAAGACCAAAGGTAGATAAATCCATGAAGATGGGAAGAAAGCAGTGCAAAAAGATTGAAAATTGCAAAAACCAGAATGCCTCTTCTCCTCCAAAAAATCACAACTCCTCACCAAGAGGGAAACAAAACTGGATGGAGAATGAGTTTGAAGAATTGACAGAAGTAGGCTTCAGAAGGTGGGTAATAACAAACTCTTCCGAGCTAAAGGAGCATGTTCTAACCCACTGCAAGGAAGTTAAGAACATTGAAAACAGGTTAGAGAAATTGCTAACTGGAATAACCAGTTTAGAAAAGAACGTAAGTGACCTGATGGAGCTGAAAAACACAGCACAAGAACTTCGTGAAGCATACACAAGTATCAATAGCCAAATCAATCAAGCAGAAGAAAGGATATAAGAGATTGAGGATCAACTTAATGAAATAAAGTGTGAAGACAAGATTAGAGAAAAAAGAATAAAAAGAACAAAGACTCCAAGAAATACAGGACTATGTGAAAAGTCCACACCTACATTTGATTGGTGTACCTGAAAGTGATGGAAGAATGGAAAAAATTGGTAAACACTCTTCAGAATATTATCCAGGAGAACTTCCCCAAACTAGCAAGACAGGCCAGCATTGAAATTCAGGAAATACAGAGAACACCACAAAGATACTCCTTGAGAAGAACAACCTCAAGACACATAATCATCAGATTCACCAAGGTTGAAATTAAGGAAAAAATGTTAAGGGCAGCCAGAGAGAAAGGTCGGGTTACCCACAAAGGGAAGGCCATCAGACTAACAGCGGATCTCTCTGCAGAAACCCTACAAGCAAGAAGAGAGTGGGTGCAAACATTTAACATTCTTAAAGAGAAGAATATTCAAACCAGAATTTCATATCGAGCCAAACTAAGCTTCATAAGCGAAGGAGAAATAAAATCCTTTACACATAAGCAAATGCTGAGAGATTTTGTCACCGCCAGTCCTGCCTTACTAGAGCTTCTGAAGGAAGCACTAAACATGGAAAGGAATAATTGGTACTAGCAACTGCAAAAACATACCAAATTGTAAAGATTGTCGACACTATGAAGCAACCGCATCAACTAATGGGCAAAATAACCAGCTAGCATCGTAAGGACAGGATCAAATTCACACATAACAATATTAATCTTGCCGGGCGCGGTGGCTCAAGCCTGTAATTCCAGTACTTTGGGAGGCCGAGACAGGCGGATCACGAGGTCAGGAGATCGAGACCATCCTGGCTAACACGGTGAAACCCCGTCTCTACTAAAAATACAAAAACTAGCCGGACGAGGTGGCGGGCGCCTGTAGTCCCAGCTACTCGGGAGGCTGAGGCAGGAGAATGGCGTAAACCCGGGAGGCAGAGCTTGCAGTGAGCTGAGATCTGGCCACTGCACTCCAGTCCGGGCGACAGAGCGAGACTCCGCCTCAAAAAAAAAAAAAAAACAATATTAATCTTAAATGTAAATGGGCTAAATGTCCCAATTAAAAGACACAGACTGGCAAAATGGATAAAGAGTAAAGACCCATCAATGTGCTATATACAGGAGAACCATCTCACGCGCAAAGACACACATAGGCTCAAAAAAGAGGGATAGAGAAATATTTACCAAGCATAAGGAAAGCAAAAAGAACACGGGTTGCAATCCTAGTCTCTGATAAAACAGACTTTAAGCCAACAAAGATCAAAAAAGATAGCAGAACATCAAAAAAGTTATCCACCATGATCAAGCTGGGTTAATCTCTGGTATGCAAAGTTGGTTCAACATACTCAAATCAATAAATGTAATTCATCACATAAACAGAACCAATGACAAAAACCACATGATTATCTCAACAGATGCAGAAAAGGCTTTTGACAAAATTCAATACCCTTTCACACTAGAAACTCTCAGTAAACTAGTTATGGATGGAGTGTATCTCAATATAATAAGAGCTATTTATGACAAACCCACAGCCAATATCATACAGAATGGGCAAAAACTGGGAGCATTCCCTTTGAAAACCAGCATAAAACAGCCATAAAAAAGATGAGTTCATGTTCTTTGCAGGCATGGATGATGTTGGAAACCATCACTCTCAGCAAACTAACACAAGAGCAGAAAACCAAACACCGCATGTTCTCACTCATATGTAGGAGTTGAACAATAAGAACACTTGGACACAGGGAGGGGAACATCACACACTGGGGCCTGTCGGGGTGTGGGGGGCTAGGAGATGATAGCATTAGGAGAAATACCTAAAGTAGATGACGGGTTGATGGGTGCAGCAAACCTCCATGGCACATGTATACCTATGTAACAAACCTGCACGTTCTGCACATGTATCCCAGAACTTAAAGTATAATAATAATAAAAAAAAGAGTACCTAAAATGTACTGTCTTTAAAAATTTCTGGTGTACAATATTATTTTTGTAGTCCTCATGCTGTACATTACATCTCTAGACTTATTCATCCTACGTAACTGCAACTTCATACCCTTTAACCTACATCTCCTCATCTCTCCTCCTCCCTTCCCCCACTGCCTCTGGTAACCAACATTCTACTGTGTATTTCTATGTATTATACTTTATCTTTTTCTAGATGCCACATATAACAGAGACCATGCAATATGCTTTTTTCTGTGTTTGTCTTATTTCACATAACATAATGTTTTCCACGTTCATCCACATCATTGCAAATGAAAAACCTCCTTTTTAAAGGCTGAATAATATTTCATTACTTGTGTGTGTATACACATGCTACAATTATTTTATCTATTCATCTGTCAATGGACACTTAGGTTGATTTGATAACTTGGCTATTGTGAATAATCCTGTAATGAACATTGGGAGTGCAAACATCTCTGAGCTGCTGATTTCATTTTGTTTGGGTATATACAGAAGAGGGATTATTGATGGGTCATATGATAGTTCTGTGGATTGAAATAATTAATATTGATAAAAATGTTAATGCTGCCTAAAGCAATGTACAGTTTCAATGCGGTCTTTACCAAAATTCCAATGGCATTTTTCTCACAAAATAAAAATAAATACTGTAATTACTACAGAACCACAAAGGGCCCGAAACTGAGGACAGTATATACACTAATTTTTTAAATCTGATGACCAAGACAGCTACTAAGTGACTGATGGGTGGGTAGCATATGTAGTGTGGATAAGCTGGACAAACGGATGATTTGCATCCCAGGTGGAAGGGAGTGGGAATGTTCGAGATAGTATGAGCTTTCAACATACTACTTAGAATGCACACAATTTAAAACAAATGAATTGTTTATTTCTGGAATTTTCTATTTAATAATTGTGTGTCACAGTTAACCGTGGGTAACTGAAACTGCTTAGAGTAAAATTGTGAGTCACAGGGCATTACTGTACCTAGGATTGGAATTACTGGAATAAGGTAATTCTTTGTTTAACTTTTTGAGTAGCCATCATATTGTTTTCACAGCAGCTGCACCACTTTACATTGCCACCAGCAATGCACAAGATTTCCAATTTCTCCATATCCTCACCAACACTTACTTTCCAATTTTTAAAATTATAACCAGCATAGTGAGTTTAAAGTGGTATTTCATTGTGGTCTTGATTTGCATTTCCCTTAATGAATAATGATTTTAAGCATCTTTTTATATGTTTATTGGCAATGTGTATATCTCCTTTGGAGAAATGTTTATTCAAGTCCTTTGCCCATTTTTATATTGAGTTGCTTTTTGTTGCTGTTGGTGTTTTAGGGGTTCTTTATAATTTCTGAATATTAATTCCTTATCAGATATATGATTTGCAAATATTTCTCTCATTCTAGAGGTCATCATTGCACTCTCTTGATAGTGTTCTTTGCTGCACAAAAGTTTTTAATTTTGATGAATTCCAATGTATCAATTTTTTCCTTTGGTGTCATATCCAAGAAGCCATTGTAAAGTCCAATTACATGAAGCTTTTTTCTCATGTTTTGTTCTAAAAGTTTATTAGTTTTAGTTCTTATGTTTAGGCCTTTGATCCATTTTGTGTTGATTTTTGCATATAGTGTAAGGTAGAAGCCCAATTTCATTCTTTTGCATGGTGTTATCCAGTTTTCCCAGAACCATTTGTTAAAAAGGCAGTTCTTTCCAAAGTATTGACTTTTAAAGTTCACTTTAAGATGACTCTTTTACTTTCTCCATGTTGATGGCTATTTTTCTTAAAATTTGTAAGAACACTTTATATATTAAAGACATTAATCTTTTGTTGCATTGCTGCAAAATTTTCACCCAATTTGTCTTTTGCCTTTTAGTTTTACTTACAGTATGTGTATTGGTTTGTTCTCACGCTACTGATAAAGACATATCTGAGACTGGGAAATTTACAGAAGAAAGAGGTTTAATGGATTTACAGTTCCCTGTGGCTGGGGAAGCCTAAAAATCATAGTGGAAGGCAAATAGGAGCAAGTCACATCTTACATGAATGGCAGCAGTCAAAAAGAGCTCGTGCAGGGAAACTCTCATTTTTAAAAACATCAGATCTCATGAGACTCATTCACTATCACGAGAACAGTGCAGGAAAGACCCGCCCTCATAATTTAATCACCTGCCACCAGGTTCCTCCCACAACATGTGGGAATTATGCCAGTTACAATTGAGGATGAGATTTGGGTGGGGATACAGCCAAACCATACCAATATGTGGTAGAATGTTTAAATTTTGTCCATAAACAAATCTGCCACTTTGTGGATTTTGCTACTGGGAAAATGTTTTAAAATAGTATTCACATTCCAATATTAAAAACATATTCTCCTCTGATCCTTTATAGTTTTTTTTAAAACATTGTTAATGGACTTCAGATATAAAAATGGATTAATGATAATCCTTGGTTCTTGACACACTATTATTGGCCTACATATGTCATTTCTTTTTTAAATAATATAACAAATATATGTGAACCCATCACCCAGCCCAAAACCTAGTATATTACCAATAACTCATATCCACCTATGGTGTCTTTTCTATCCCATTCTCCTACCTCCCTAACAGAAGTATCCTGAGATTATATCAATACTTCCCTTGCCTTAAAAGGTTTTATCTTATATGTATGTATGAACAGACAATATACTGTTGACTTCTACTTGTTTTTGAACTTTATAAATTGATATTAAACCATATACTGTCTTCAAAGAATTGCTCTGTTCACTCAATATTTTGATATTAAGATCTGTCCATTGTGTTGCATTAAATTGTAGTTAATTTTTACTTGAATAACTAATAGAAACAAGCCAGATGAACTGTGAGTGTAAGAGTATATGAGCGAAAGAAAAGCATGTGTGATGGCCCTGGGATTAGAAAAAGCATACCAAATTTGAGGAATTATAGAAAAGAAGGTCGGTGACTCTGGTGTCCTGAGGCCTGGAGGAAGAGTGACAGAAGACGAGTTAGGAGAAGCAGCCAAGGGACAGATCATACAAGGCCATGGTAAAGATGTAGACTTTTATCACAAGTGCATTGGAAGACATTGTGCAGGGTAATGACATGATCTGGTGTGCAATTACTAAAGATTAATCTAGATACTTATAAGCAGTTGATTGAGACAGGTGACAAAAATTCAATCTTGAGGTGTTGCAATTATTGTCCCCATTCGACAGATGTGAAAACCAAGGCTCAAAGAGGTTAAGTAACTTTCCTTGTATTACACAGCTACTACATGACAGAACCATGATATACACAAAGGTGGCATGACTTCAGAACTTGCTTTTTTAACAGTGGTACCACATATGGATCTAGAGTTTAATGGAGTTTGGTTTTGGGATATAAATTTAGGAATTCATCGGCTTATATTTAGAGTCATAGGACTGTATGAGATCTCCTAGAGAGAGAATATAGATAGAAAAGAAAAGAAGTTTAAGGAGAAGCCCTAAGGTACTGTAATATTTAGATTTTGGTAGAAGAGGAGAAAAGAAGGCTGAAAAGGAGCAGCCAGATTTTTCCCATAGAAGTTAAGAGAAAAAGGCTGCTTCAAGAAAGTAGCAGTGATCAACTACTCCAAATGTTGCTGAAAGGTACAGTGAGTTAAGGACCGAAAAGTAACTATTTGATTTAGCAACATGGAGGTAACTGGAGATCTTCAAAAGAGCCATTTAATTCATGAAGTCATGAAGAAGGAAGGCAGGTTGGAATGCGTTTAAGAGTAAATGGGTATTTCCAGGAAGTCTAAAGTCACTCCAGGAGATGGAAACCACAGGAAAATTTCAGACTAGAAGCTCCTTAAGGAGAAGAAATGAGCCATCTAACTTCATGTGCTTGGAACCTAGCAGTTTTTTCTACGTAATGAGTGTGCAATAATTTATTTCTTGAACTTAATTGAATTAGATGTGGCTTCTGTTCCCATCCTTAGGGAATTACATTCTAGTTGGGTAGGTAACAAAAAATATAGCATGAGTGGATTAGGTGTTTTCTGTAAATGCAATCCAGACTACATATTAAATGTGAACTCAAAATAGGTGTATAATCATGAAGCCAAAACCATCTTGTAAGATACCTGGAAAACCACTCTTGGACATTTAGGGATAATCAAGAGCTTTCAAGTGTTGCCTTAGCCAGAGGATAAATACTATATTTAACTATGTACTCTTGCCATGAACTCTTAGTCATTCTTCTTTAGCAAGTGTTGCAAACTAAAATGCAAACACAGGACAAACTGGTAACAAAAATAAGTGAAATGTTCAGGTGAGGGCTGTAATAAGCTGACAAGATCATGGCACATCTAGAGGGGCCAGTCACTGCTGATTTCCAACAGATTGACAGCACTCTGGAAAATAGGCTTAAGGATGAAAATACAGATTTTCATATATCCCTAAATTTTTCAATGTTGATAATTTATTCAATCAACACCTGCACAGGCACACTTGTACACATACATATACCTATACATTGCAGACAAACAAAATGTATCTGCTGGCCAAATTAACTTATGGACTGTTGGTTTGTAACCTGTACTGTATAGCAATTTCCACAATTTTCAGGGTTGTCTCAATTTCAACCCAGTCTTAGCTTGCCTGATGCCAAATGCTAAGCCCCTCTGCATCATCCTTGCAAATAACTCTGCCTTGATTCTCAGAAATAGTGTAAATGTTCTCTGATGCCAAAACTATCAGAGACTCCTATAACCCCCACAAGAAAAGTTTCCTAGCCCAAGTACTTTAGTGGTCAGAGTCACTACTTTCTTAGCCATCTTCATATATGCACAGAGGAGCTTGAGAGCAGTATATTGTCCCTCATGTTTCTGTGTAAAGAAGCTGAAACTCAGCGAGGTTATGTAACTTGCCTCAAGTCCCACAGCTCGGCAGAGACAAATCTGGAACTGGAGTTCTTCTCATTCCAAATCCAGTCCTCTTTCTACTACACTTCAATTGCCTTTCACATCTGGGGGTTTTGTTACTTTGCTACATGGCTGACTGAAGTCCCATGTGTAGTGCAGAGTTGAATTCAATTCAACATACCTGGAGTGCCTGTTATGTACAAAGCTATGTGGTAGTCACTGCAAAATACATGAAGATAAACAAGACATAGGTCATACTCCCAAGGAGCTTATACAATTTGGAAAGATAACACAGAAACAACTATTTGTTGTTGTTGTTGTTCCTGTTGTTGTTTGAGACGGAGTCCCACTCTGTTGCCCAGGCTGAAGTGCAATGGTACAATCTCAGTTCACTGCAACCTCCAGTTCCTGGGTTCAAGTGATTCTCTTACCTCAGCCTCCCGAGTAGCTGGGATTACAGGCAATTGCCACTATGCCTGGCTAATTTTTTTGTATTTTTAGTAGAGACAGCGTTTTGCCATGTTGGCCAGGCTGGTCTCAAACTCCTGACCTCAGGTGATCCGCCTGCCTTGGCCTCTCAAAGTGCTGGGATTACAGGCATGAGCCACTGCGTCCAGCCTACAACTAACAAAATTTTTAAACAACATGGAAATAATGGAAACACAGAAAAATCACGATTTGGGTTAGGTCTGGGTCAGCCTTGCTTTGCTCATTTTTTCATTCATTCATTCTTCCATTAACAAGTATTTATTGAGCACAAACTTTTTGTTAGACACATAGAAAGTATATGGCAATAATAAGAAGTAGGCATTTGCTAGCATAAATAATAAAAGCAAAAAAAAAAGTTAGACATGGTGAAACTCCATCTCTACTAAAAATACAAAAAATTAGCTGGGCCTGGTGGCGGGTGCCTACAGTCTCAGCTTCTCGGGAGGCTAAGGCAGGAGAATGTTGTGAACCCAGGAGGTAGAGCTTGCAGTGAGCAGAGATCACCCCACTGCACTCAAGCCTTGGCAACAGAGAGAGACTCCGTCTCAAAAAGAAAAAAAAAAGTTAGAGAAAGGGGAAATTTATTGAAAGAGTCCTTTCTTTGCCTATGGTCCACAGTGCTTAGCATTGTGCTGAGAATATTACCAAGGTATCTGTCAAACCTCCCTACAATATTATGCTCAGGTATAAGTAGCAACCTAGTAAGAGTTGCCTGGCATTCATAGCTCAGAGGTCCAGAGATTTGGGCTGAGTAACCTCTATGAACAGGCAGATAGTTAAGGTTAGGACACAGTGGGTATAAGCAACCAATGACATGTTAATGACAGCTCAAGACAACTCTGAAAAAAAAGATTGTTGTCCCCTTAAGTTTTCTCTTGTTGAGACTAAATAGCCCTATATTCTTCTAGTGGTGAAGGAAAATGGCTGCTTCTTATGACCCTGTATCAAGGTCATAGTTGACAAAATTGCTTAAACCATCCTTCTTGCTTATGTAACCAATGTCCTTAATTTTATTCTTCCCTTCATCTTTAAATTAAGAACATGAGTCAACCATCAGCTATGAACTGCCAACCCTAGAAGCCAACCTGAAAGCACACTTCTACTATGTCACTGCTCCAATCATGTTGCCAACTCAGCCCAGAGGCAAGATACTCAAGCAGATGTTCTAAGGAAGAATAAATAGGGAAAGTTGTTCATATCAGGTGTGTATTTCTTTCTTGTTTTCTTTTTTGGTTTGTTTATTGTTTACAAACAGATATCACCCAGATAAATCACTGGTGGTATTGCCTTTAATTGTTCTTTCAACAAATTTTTATTGAGTCCCTACTATATGACACCCATTGTTCAGTATGCTGTGGATAGAGCAGTGAGAAAAACAGATGATGTCCCTGCTCTTTTTGAGCTTATACTCTAGTGGGAGATTTACTTTGTCACAGAAACAAACACACAGATTAAATTGTGATCTGTGCTGTGATAAAAATAAAATGAGATGAGGTCATAGAGAGTGCCTGGATTGTGGGAGCTACCTTAATCTACATGATAAGGGAAAGCTTTCCTGAGATGTGTACGATATTGGAGCCCACCATGGGCATAATCAGACAGAAGGAAAAGGAAGTGCAAAGTCCCTGAGGTGAGAGAGATCTTAATATATTGGAATGAAAAGGGAAGTCAGCATAGCTACAGCAATGTGAACAGGTGTTTACAAATCAGAGACAGGCAGGGGGCAGGTCGATCTTGAAGGCCTTGTAGAGAATATAAGACAATCTGGATGCTAACTGCAATGGGAAATGACTGAAAGATTTTAAACAGAGGTGCAACCTGGTCATATTTGCCTTTTAGAAAGACTGTTTGCTGGCTGTTGAACAGATTTTAGCGGGGCAGATGTGGAAGAAGGGACACCAGTGAGGGCACTCTTCTAGCCATCCATTTGGGAGATGGTGATGGCCAGGGCCAGGGTAGTAGTAGTGGAAAGGGCGAGAAATGGTCGGATGCTGAACATACTTTTAGGACAAAGCTAAAGGAATTTCCTCAATAATTGGATGAGACTTGTGAGTGTGAGAAGAATCAGGGATGGCGCCAAGATTTTTGGCCTAAGCACCAGGTATTGTCATTAAGTGAAAGGGGGAATGGCATTAAACATGATTTCTCATGGGTCATTCTGGAGTTCCAATTATACCTGTGGGATGGAACCTCAGGGCCCTTCTCTGACTTTGAGCTGCCTAGTTATGAGGTGGGGCGGTAGAAAGGGACTGCTGTTTGGGGTGAATTAGAGGCATAACGCAAATTTCTGGGAATCCCCACCCTCTCTCCCTTCCGCCTCCCCATTCTAGTCAAAAACATGGAGACTCACACAGATGAGAGACGGAGAAGACTGAGCATCCCAGGCCAGGCAGAAGGAAGAATCCCCAGAGACTCAGAGTTGTTGTAGCCACTTCAGTCCAAAGACTGCATGGGCGTGGGCGGCGCCAAGAGGGCGCCACAGAAACTTTCTGGGAATCTGGCAGCCTAGGGAACCACTTTTACCGGAAACGAAGTAATGAAAAGAGATGGGGTGGGGCGTGGCGGGGCCTGCCCCTGCCGGAAGAAGTTTGGGTGGAGCCAAGTATTCAAGCTCCAGGACAAAGGGGGAGGGGAGGCCGCTACTAGCAAACAACCTCAGCTTCATAAACCCAGCAGAAAGGTCCGGGGTATTGGTCGAAAGGACCAATCTTCTGTCCGCCCGCCCAAGTGGGACGAACAACGAAGTTGTGCGATGGAGCTTTAAAGGGGCTGGTGATTGACAGAATGTGTAGTAGTAGATGGGGTGGAGCGGCTGGGTGGGGTGGGGACTGGCAGCTGAGAGATACCAAAAGGAAGAAAAAGAAAACCATTGCCCTTGATATCGCTAATGCCAGGGGAGGGAAGCTAACTAGAAAGTAGGAAAAGGAAGGTTTTAGCGCTTACCTAGACTCGTTCCCCTGGCTAACACTCTTCACACTCTTTTACCTTCCCTTGAGATTATTAAAATAGACTGTATAGCGGCCTTAGTCGGTGCCCATTCCCCCTAACTCTTCACTCAACTACGTGTGTAGTCCGAGGGAGTGAGGACCCCGGGTCCATCAGCTCAATCCCGGCCCCGCCCCGTCGGCCCTGGTCCCGGGGCTGGGAGGAGAGGATGCCTTCGGAGGCGCAGAATCCGAAAGTAAGTCCCTTTTATTTTGCCTTACCAACTGGCACCTCCCATTCCACCTTCCTTTTATCACCCTCTCTGGGCGGCGAAATAGTCTCTTTCAAGGAAGACCTTTGAGGGTGGGGCAGAGTGGGGTTGGTAAGAAGGGGAAGGGAAGGGAGGTGGTGCTTTAGAACCTAGGGGAGCTGCCACGGGCGGGACAGGAGCGCTCAGTTCGATGGCTGTGTGGTTGGATCCTTGATATCTCCTCCAGGTATTAGAGCCTCGACTTCCTCCCTCCTGGCATTCTTTCTTTTTTTCACCCTGCAGCAACCCTATCAGGTTGCCAGAAGCCTCTAGCTGTGAGCTAGGAGGGCTCCATCTTGCCTGGCTTCTTAAAGGGACAGTGTACTATTTAACTGAAAATTCAATTATGAGAAGAGTGGCAGCGCCTCTTGTTGGAAGGAATTTGTGCGGCGAGGACAGCTTTTTCTTACTCAGAACAGCTTCCAAACTTGATTCTCATATCCATTTGATTCTCAGGAGGTGCACCGTGGGCAGTGTTGCCAAGTCACGCATTAGTTAACTGCAGCCAGTTGACTGCAGTTTTAGCTTAAAGGGAAAATTTCCGTTTTCTGAGAGGCGTCATGGCAGTGCAGGTATCTTGAACAAATTCATTCATTCTACAAATTTTATTGAATGTCAGGTGCATTGTCTGTGACTGATCACGCTGCTGGGAGGTTTGTGTAAAATGTCAAGGCCATGCAGAGCGTTGTCAATGACTCCCTTTTTAACTGATTAGTAGTCTTCCCAGAATACGGAGATAAATATTGAATTTGATTCCAACATTTACCAAACATTTCTCACATGAATGGCTCAATGGTTCACTTTTATTGTCTTCCATTCAGTACCAGGTGTCTATACGCTCAAAGCCAAGTGACTGGGAATTCCAGCTAGAAGAAATAGGAACTCAAGTCAAAATGGCATGCAAAGAGGAAAGAGCAGGAAACTTCAGTAGGAAAGCTAATGCCGCTTTGGCGTTATCCATGTCCAGTAAGGGAGATTGCTTTGGGAAGGAGGGCTTCACCATCTCCCTTCCACTGTAAAAGAAGAGCTGGTGTGGCAGAAACTTGTTAGTAAGGGTCTCTCATGGACCAGTGACATCTCTTACATATTTGTCTCTCTTTCTGCCACAGGGAGGGTGGAAGAACTGTGGATAGACCCTCATGATACTGCACAGGTCGAAGAGATGAAAACATGTTGTTTGAGGTTTTAGGGTTTGTAGCAGGATGAGCCACAGACAAAACCTCTCAGACACCAAGTTGTGGAAGGAAGGGCTTTATTCAGCTGGGAGCATCGGCAAGCTACTGCCTTAAAATCCGAGCTCCCCAAGTGCA
This sequence comes from Trachypithecus francoisi, assembly GCF_009764315.1. Classification (NCBI taxonomy): domain Eukaryota; kingdom Metazoa; phylum Chordata; class Mammalia; order Primates; family Cercopithecidae; genus Trachypithecus; species Trachypithecus francoisi. Next base: position 83,347,104 of record NW_022681471.1, on the reverse strand, counting down.
CAATTTCTGTCCCTTTTAAGGGCTCACAACACTAAATATTTCACATGAAAGCGTCGTGATTGCTTTGAGCAAGCAGGGAGTACATGACAGGGGCTGCATGCACCGGTGGTCTGAGAGAAACAGAACAGGGCAGGGAGTTTCACGGTGTTCTTCTATACAATGTCTGGAATCTATGAATAACATCGATTTCTAAGTTATGAGTTGATTTTTAACTACTGGGTTTAGGCCAGGCAGGCCCAGGCCTGGTTTGGGGCCTGGTGCCGGGCTGCCTGTCTTTGGTTTTACTTCTTTGTTTTTTTCTTAAAACAGGTATTGAGTATAAAACAATATAAAACAATATGAGAGGGTCTCTCTCTTTCCTCAGGTTCATATTTCACTCTGTAGGTTTTTGTTTGGTCAATGGAATGCCACAGTTCACAGTGCTCTGCAATTTCCTTTGTTTTGAGTCCCTTCCTAGTTCTTACTCATCGGTCCAGGGTAGGGAGCTGTGACAGAGAAAGGCATCGACACAAAATTACATTGTGTTTTATATTCATTCATTCATTTGTTCATTCATTTGACAATTACATACTGAGAATCTACTCTGTATCATCACCACACAAGACTCTAGGGAAAATATGCCTTCTTGGAGATTATGTTCTAATGAGGAGGTGTTGGTGGAGGGGACAACAAAAAACAATAAACATATACGTTAAGTGGGGATAAGATGGGAGAAAGGCTACAGGGCATATGGAATTGGGATGATATTAAAGAATATATCTGAATGCAGTGAGACAGCCAGCCATGAGAATACCTGAGGGAAGGGTGTTCTAGATAGAAGAAGTAGCAAGTGCAAAGGCATGGTATATTCAAAGAATAGTAAGAAAGTCAGTATCACTGGAGTGGAGAAGAGGAAGAGTGGCAGGATATAAGGTCAGTGAGACAGAGGGGGCTAGATCATATAGGAACTTTAAAGACTTTGACTTTTATTCTGAATGAGACAGGAAGTCATTTGTAAAAGAAAGAATCATTCTATTTGAAATTCTATTGCATTAAAGAGAATTAATCTTGAATTATTTATCTTATACAATCGAGATGGATTATGTTTTTATGTTTGGGATCTAATGCTTCTTTAAGAAAAACTAGTAAACTTTTATTATTATTATTATTATTATTACACTTTAAGTTCTAGGGTACATATGCATAACGTGCAGGTTTGTTACATATGTATACATGTGCCATGTATACATATGTAACATATGTGTGCTGCACCTATCAACTTGTCAGCACCCATCAACTCGTTATTTACATCAGTATAACTCCCAATGCAATCCCTTCCCCATCCCTCCTCCCCATGATAGGACCTGGTGTGTGATGTTCCCCTTCCCGAGTCCAAGTGATCTCATTGTTCAGTTCCCACCTATGAGTGAGAACAAGCGGTGTTTGGTTTTCTGTTCTTGCGATATTTGCTGAGAATGATGGTTTCCAGCTGCATCCATGTCCCTACAAAGGACACAAACTCATCCTTTTTGATGGCTGCATAGTATTCCCTGGTGTATATGTGCCACATTTTCTTAATCCACTCTGTCACTGATGGACATTTGGGTTGACTCCAAGTCTTTGTTATTGTGAATAGTGCCGCAACAAACATACATGTGCATGTGTCTTTATAGCAGCATGATTTATAATCCTTTGGGTATATACCCAGTAATGGGATGGCTGGGTCATATGGTACTTCTAGCTCTAGATCCTTGAGGAATCGCCATACTGTTTTCCATAATGGTTGAACTACTTTACAATCTCACCAACAGTGTAAAAGCGTTCCTATTTCTCCACATCCTCTCCAGCACCTGTTTCCTGACTTTTTAATGATTACCATTCTAACTGATGTGAGATGGTATCTCATTGTGGTTTTGATTTGCATTTCTCTGATGGCGAGTGATGATGAGCATTTTTTCATGTGTCTGTTGGCTGTATGAATGTCTTCTTTTCAGAAATGTCTGTTCATATCCTTTGCCCACTTTTTGATGGGGTTGTTTGTTTTTTTCTTGTAAATTTGTTTGAGTTCTTTGTAGGTTCTGGATATTAGCCCTTTGTCAGATGAGTAGATTGCAAAAATTTTCTCCCACTCTGTGGGTTGCCTGTTCACTCGGATGGTAGTTTTTTTTGCTGTGCAGAAGCTCTTTAGTTTAATTAGATCCCATTTGTCAATTTTGGCTTTTGTTGCCGTTGCTTTTGGTGTTTTAGACATGAAGTCCTTGCCCATGCCTATGTCTTGAATGGTATTACCTAGGTTTTCTTCTAGGGTTTTTATGGTATTAGGTCTAATATTTAAGTCTCTAATGCATCTTGAATTAATTTTCATATAAGGAGTAAGGAAAGCATCCAGTTTCAGCTTTCTACTTATGGCTAGCCAATTTTCCTAGCACCATTTATTAACTAGGAAATCCTTTCCCCATTTCTTGTTTTTCTCAGTTTTGTCAAAGATCAGATGGCTGTAGATGTGTGGTATTATTTCTGAGGACTCTGTTCTATTCCATTGGTCTATACCTCTGTTTTGGTACCAGTACCATACTGTTTTGGTTACTGTAGCCTTGTAGTATAGTTTGAAGTCAGGTAGCGTGATACCTCCAGCTTTGTTCTTTGACTTAGGATTGTCTTGGCAATGCGGGCTCTTTCGTGGTTCCATATGAACTTTAAAGTAGTTTTTTCCAATTCTGTGAAGAAACTCATTGGTAGCTTGACGGGGATGGCATTGAATCTATAAATGACCTTGGGCAGTATGGCCATTTTCACGATATTGATTCTTCCTATCCATGAGCATGGTATGTTCTTCCATTTGTTTGTGTCCTCTTTTGTTTAACTGAGCAGTGGTTTGTAGTTCTCCTTGTAGAGATCCTTGACATCCCTTGTAAGTTGGATTCCTAGGTATTTTATTCTCTTTGAAGCAATTGTGAATGGAAGTTCATTCATGATTTGGCTTTCTGTTTGTCTGTTACTGGTGTATAAGAATGCTTGTGATTTTTGCACATTAATTTTGTATCCTGAGACTTTGCTGAAGTTGCTTATCAGCTTAAGGAGATTTCGGGCTGAGATGATGGGGTTTTCTAAATATACAATCATGTCATCTGCAAACAGGGACAATTTGATTTCTTCTTTTCCTAACTGAATACCATTTATTTCATTCTCTTGCCTGATTGCCCTAGCCAGAACTTCCAACACAATGTTGAATAGGAGTGGTGAGAGAGGGCATCCCTGTCTTGTACCAGTTTTCAAAGGGAATTTTTTCAGTTTTTGCCGATTCAGTATGATATTGGCTGTGGGTTTGTCATAAATAGCTCTTATTATTTTGAGGTACGTTCCATCAATACCGAATTTATTGAGCGTTTTTAGCATGAAGGGCTGTTGAATTGTGTCAAAGGACTTTTCTGCATCTATTGAGATAATCATGTGGTTCTTGTCTTTGGTTCTGTTTATATGCTGGATTACGTTTCTTGATTTGCGTATTTTGAACCAGCCTTGCATCCCAGGGATGAAGCCCACTTGATCATGGTGGATAAGCTTTTTGATGTGCTGCTGGATCCGGTGTGCCAGTATTTTATTGAGGTTTTGCATTGATGTTCATCAGGGATATTGGTCTAAATTCTCTTTTTTTGTTGTGTCTCTGCAGGCTTTGGTATCAGGATGATGTTGGCCTCATAAAATGAGTTAGGGAGGATCCCTCTTTTTCTATTGATTGGAATAGTTTCAGAAGGAATGGTACCAGCTCCTCCTTGTACCTCTGGTAGAATTCAGCTGTGAATCCATCTGGTCCTGGACTTTTTGGTTGGTAGGCTATTAATTATTGCCTCAATTTCAGAACCTGCTATGGTCTATTCAGGTATTCAGCTTCTTCCTGGTTTAGTCTTGGGAGAGTGTAAGTGTCCAGGAAATTATCCATTTCTTCTAGATTTTCTAGTTGATTTGCGTAGAGGTGTTTATAGTATTCTCTGATGGTAGTTTGTATTTCTGTGGGTCGGTGGTGATATCCCCTTTATCATTTTTTATTGCGTCTATTTGATTCTTCCTCTCTTTTCTTCCTTATTAGTCTTGCTAGCGGTCTATCATTTTGTTGATTTTCAAAAAACAACTCCTGGATTCATTGATTTTTTGGAGGGTTTTTGTATCTCTATCTCCTTCAGTTCTGCTCTGATCTTAGTCATTTCTTGCCTTCTGCTAGCTTTTGAATGTGTTTGCTCTTGCCTCTCTAGTTCTTTTAATTGTGATGTTAGAGTGTCCATTTTAGATCTTTCCAGCTTTCTCTTGTGGGCGTTTAGTGCTATAAATTTCCCTCTACACACTGCTTTAAATGGGTCCCAGAGATTCTGGTATGTTGTATCTTTGTTCTCATTGATTTCAAAGAACATCTTCATTTCTACCTTCATTTCGTTATGTACCCAGTAGTCATTCAGGAGCAGGCTGTTCAGTTTCCATGTAGTTGAGCGGTTTTGATTGAGTTTCTTAGTCCTGAGTTCTAGTTTGATTGCACTGTGGTGTGAGAGACAGTGTTATAATTTCTGTTCTTTGACATTTGCTGAGAGTGCTTTACTTCAATTATGTGGTCAATTTTGGAATAAGTGTGATGCGGTGCTGAGAAGAATGTATTCTATTGATTGGGGTGGAGAGTTCTGTAGACGTCTATGGGTCTGCTTGCTGCAGAGATGAGTTCAATTTCTGGATATCCTTGTTAACTTTCTGTCTCGTTGATCTGTCTAATGTTGACAGTGGAGTGTTGATGTCTCCCGTTATTATTGTATGGGAGTCTAAGTCTCTTTGTAGGTCTCTAAGGACTTGCTTTATGAATCTGGGTGCTCCTGTATTGGGTGCATATATATTTAGGATAGTTAGCTCTTCTGTTGAATTGATCCCTTTACCATTATGTAATGGCCTTCTTTGTCTCTTTTGATCTTTGATGGTTTAAAGTCTGTTTTATCAGAGACTAGGATTGCAACCCCTGCTTTTTTTTATTCTCCATTTGGTTGGTAGATCTTCCTCCATCCCTTTATTTTGAGCCTATGTATGTCTCTGCATTTGAGATGGGTCTCCTGAATACAGCAAACTGATGGGTCCTTGTCTCTTTATCTAGTTTGCCAGTCTGTGTCTCTTAATTGTAGCATTTAGTCCATTTACATTTAAGGTTAATATTGTTATGTGTGAACTTGATTCTGCCATTATGATATTAACTGTTTATTTTGCTCGTTAGTTGATGCAGTTTCTTCCTAGCCTCGATGGTCTTTACATTTTGGCATGTTTTTGCAATGGCTGGTACCGGTTTTTCCTTTCCATGTTTAGGGCTTCCTTCAAGGTCTCTTGTAAGGCAGGCCTGGTGGTGACAAAATCTCTAAGCATTTGCTTATCTGTAAAGGATTTTATTTCTCCTTCACTGATGAACTTAGTTTGGCTGGATATGAAATTCTGGGTTGAAAATTCTTTTCTTTAAGAACGTTGAATATTGGCCCCCACTCTCTTCTGGCTTGGGAGTTTCTGCTGAGAGATCTGCTGTTCGTCTGATGGGCTTCCCTTTGTGGGTACCCGACCTTTCTCTCTGGCTGCCTTCAGATTTTTGCCTTCATTTCATTCTTCAGTTACAGAATCTGGTAATTATATATCTTGGAGTTGCTCTTCTCGAGGAGTATCTTTGTGGCATTCTCTGTATTTCCTGAATTTGAATGTTGGTCTGCCCTACTAGGTGGGGAAGTTCTCCTGGATGATATCCTGAAGAGTGTTTTCCAACTTGGTTCCATTTTCCCCCTCACTTCCAGGCACCCCAATCAGACGTAGATTTGGTCTTTTTACATAATCCCATACTTCTTGCAGGCTTTGTTCATTTCTTTTTCTTCTTTTTTCTTTAGATTTCTCTTCTCGCTTCATTTCATTTATTTGATCATCAATTGATGTTACTCTTTTCTTCCAGTTGATCGAGTTGGTTACTGAAGCTTGTGCATTTGTCATGTATTTCTCGTGTCATGGTTTTCATCTCTGTCAGTTCGTTTATGGCCTTCTCTGCATTAATTATTCTAGTTATCAATTCTTCCACTCTTTTTTCAAGATTGTTAGTTTCTTTGTGCTGGGTAAAAAAACCTAGTAAACTTATTCCTAACTTGTTCATGTCAAAAACTTAGTAAACTTATGTTAACTTGTTCATGTCAGTTAATACAATTTATTTTCATACTAACCATTGTTTTTTAAAATAATTATTTGAAGAAAGTTTCAAATGCACTTGAAAGTACTGTTGACAGCACAGAGGTTAGAGATGCTGACCCGACGTAGTTGAAAATCCATATATAACTTTTGATTCCCCAAAACTTATCTACTAGTAGCCTACAGTAGACCAGAAACCTTACTGATAATATAAACAATGAATATACACTTTGTATGTTATACATATTATATACTGTGTTCTTATAATAAAGTAAGATAGAAAAAAGAAAACATTTAGGAAATCGTAAGCAAGAGAAAATATATTTACTATTCATTAAGTGGAAGTGGATTATCATAAAGATCTTAATTCTTGCCATGTTCCTGTTGAGTAGATTGAGAATGAGGAAGAGCTGGGTGTGGTCTTGCTTTTTCAAGAGTGGGAGAGGTGGAAGAAAACCCATGTATCAGTGGACCCATGCAATTCAAACCTGTGTTCTTCAAGGATCAACTATACTTAAATACAAAAAGTCTCTTTGATGTACTTCAAATATATTGCAATAAATTTATTAGCACTAGAAAAAGTCTCATCTGCTTCAAGAAAATATCACAAGATTTTGTAGCACTCTTTTTCAAGAAATTGTGAAAATTATTTGCTTGGAAACCTTTTCTAGAACTTTCCATCCTGCTGGCACACATGATTCCTTTTAAGTTGTGCTCTGTGCTTCCCCCAAGTCCTTCCCAGTGGGAACTGTTAAGTTTAAAACACCTCATTAGCCTCAGGGAACTCAGAAGGAGAGAAGAATAAGAAGAATGGAATTGAGAGAAAGAAGAAAAAAGGCAGGTAATTCCAAACAGGAAAATGCAGTGAGAATATGAACAAGTCACACAAATACAAAGTTTTAACCTCTCTGTTCTATACATTGAAAGTTCCTTAGTTTAATTAGATCCCATGTGTCAATTTTTGCTTTTGCTGCCGTTGCTTTTGGTGTTTTAGACATGAAGTCCTTGCCCATGCCTATGTCCTGAATGGTACTACCTAGATTTTCTTCTAGGGTTTTTATGGTATTAGGTCTAACATTTAAGTCTCTAATCCATCTGAATTATTTTCGTATCAGGGGTAAGGAAAGGATCCAGTTTCAGCTTTCTACTTATGGCTAGCCAATTTTCCCAGCACCATTTATTCAATAGGGAATCCTTTCCCCATTTGTTGTATTTGTCAGGTTTGTCAAAGATCAGATGGCTGTAGATGTGTGGTATTATTTCTGAGGACTCTGTTCTGTTCCATTGGTCTATATCTCTGTTGTGGTACCAGTACCATGCTGTTTTGGTTACTGTAGCCTTGTAGTATAGTTTGAAGTCGGTAGCGTGACGCCTCCAGCTTTGTCCTTTTGACTTAGGATTGTCTTGGCAATGCGGGCTCTTTTTTGGTTCCATATGAACTTTAAAGCCGTTTTTTCCAATTCTGTGAAGAAAGTCATTGGTAGCTTGATGGGGATGGCATTGAATCTATAAATCACCTTGGGCAGTATGGCCATTTTCACGATATTGATCTTCCTATCCATGAGCATGGTATGTTCTTCCATTTGTTTGTGTCCTCTTTGATTTCACTGAGCAGGGTTTGTAGTTCTCCTTGAAGAGGTCCTTTACATCCCTTGTAAGCTGGATTCCTAGGTTTTTATTCTCTTTGAAGCAATTGTGAATGGAAGTTCATTCCTGATTTGGCTCTCTGCTTGTCTGTTACTGGTGTATAAGAATGCTTGTGATTTTTGCACATTAATTTTGTATCCTGAGACTTTGCTGAAGTTGCTTATCAGCTTAAGGAGATTTTGGGCTGAGGCGATGGGGTTTTCTAAATATACAATCATGTCATCTGCAAACAGGGACAATTGACTTCTTCTTTTCCTAACTGGATACCCTTGATTTCTTTCTCTTGCCTGATTGCCCTAGCCAGAACTTCCAACACTATGTTGAATAGGAGTGGTGAGAGAGGGCATCCCTGTTTGCACAGCTAAGAAACTACCATCAGAGTGAACAGGCAACCTACAGAATGGGAAAAAATTTTTGCAACCTACTCATCTGACAAGGGCTAATATCCAGAATCTACAAAGAACTCAAACAAATATACAAGAAAAAAACAAACACCCCATCAAAAAGTGGGGAAAGGATATGAACAGACATTTCTCAAAAGAAGACATCCATACAGCCAACAGACACATGAAGAAATGCTCATCATCACTCGCCATCAGAGAAATGCAAATCAAAACCACAATGAGATACCATCTCACACCAGTTAGAATGGCAATCATTAAGAAGTCAGGAAACAACAGGTGTTGGAGAGGATGTGGAGAAGTAGGAACACTTTTACACTGTTGGTGGGATTGTAACTAGTTCAACCATTATGGAAAACAGTATGGCGATTCCTCAAGGATCTAGAACTAGATGTACCATATGACCCAGCCATCCCACTACTGGGTATATACCCAAAGGATTATAAATTACTCTCCTACAAAGACACATGCACACGTATGTTTATTGCGGCACTATTCACAATAGCAAAGACTTGGAATCACCCAAATGTCCATCTGTGACAGACTGGATTAAGAAAATGTGGCACATATACACCATGGAATACTATGCAGCCATCAAAAAGATGAGTTTGCGTCCTTTGTAGGGACATGGATGCAGCTGGAAACCATCATTCTTAGCAAACTATCACAAGAAGAGAAAACCAAACACCGCATGTTCTCACTCATAGGTGGGAACTGAACAATGAGATCACTTGGACTCAGGAAGGGGAACATCACACTCTGGGGCCTATCATGGGAGGGGGGAGGAGGGAGGGATTGCATTGGGGAGTTATACATGATATAAACGTTATGCACATGTACCCTAGAACTTAAAGTATATAAAAAAAAAAAAAAAGAACCATTCATTTCTGACCTTGAAATTTCCACTTGTCCTTGCGACTCCCTTTTAGGGATAAGGTAGGTGTGTGTGCATGTTAGATGTGTGTGTAAAGGGAGACTTGTGGATTAGGGTAGGCTTCCCCTAAAACAATTCTTAACCTTGGCCACACACTGGAATCAGTTGGGAATATTTTAAAAATACTGTTAACTTTGTCCATCGTCAGAGATACTGATGTAATTGGTTGGGGCACAGCTTGGAAGGTGGATTTTTTAAAGAGTTCCCTAGGTAATTCTAATGTGCAGTAAAGGTTGAGAACCACTAGCTTAGAATTGAGGTTCTCATAGTATGGTGCTTGGACCAGCAGCATCGGCATCACCAAGGAACCTCTTAGAAATGCAGATTTTCAAGCCCCACTTCAGACATACTGATTCAGAAACTCTTACTGATTGTGATAAAACAATCAGTATTTTTTTTTCACACACCATCCACGTGACCTGGATACACACTGAAATTTGAGGACTACTGCCTTAGAAGTTAGAGGTTCTCATTTTTTTTTTTTCATTCCCATACACCTAAGGAATATAACACACTCCTATTAGTAGCAGAGACTCACTGTGACCTGTTTGTGAAAGGTGGAGAAGGAATATGCCTGTTCCTATCCCGTATCAGAATCCCCATTCCCATTCCCTACTGCAGAATTTACAATCACTGTTTTACAGTATATGGCTTTTTAAATGTTATGCATTGTTTCCATTAATTTCAGCACTCTTGTTTTTTCATGCATCATTTCACTTCATCTTCACAATAATCTTGTGAGTTAGACACTATTGTATTGCCATTTTATAATTGAGAAAACTGAGGCACAGGAAAGAAAGTATCTTATCCAAGATCATACAGCTAGTAAGTGTAAGAGATGCATCCTCTCCTGTACTTTCTAAGTTGTTTCATCAGTTAGGTTCCTTCTCTCTTATTTTCTTAAATTTCTTCTTATTATTTTATTTTCCTACTCATTCAACCCTATCTACCTAATATTGCTAACATATATTGAAGACCTACTTTTTACCACGCCCCTCTATTGAGCACTTTACAGCTATCAATGTATATAATGTTCACAGCAGTCCTATTAAGTAGATAGTATTATTTTCCTCATTGTTCAACTAAGGAACTTGAGGCACAGCAAAACCAAACAACTTGCCTAAGCTTACAGATCTAGTAAGTGGCCGATCTGAGATTTGAACCCAAGTCTACGAAGTCTATGCCTATTATGCCATACTGCCTAATCTTAAACTTGCAAGCACATTTTTTCCCTTGTCTAAACCTTTCTTTGACAGAACTCATTTAAATTACCACTCCCATTTTTTTTGTGCAGTTTCCATTTAAACCATCACTGAAACTGTTGTTGCCAAAGTTACTTAAAGATCTGTCATGTTCAGTGCTCTCTCTTTAGATCTTTAGCCTTCTTGACTCTCTACTACATTCAAGGCTGTTGAACACTTTTTTCTTATTTAACCTCCCCCTTGTCTTTCATGACGATACTCTTTCTTAAATTTCTACCTACCTCTGACCATTTATTCATTCTCTTCTCTTGCCATTCTATAATCCTATCTGGATTATCTTGTCCACTTGAGTTTTAACTGCCATTTATATGCTGATGACTGCCTGCATCTCCAGAGTGAATGTTTCTCCTGAGCCCAGACTATTCATTCATTAACTAGATATCTCAGTACCATACACTTATATTTCTAAAACCCTTCACATGTTATAAAACTCTCCACTCCTATTTCTATCTTCTGATTGACAGTGACCTAATCAACCAAGCTATAAAGCCTTAGTCATCTGTGAGTCTTCTTTATTCTTTACCTTCTAGATTCTGCTTCTTGAATCTTTGTATCCTCTCTATCCCTACTTATGTTGTCTTTGCTTATTTTTTTCATTTTATCTGACCTAGCTTATTATAATAGCTCCTTTATTGTTCTCTCTGCCTCCAATCTGTATATCCTTTGCTATGGGTTGAATTGTGTTCCCCAATATATGTTGGAGTCCTAATTTCTAGTTTTTCAGAATGTGATTATTTGGAGACAGGGTCTTTGTAGAGGTAATAAAGTTAAAATGATCTCATTTTATTTTTTTATGAGATCATTTTAACTTTATTAAATTAAATGGGCCCCAATTCAATATGACTGGTGTCCTTATAAAACAGGGAAATTTGGATACAAAGACAGATTCACACAGTGGGAATATGATGTGAAGAGACATAGAGAATACAACCATATGCAACCCAAGGAGAGGCCTAGAACAGATTCTTCCTTCACAGCCCTCAGAAGGAACCAACCCTGCTGACACCTTGATTTCATACTTCTAGCCTCCAGAACCGTGGGACAATAAATTTCCATTGTTTAAGCGAAACAGTTGGTGACACTTTGTCGTAGCAGCCCTAGGAAATTAATACAGAGTGGAGGGGAAAGGTTATTCCAGGCAGGAATAATCTTATTACCAGAGGCAGGTAATGGGCACTAATATAATGTGGGTTGGAGAAGGACTGGGTAGGGTTAGAGAAAGGGTGAATTTAAGAGAACTTTTTCTTGTGGTGGTAATACATATGGGGTAAAAGCAGCGACTGGATAAACAGCAAGGTTAAAATTCTTTCTCCTAGTGTCTCAGGGAAATAGCTAAGTTTCAAAGAATATTATCTAGCCAATACTTCCTAATGCTAAGATGGCCTATATTTTGTTCCTTAGAAAGCTCAATTTAGGAATAACTCCCTGAGCTGGGAACATTTTACTGGTCAGTGATGGCATGATATATATGTAACAGAGAGAGAACATGGAAAGGGGTTCAGAGTACATTTTTACAAAAATAATAACTCAAATGTGATCTGCAGCTTTGGTTTAATTAAACCTGGTCATATATATTAACCATTTCCACTTATGTAAGGCAGATGGTTTTTGAAATGGGGAAGCAGCATTATGTTATTCATCTCATTTATTTGTTCAATATATATGCCATGAGAACCCTCTGTGTAGTCAGCTCTGTGCTACAGCCTGGGTATACAAAAATCTGAGACCTCAGTCTTGCCCTGGAGCTCAGTTGGGAGACAGACAAAACTCTAGCTAACATCTAGCATTTCTTGATTACTTAATATATGCCATGGACTATACTAAGAAAATTCACAATAGTTATGCTCACTTTTTAGATAAGGACACTGAGGATTAGAGTCAACTTCAGGAGAGGAGTTTTGGCAAACTTGCCGAGTGAGAAAGTCATTAATATGAACAAGTAATACGTGGGTGATTTGGGGGGTTAGAGGGTCAGAGAAGACTTGCTAGAGGAGATAACATTTGAGTTTTGAAGGATAAATAGGAGTTTTCAACATACACAAGTTGAGAAAGAAGGAGTATGGCAGATGGAAGGAACATTATGTATAAATCATTGGAGACACCAGAGATATGCTGTGTTCAGGAAATAGTGTTTCATTATGGCTGACACATAAGTTGGTGGCAGGAAAAAAGACTGGAAAAGTAGGCAGAACCCAGGAATCAACCATAGATAAGAGACTCTTATTTTTTATAAGCACGATATGAGGAACACTGTACCCGAAAGCAGTTCTTTACTATTCAGAACATTAGAGATTGCATAAACAGCTGCTTGCAGTGCTATGCAGAGAAATTAGAGGGATTTATTTCACTGAGGGTCAGTCAGTAAAGACCAGAAAAATTACTGGGACCAGAAGATGCACAGAAACCTTAGGACTCAAAAGTCTGCTGATCAGGGAGAAGGGATGCGACTGGTACTTTGTGGGAGTCTGCACTGGTAAAAATGATTACTAACCAGAGTAGTCAAAGCAATAATAATAATTTTACTAATAAAATATAATTGTACCAACTACTACTCTAAGTATTGAATTTACTATATCCATTTGATAAATGGGGAAACTCCAGTACCCCAAACCTCTGACAATATCTGTAAAGAAACTGGGAACACTCTACTAATAATTTGTAGAATTTGAATTTGAATGCAGATAGTTTGGCTGTACAATCTACATTTTTAATCATTATGAAATGTTGAAGTAACTAGTTAGTAAGACCAAAAACAGAAATAGAATCAAAGTGAGTCAGTAACTGTGGGTCCTGTTAAGCAGTGTAATGCAATGTACAAACGGGCACATATGAAAAAGATAAAAATAGATGAAAGATCTCAGAAGTAACATGTAAGACAGATTTTGCTGACCGAGGTCACAACTCAAGGGCTCACAAGCCACATTCAGGCCACAGATGTACTTGTCCTAAGCCATGTTCTTTTCAAAATTTGAATTAATTGCCAGTGTGTAAAAGGCAGATGATTTCACATAAAATAGGTTTGCAGTTTTCTTGAAAAACTTGAAATGTATGGCATCTCTGGGCCTATACTGCCTCATGGTGACACTTAACACAAGCTGAAGCAGCACCTTCCCCTTTATACATGTTATTTATTCATTAATATCCTTTGGTTGCAAAGGGTGTAAACCAGCTGAAGCTAGCTTAAACACAAGAGCAATGTGACTGGATCTTAGGAATGGACTGGGTTTTGGAAATGGGAAGATGTCAGCAACCTAAGGTGATTTTCTTTCTGTCTTATATATGCTTCACTTGGCATATCTGCTTATTTCTTCTCTCTTAGCAAATTATATTACATAGTGAGCAAGAGATAGCTCCCTCATCTCTTGAGTTTATAAGTTACAGTTCAGTCACATGAAAAGGTACTGGCTCTGTTTGTTCCAATTCGCAAATCACAGGGAAGTGGACACTCACCGATTGACCAGGCTTGAGCCAGCTACTTATACCTAGATAAACCAGCTCTGGTCAGGAAGCTAGGGTCATGTAATATAAGCTATTGGCACACCTTTGCTAATCAAAGAGGAGTTATAAGGTGGTCACTATGTACAGAGCAGACACCTCCAAATGTGTCCCCTGTACCAAACATTATTTTGGCCCTACCCACTTTGTAGTAACTTTTGTGTTCTCTTGGAAGGTTTGCAGGCCACTGTAGCCCTGGCCTACTTGATATGCTTGCCAGGCTATGTCCTGCTATTTTGAGAATATGTGGGGTTGACTGTGCTCCCAGTGGCCTAGTCCTTTCCTATGGTGAATCTATTCCTATTACTGTATAAAGCAGTTTGAGGCCAAAATTACCATAATAGCCTTCTGCAATTTTCTTTTTGCACTTTGAAGCCCACAGGCTTCCTTCAGTGGCTTAAAATTATCTTATTAATCATCATAATGATCTAAAGGCCAGTGAATGAGGCCTGGTGAATGCATTCTCAAAGGGTAACAGGCCTGGATGGAAAAGAGGGAAGTCATGGGGAGAGCAGCTGATACCAATGTGCCCAGGCCTAGAGAATTAGCAAGAGTTGCATTTATAAATGTAATGCCTGGGCTTTAGAACTAGACATAGTGACAGTGATTAACTGTGTTTACCCTTTGTGTGTCCCCTTACTCCCAGGAGCTTTCCAAGGTTTATGCTTCCCTGCTGAGGCTTTGGATACTTCTTGTATCAACGATTTTTTTTTTTCAGTGACTGTAAAGTTCCCTTCCTGACACTCCTTACTGAAGTAGCAGTTGATATTGGAAGTTTTCTCTCAGCAAAGTTTCCTTAGAGCTGTTGTCAGAGGTTGGCTTGCAGAGATTGCTAACCTTAGACGATGTTGAGAGAGAAGCTTCTTCTACCCTCCAAAATATCAGAGTAAGCTGATGTGGCTGAAACTATCCACTTTCAAGATCCTGGGATAGATTTCTTCCAAAGGAATCCAATCTCCCTGCTCAAGTCATGCTGCCTCCTCTGGAATCTGCTTTGCTTTTTATAAATAGAATAGAATTGTCCTGACTTCCTCAAGGTAAGAGTTCCTTATTTCCAGAGTGAGAGTCTACATTTTTCAAAGTGAAGTAGGAAGAACCCAGAGCCAAAATGAAGCAACTTCCTAGGAAGAGTAATTTCACTTGGAGCATTTGGAATCTAGGCAAACATTGTTTTCTTTCCCGTTCCTCTTTGATAAAGTCAGTTCAAGTTGGAACAAAGTGAATATGGGTTTCTTACTTTGGATCCCCTGTCTCCTTCATCCAATTCTTTAGTGGGCAGGTGAAGGCAGTATTTATCACAGATAGCAATAATAATTAACATTTATTGAGCAATTACTAAGTGCAAGACACCATTCTAAATTCTTGACAACACCTTTGTACTAAAATGGTCATAAATGGTGTGTTAAAGTTATCCTGTTTAACTCAAAATAAAGTCAGGAAATATCATCCTTATAAACTGTGTGGGTTTAAATAGAGAGTGACCTTGGAATCTTAAATTTGTATTTCACACCCTGTCATCTACTCACTCTTCTGCTAGCAGGAAATAGTACATTCATATAGTAGAAAAAGTACTCAAGCAAAAGAACTTTTTCTTGAGTGTTCAAGGGGCAGAAGACAGCTGGCTTCTGAGTGCCCAGAACTGTGTTAGCCCTGTATAAAGATTATTTTGTTGAATCTTCAGTACAATTCTGTGAAATATTGCTCCTCCACCTTTTCTTTTAACAACTGAAGATATATAGAATTAGAGAAGTTAACTAAATACCTTGCTTTCAGTCACACAGCTAGCATTTGTCATCTGGAATTTCAACCCAAAATTAACACCAGAGCCCTTGCCTTTAAGTAGTAGATCATACTGCTTTTAAACACATAAATTAGGAAGGGGACAGACTCAAATGTCACAACTCTCTTTTATAAGTATTCTTCTATTATTTAGTAATTCAACTTCTCACTATCTTTCCTTGAATGGAAATAAGATTAGAGAAATATCAGGAACCACAGAAAGTAAGTAGATAAAGGAAGTTGTTTCTACCTCTGGGTTCCCATAGCACTAGACTCAGCAGTCTAAATCTTAATCATGATTGTCCCGAGTGCCTAGAACATAGAAGGAACCCAGTGAATACTTGTTGAGTGAATAAGTGAATCAATGAGTTTGGGAAAATTATCTACCTAACTTGAGACTTCCTGGCAGATTATACATCATTTTTCACGTTCCTGGTCAACTATATGTAGATCATGCATATAGGTACCCAGACAGAGATATACATGCTCATTCAGAAATTGCCATCCAATCCTGATACACGCAAATTCATAAAGATATATCTCCACATAAATGAATACTTGGCATATTTGTTTTCTGCTGCTGTAAAATGTACCACAAAATGGGTGGCTTAAAACAGCAGAAATTTATTCTCTCACAGTTCTTCAGGCTAGAAATCCGAAATAAAAAATAAAAGTATTGGCAAGGCCATGCTCCATCTAAAACCTCTAGAAAGAATCCTTCCTGGTCTCTTTCAGCTTCTGGTAGGTCCAGATATTCCTTGACTTGTGGCAGGATAACTCTAATTTCTGTCTCTCTCTTCACAGGCTATGTCTGTGTGTGTGTGTGTGTGTGTGTGTGTGTGTCTTCGCATGTCACTTTCCTCTTCTTTATAAGGACACCAGTCATATTGAATTAGGGCCACCTTAATGATTTCATCTTGATTACATTTGCAAAGACTTTATTTTCAAAATATGTCACATTCACAAGTACTGATGGCTAGGACTTAAACATATCATTCTATGGGTCACATTACCACCCAAAACATTCTGTCCTTTGGTCCTCCAAAATTTATGCCCTTCCCATGGGCAAAACACATTCACTCTATCACAACATCTCCAAAAGTCCTAACCCATTCTGGCATCAATTCCAAGTCTTAAAAATCTCGAGGGGCGGAGCAAGATGGCCGAATAGGAACAGCTCCAGTCTCCAACTCCCAGCGCGAGCGACACAGAAGACCCGTGATTTCCGCATTTTCAACTGAGGTACTGGGGTCATCTCTCTAGGGAGTGCCAGACAATCGGTGCTGGTCAGCTGCTGCAGCCTGACCAGCGTGGGCTGAAGCAGGGCGAGGCATCGCCTCACCTGGAAGCGCAAGGGGGAAGGAAATCCGTTTTCCTAGCCAGGGGAACTGAGACACACGACACCTGGAAAATCGGGTAACTCCCACCCCAATACTGCGCTTCAAGGAAACAGGCACACCAGGAGAATATATCCCACACGTGGCCGGGAGGGTCCCACGCCCACGGAGTCTCCCTCACTGCTAACACAGCAGTCTGCCGCGATCGATCCGCAAGGCAGCAGCGAGGCTGGGGGAGGGGCGCCCGCCATTGCTGAGGCTTAAGTAGGTAAACAAAGCCACTGGGAAGCTCGAACTAGGTGGAGCTCACAGCAGCTCAAGGAAGCCTGCCTGTCTCTGTAAACTCTACCTCTGCGGACAGCACACAGCTGCAGTCCAATAGGGGAAGCAGCGGGGGCCGGTGCAGACGCAAACGACTCTGTCTGACAGCTTTGGGGAGAGCCGTGGATCTCCTAACGCGGAGGTTGAGATCTGAGAACGGACAGACTGCCTGCTCAGGTGGGTCCCTGACCCCTGAGTAGCCTAGCTGGGAGACATCCCCCACTAGGGGCAGTCTGACACCCCACACCTCACAGGGTGGAGTCACCCCTGAGAGGAAACTTTCAAAGGAAGAATCAGACAGGTACACTCGCTGTTCAGCAATATTCTATCTTCGGCAACCTCTGCTGCTGATACCCAGGCAAACAGGGTCTGGAGTGGACCTCAAGCAATCTCCAACAGACCAACAGACAGTCCTTCTGACTGTCAGACGGAAAACTATCAAACAGGAAGGACACGTATACCAAAACCCCATCAGTACGTCACCATCATCAAAGACCAGAGACAGATAAAACCACAAAGATGGGGAAGAAGCAGGGCAGAAAAGCTGGAAATTCAAAAAATAAGAGCGCATCTCCCCCTGCAAAGGAACGCAGCCCATCGCCAGCAACGGATCGAAGCTGGTCAGAGAATGACTTTGACGAGATGAGAGAAGAAGGCTTCAGTCCATCAAACCTCGCAGAGCTAAAGGAGGAATTACGTACCCAGCGCAAAGAAACTAAAAATCTTGAAAGAAGAGTGGAAGAATTGACAGCTAGACTAATTAATGCAGAGAAGATCATAAACGAAATGACAGAGATGAAAACCATGACACAAGAACTACGTGACAAATGCACAAGCTTCAGTAACCGACTCGATCAACTGGAAGAAAGAGTATCAGCGATTGAGGATCAAATGAATGAAATGAAGCGAGAAGAGAAACCAAAAGAAAAAAGAAGAAAAAGAAATGAACAAAGCCTGCAAGAAGTATGGGATTATGTAAAAAGACCAAATCTACGTCTGATTGGGGTGCCTGAAAGTGAGGGGGAAAATGGAACCAAGTTGGAAAACACTCTTCAGGATATCATCCAGGAGAACTTCCCCAACCTAGTAGGGCAGACCAACATTCAAATTCAAGAAATACAGAGAATGCCACAAAGATACTCCTCCAGAAGAGCAACTCCAAGACACATAATTGCCAGATTCACCAAAGTTGAAATGAAGGAAAAAATGTTAAGGGCTGCCAGAGAGAAAGGTCGGGTTACCCACAAAGGGAAGCCATCAGACTAACAGCAGACCTCTCGGCAGAAACTCTCCAAGCCAGAAGAGAGTGGGGGCCAATATTCAACGTTCTTAAAGAAAAGAATTTTCAACCCAGAATTTCATATCCAGCCAACTAAGTTTCATCAGTGAAGGAGAAATAAAATCCTTTACAGATAAGCAAATGTTTAGAGACTTTGTCACCACCAGGCCTGCCTTACAAGAGACCCTGAAGGAAGCCCTAAACATGGAAAGGAACAACCGGTACCAGCCATTGCAAAAACATGCCAAAATGTGAAGACTATCGAGGCTAGGAAGAAACTGCATCAACTAACGAGCAAAATAACCAGTTAATATCATAATGACAGGATCAAGTTCACAAATAACAATAGTAACCTTAAATGTCAATGGACTAAATGCTCCAATTAAGAGACACAGACTGGCAAACTGGATAAAGAGTCAAGACCCATCAGTCTGCTGTATTCAGGAGACCCATGTCACGTGCAGAGACATACATAGGCTCAAAATAAAGGGATGGAGGAAGATCCACCAAGCAAATGGAGAACAAAAAAAAGCAGGGGTTGCAATCCTAGTCTCTGATAAAACAGACTTTAACCATCAACGATCAAAAGAGATAAAGGAGGCCATTACATAATGGTAAAGGGATCAATTCAACAGGAAGAGCTAACTCTCCTAAATATATATGCACCCAATACAGGAGCACCCAGATTCATAAAGCAAGTCCTTAGAGACCTACAAAGAGACGTAGACTACCATACAATAATAATGGGAGACTTCAACACTCCACTCTCAACATTAGACAGATCAACGAGACAGAAAGTTAACAAGGATATCCAGGAACTGAACTCATCTCTGCACCAAGCGGACCTAATAGGCATCTTTAGAACTCTCCACCCCAAAGCAACAGAATATACATTCTTCTCAGCACCACATCACACTTATTCCAAAATTGACCACATAATTGGAAGTAAAGCACTCCTCAGCAAATGTACAAGAACAGAAATTATAACAAACTGTCTCTCAGACCACAGTGCAATCAAACTAGAACTCAGGACTAAGAAACTCAATCTCTGGGACACCTTTAAAGCAGTGTGTAGAGGAAAATTTATAGCACTAAATGCCCACAAGAGAAAGCAGGAAAGATCTAAAATTGACACTCTAACATCACAATTAAAATAACTAGAGAGGCAAGAGCAAACACATTCAAAAGCTAGCAGAAGACAAGAAATACCTAAGATCGGAGCAGAACTGAAGGAGATAGAGACACAAAAAACCCTCCAAAAAATCAATGAATCCAGGAGTTGGTTTTTTGAAAAGATCAACAAAATTGACAGACCGCTAGCTAGACTAATAAAGAAGAAAAGAGAGAGTAATCAAATAGACGCAATAAAAAATGATAAAGGGGATATCACCACTGACCCCACAGAAATACAAACAACCATCAGAGAATACTATAAATGCCTCTATGCAAATCAACTAGAAAATCTAGAAGAAATGGATAATTCCTGGACACTTACACTCTCCCAAGACTGAACCAGGAAGAAGTTGAATCCCTGAATAGACCAATAGCAGGCTCTGAAATCGAGGCAACAATTAATAGCCTACCCACCAAAAAAAGTCCAGGACCAGATGGATTCACAGCTGAATTCTACCAGAGGTACAAGGAGGAGCTGGTACCATTCCTTCTGAAACTATTCCAATCAATAGAAAAAGAGGGAATCCTCCCTAACTCATTTTATGAGGCCAACATCATCCTGATACCAAAGCCTGGCAGAGACACAACAAAAAAAGAGAATTTTAGACCGATATCCCTGATGAACATCGATGCAAAAATTCTCAATAAAATACTGGCAAACCGGATTCTGCAGCACATCAAAAAGCTTATACACCATGATCAAGTGGGCTTCATCCCTGGGATGCAAGGCTGGTTCAACATTCGCAAATCAATAAATGTAATCCAGCATATAAACAGAACCAAAGACAAGAACCACATGATTATCTCAATAGATGCAGAAAAGGCTTTTGACAAAATTCAACAGCCCTTTATGCTAAAACGCTCAATAAATTCGGTATTGATGGAACGTACCTCAAAATAATAAGAGCTATTTATGACAAACCCACAGCTAATATCATACTGAATGGGCAAAAACTGGAAAAATTCCCTTTGAAAACTGGCACAAGACAGGGATGCCCTCTCTCACCACTCCTATTCAACATAGTGTTGGAAGTTCTGGCTAGGGCAATCAGGCAAGAGAAAGAAATCAAGGGTATCCAGTTAGGAAAAGAAGAAGTCAAATTGTCCCTGTTTGCAGATGACATGATTGTATATTTAGAAAACCCCATCGTCTCAGCCCAAAATCTCCTTAAGCTGATAAGCAACTTCAGCAAAGTCTCAGGATACAAAATGAATGTGCAAAAATCCCAAGCATTCTTATACACCAGTAACAGACAAGCAGAGAGCCAAATCAGGAATGAACTTCCATTCACAATTGCTTCAAAGAGAACAAAATCCCTAGGAATCCAGCTTACAAGAGATGGAAAGAACCTCTTCAAGGAGAACTACAAACCACTGCTCAGTGAAATAAAAGAGGACACAAACAAATGGAAGAACATACCATGCTCATGGATAGGAAGAATCAATATCGTGAAAATGGCCATACTACCCAAGGTTATTTATAGATTCAATGCCATTCCCATCAAGCTACCAATGACTTTCTTCACAGAATTGGAAAAAACTGCTTTAAAGTTCATATGGGCTGGGCGCGGTGGCTCAAGCCTGTAATCCCAGCACTTTGGGAGGCCGAGGCGGGCGGATCACGAGGTCAGGAGATCGAGACCCTCCTGGCTAACACGGTGAAACCCCGTCTCTACTAAAAATACAAAAAAAACTAGCCGGGCGCGGTGGCGGGCGCCTGTAGTCCCAGCTACTCGGAGGCTGAGGCGGAGAATGGCGGGAACCCGGGAGGCGGAGCTTGCAGTGAACCGAGATCGCGCCACTGCACTCCAGCCTGGGCGACACAGCGAAACTCCGTCTCAAAAAAAAAAAAAAATACAGTTCATATGGAACCAAAAAAGAGCCCGCATTGCCAAGACAATTCTAAGTCAAAAGGACAAAGTTGGAGGCGTCACGCTACCTGACTTCAAACTATACTACAAGGCTACAGTAACCAAAACAGCATGGTACTGGTACCACAACAGAGATATAGACCAATGGAACAGAACAGAGTCCTCAGAAATAATACCACACATTTACAGCCATCTGATCTTTGACAAACCTGACAAATACAACAAATGGGGAAAGGATTAATTGAATAAATGGTGCTGGGAAAATTGGCTAGCCATAAGTAGAAAGCTGAAACTGGATCCTTTCCTTACCCCTTATATGAAAATTAATTCAGGATGGATTAGAGACTTAATGTTAGACCTAATACCATAAAAAACCTAGAAGAAAATCTAGGTAGTACCATTCAGGACATAGGCATGGGCAAGGACTTCATGTCTAAAACACCAAAAGCAACGGCAGCAAAAGCAAAAATTGACTAAGGATCTAATTAAACTAAAGAGCTTTTGCACAGCTAAAGAAACTACCATCAAAGTGAACAGGCACCTACAGAATGGGAGAAAAATTTTTGCAACCTACTCATCTGACAAAGGGCTAATATCTAGAATCTACAAAGAACTCAAACAAATATACAAGAAAAAAACACAACCCCATCAAAAAGTGGGGAAAGCATATGAACAGATATTTCTCAAAAGAAGACATCCATACAGCCAACAGACACATGAAAAAATGCTCATCATCACTCGCCATCAGAGAAATGCAAATCAAAACCACAATGAGATACCATCATACCAGTTAGAATGGCAATCATTAAGAAGTCAGGAAACAACAGGTGTTGGAGAGGATGTGGAGAAATAGGAACACTTTTACACTGTTGGTGGGATTGTAAACTAGTTCAACCATTATGAAAACAGTATGGCGATTCCTCAAGGATCTAGAACTAGATGTACCATATGACCCAGCCATCCCACTACTGGGTAATACCCAAAGGATTATAAATTACTCTACTACAAAGACACATGCACACATGTTTATTGCGGCACTATTCACAATAGCAAAGACTTGGAATCAACCCAAATGTCCATCTGTGACAGACTGGATTAAGAAAATGTGGCACATAGACACCATGGAATACTATGCAGCCATCAAAAAGGATGAGTTTGCGTCCTTTGTAGGGACATGGATGCAGCTGGAAACCATCATTCTTAGCAAACTATCACAAGAAGAGAAAACCAAACACCGCATGTTCTCACTCATAGGTGGGAACTGAACAATGAGATCCCTTGGACTCGGGAAGGGGAACATCACACACTGGGGCCTATCATGGGGAGGGGGGAGGAGGGAGGGATTGCATTGGGGAGTTATACATGATGTAACGTTACGCACATGTACCCTAGAACTTAAAGTATAATAAAAAAAAAAAAATCTCACCTAAATTTATTCAACTCAAAGGGTCCCAAAACTCATCTTCTACTTCATCTGTATAAGGAAGGATGAGACTCAGGGTGTGTCCATCCTGGGGCAAAATTTCTCTCTTCTGTGGACCTGTGATACCTAGAAAAAAAGTTAGCTGCTCGCAAAATACAATGGAGTTTTCAGATTAAGAGGGTGGATAGAAGGCAGGACTAGCTTGCAGCTCCTGGTCAGACTGATAGAGCAGCATATGGAGACTCACTTGGTGAACTTTTGCTCCCAAGAACTACCACAGGAACATACCAGGAAAGCCAAGAAAATCCCGAGAACCTTTGAAGGAACTGGATTACCGCTGCAAACTCCTGAGACACTGAAAAACTGTGAGCCTGTTTGCTCTCTCAACGGGGAGGTTCATGGTCTGGGGCAAGTTCTCAGCCCTAGTCACCGGCTGTCTCGAAATAGACTCAGTACTGTGGGGGGCGGGGGCACGGTGGGAGTGAAACCTGCTTTTAGGACTGCAGGCTGTGTGAGGTGAACTAGGTGAGCTAGGTGAGGCCGGTGACTGCCAGCTTTCTGCCATTTCCCTGGCAACCTGTATGACTCAGCAGAAGCAGCCATAATCCCCCTGGGAATATAACACCATTGGACAAGGAACCACACCCCAGCCCCCACAGCAGCCACAGCAAGCCCGACCCAAAGAGAGGCTGAGCTCAGACATGCCTATCTCTGCCCCCACCTAGTGGTCTTTCTCTACCTGCTAGCTGAAGGCAAAGGTCATAGTATTTTGGGATCTCTGTGGCCCTGCCTGCTGCCTGAGAAACCTGAATACTTAACCAGGTGTCTCTAGGGCAAGTTTGCCTCCTCCCTATAGGACTGCAGCTGATGCACTCTTAAAAGCACCTCTTCCTGGCTGGAGGCCAATCAACACAAAACCAGTCCACTAAACAAAAACACAACCAAGGACCTGCACTGAGTCCACTTCACTTCCCTGCTACCTCCACCGGAGCAGGTGCTGGTATCCACAGTTACAAGACTTGAAGTTGAATCATATCACAGGAATCTTTGCAGACACTCCCCAGTACCAGCTCAGAGCATGGTAGCTCCGCCTGGTGGCTAGACCCAGAAGAGCAAAAATAATTACTACAGTTCTTCTGTACTGTAGGAAGCCCCATTCCTAGGGGGAAGGGTGAGAACACCACATCAAGGGAGCACCCCGTGGGACAAAATAATCTGATCAGCAGCCCTTGAATTCCAGGTCTTCCCTCTGACATAGTCTATCCAAATGAGAGGGATACAAAAAAACGAATCTGGTAATATGACAAAACAAGGTTCTTTAACACACCCAAAATATCCTGCCAGCTTACCAGCAATGGATCTAAACCACGATGGAATCTTTGAAATGCCAGAAAAAGAATTCAGAATGTCTGTTATTAAGCTAAACAAGGAGGCAGTAGAAAAGGTGAAGTCCAACTTAAATAAATCAAAACATGGTACAGGATAGGAAAGGAAAATTCTTCAGTGAAATACATAGCATAAATAAAAAACAAACACAACTTCTGGAAATCAAGGACACACTTAGAGAAATGCAAAATGCACTGGAAAATCTCAGCAATAAAATCAAACAAGCAGAAGAAAGAACTTCAGAGCTTGAAGACAAGACTTTTGGATTAACCTAATCCATCAAAGACAAAGAAAAAAGAATTTAAAAAAATGAACAACCCCATCAAAAAGTGGGGAAAGGATATGAACAGACATTTCTCAAAAGAAGACATCCATACAGCCAACAGACACATGAAAAAATGCTCATCATCACTCACCATCAGAGAAATGCAAATCAAAACCACAATGAGATACCATCTCACACCAGTTAGAATGGCAATCATTAAGAAGTCAGGAAACAATAGATGTTGGAGAGGATGTGGAGAAATAGGAACACTTTTACACTGTTGGTGGGATTGTAAACTAGTTCAACCATTATGGAAAACAGTATGGCGATTCCTCAAGGATCTAGAACTAGATGTACCATATGACCCAGCCATCCCACTACTGGGTATATACCCAAAGGATTATAAATTACTCTACTACAAAGACACATGCACACGTATGTTTATTGCGGCACTATTCACAATAGCAAAGACTTGGAATCAACCCAAATGTCCATCTGTGACAGACTGATTAAGAAAATGTGGCACATATACACCATGGAATACTATGCAGCCATCAAAAAGGATGAGTTTGCGTCCTTTGTAGGACATGGATGCAGCTGGAAACCATCATTCTTAGCAAACTATCACAAGAAGAGAAAACCAAACACCGCATGTTCTCACTCATAGGTGGAACTGAACAATGAGATCCCTTGGACTCGGGAAGGGGAACATCACACACTGGGGCCTATCATAGGGAGGGGGGAGGAGTGAGGGATTGCATTGAGGAGTTATACATGATATAAACGTTATGCACATGTACCCTAGAACTTAAAGTATAATAAAAAAAAAAAAAAATGAACAAAGCCTCCAAGAAGTTTGGGGCTATGTTAAATGTCCAAACCTAAAAATAATTGGTGTTCCTGATGATGAAGAGAAATATACAAGTTTGAAAAATATATTTGAGGGAATAATCAAAGAAAACTTACTCGGCCTTGCTAGACATCTAAACTTAAAAGTAAAACCCAAAACTATACAATTTCTAGTAGAAGAGAATCAAGGCAATACCATTCAGAACATAGACACAGGCAACACTTTCATGATGAAGCCACCAAAACCAATTGCAATAAAAGCAAAAATTGAGAAATGGGATCTAATTAAAGAGCTTCTGTACAGCAAAAGAAACTATCATCAGAATGAACAGACAACCTACAGAATTGGAGAAAATACTTTCAAACTATGCATCTGACAAATGTCTAATATTCAGCATATACGAGGAACTTACATTTATAGGAAAAAAATCCCATTAATTCATCTTGAGTCAATTTTTGTATAAGGTGTAAGGAAGAGGTCCAGTTTTAATTTTCTGCATATGGTTAGCCTGTTTTCCCAGCATCATTTATTTAATAGGGAATCCTTCCCAGTTGCTTGTTTTTTTCAGGTTTGTGGAAGGTAAGATGGTTGTAGATGTGTGACCTTATTTCTGAGATCTCTATTATGTTCCATTGATCTATGTGTCTGTTTTTGTATGAGTACCGTGCTGTTTTGGTTACTGTCAGCTGTAGTATAGTTTGCAGTCAGGTAGCATAATGCCTCCAGCTTTGTTCTAAAACCCCAAATTATAAAAACTCTAGAAGAAAATCTAGGCAATACCATTCAGGACATAGGCATAGGCAAAGATTTCATGACAAAAACATCAAAAGCAATCGCTATGAAACAAAAATTGACAAACGGGATCTAATTAAACTAAAGAGCTTCTGCACAGCAAAAGAAACTCTCATCAGAGTGAAGAGACAACCTATAGAATAGGAGAAAATTTTGCAATCTATCCTTCAGACAAGGTTCTAACATCCAGAATCTATAAGGAACTTAAACAAATTTACAAGAACAAAACAACCCCATTAAAAAGTGGGCAACGGACATGAACAGACACTTCTCAAAAGAAGACATTTATGTGGCCAACATACACATCAAAAACAAACTCAAAATCATTGATCATTGGAGAAATACAAATCAAAATCACAATGAGATAACATCTCATGCCAGTCAGAATGATGATTATTAAAAAGTCAAGAAACAACAGATGTTGGTGAAGCTGTGGAGAAATAGGAATGCTTTAACATTGTTGGTGAGAATGTAAATTAGTTCAACCATTGTGGAATACAGTGTGGCAATTCCTCAAAGACCTAGCAGCAGAAATACCATTTGACCCAGTAATCCCATTACTGGGTATATATCCAAAGAAATATAAATCATTGTATTGTAAAGATACATGCACACCTATGTTCACTGCACCACTATTCACAAGAGGAAAGACATGGAATCAACCCAAATGTCCATCAATGATAGACTGGATAAAGAAATGTGCTACATTACACCATGGAATACTATGCAACCATAAAAAGGAATGAGATTCTGTCCTTTGTAGGACATGGATGGAGCTGGAAGCCATTATCCTCTAACACAGGAACAGAAAACCAAACACTGCCTGTTCTCACTTATAATGGGAGGTGAACAATGAAAATGCATGGACACAGGGAGGGGAACAACACACACTGGGGCCTGTTGGGGGGCAGCAGAAGGAGGGAGAGCATCAAGATAAAAAGCTAATGCATGTGGGGCTTAATACCTATGTGATGGGTTGATGGGTGCAGGAAACCACCATGGAACACTTTTACTGGTGTAACAAACCTGCACATCCTGCACTCATATCCTGGAATTTAAAATAAAATAAAATTGAAACAAAACAAAAGTAAAGAAAAAAATCCCTTTAAAAATGGCAAAGGCCATGAACAGACGCTTCTCAAAAGACAGTATACATGTGGCCAACAAACATATGAAAAAAAGCTCAATATCACTGATCATTAGAGAAATGGAAATCGAAACCACAATGAGATACCATCTCACACCAGTTAGGATGCCTATTATTAAAATATCCAGAAACAACAGATGCTGGTGAGATTTTGGAGAAAATGAAATTCTTTTGCACTGTTGGTGGGAGTGTAAATTAGTTCAACCATTGTGGAAGACAGTGTGGCGATTCCTCAAAGACGTAGAGGCAGAAATACTATTTGATTCAGCAATCCCATTACTGGGTATATACCCAGAGAAATAGAAATCATTATTTTATAAAGATATATGTATGCATATGTTCATTGCAGCGCTATTCACAATAGCAAAGACATGGAATCAACCTAAATGCCCATCAATGATAGACTGGATAAAGAAAATGTGGTACAGATACACCATGGAATACTATGCAGCTATAAAAAGGAATAAGATCACATCCTTTGCAGGGACATGGATGGAGTTGGAAGCCATTATCCTCAGCAAATTAACACAAAAAAAGAAAATCAAATACCACATGTTCTCACTTGTAAGTGGGAGCTGAATGATGAGAACACCTGGACACATGGGTGGGGGTGGGGAATAACACACATTAGGGCATGTCAGAAGGTGAAGGGTAGGAGGAGAGAGACCATCAGGAAGAATATCTAATGGATCCTGGACTTAATACGTAGGTGATGGGATGGTCTGTGCAGCAAGCCACCATGGCACACATTTACCTATGTAAGAAACCTGCGTGTCCTGCACATGTACCTCTGGACTTAAAATAAATGTTGGAAATTAAAAAAACAAAAAGCTAACTAAAGAAAACAAGAAATTATTCTTCCTGCGTTTTCCTCATCTCTGTCTTTTTCAGCCCAGACTGGAAGTGTTTCTGTCGGTATAAAATTCTCATAAACCTCATTCACAGGTACCAAGGGTTAATACTTCAACATATCTTTTGGTAGGGCACAATTTAACCCATAACACTTAGATATCCACAAATATATATGTGTGTGTATGTGTGTATATATATGTGTGTGTGTATGTATATAGATATATATCTGTATATCATAGACCATTCATGTATAGTGTGTAAATGGGTTTGGATTCAGCAAATACTTATGGTCTGATCTATAAAAGCCCTTCTTGATGTTCCTTAATCATGCTAAGCACATGCCTGCCACAAGACTTTTGTATTCACTTTTACTCTTAACACTCTTCCCTTTACCCCAGATATTTTCATGGCTGACTCCCTGTCTTCATTCAAATTTCTATTTAAATATTGTCTCTTCAGAGAAACCTTCCTTGACTATTCTATACACAATAATTCAGCCCCACTCACCCCTAATATTCTTTTTTTTTTTTTTTTTTTTTTGAGAGGAGTCTCACTCTGTCACCCAGGCTGGCGTGCAGTGGCACGATCTCAGCTCACTGCAAGCTCTGCCTCCCAGGCTCACGCCATTCTCCTGCCTCAGCCTCCCAAGTAGCTGGGACTACAGGTGCCCACCACCACGCTCAGCTAATTTTTTTTTTTTTTTTTTTAGTAGAGACGGTGTTTCACCATGTTAGCCAGGATGGTCTCGATCTTCTGACCTCGTGACCCACCCGCCTCGGCTTTCCAAAGTGGTGAGATTACAGGCGTGAGCCACCATGCCCTTACATTCTTAATTAATTTTTATTGCCTGCTTCATTTTTATTCTTAAATGTGATACTGTCCTACCATTATGTATTTATTTTGTTTATTGCCTATTTCCCCTTACTGGAATGTAAGTTTCATGAAGGCTTGGATTTTTGTTTGTTATTGTTTGATGCATTTTTTTTCCAGAGCATAAAATAGGGCATGTTACATGTTAGGCAGTCAATATTTGTTCATGCAATGAATGAACATAGAGGAAGAGGGCTTTTATGGAGCATCTACTTAATGCCAGATACTTTCATATTTTACTTCATTTGATACTCAAATGCCTGGGGATTTTGTAACACAAACAAGAAGAATCTGGTGAAAGCACATGTGAAAATCAGTGTCAGCAATTTTTCTAGTGGAACAAACTGACGGAAGTCTCTCCTGTTATTTATGTGAAGGATTGGTGTTTTTTTTTTTTTTTCCTTTTTTTTGTGAGGGAGTCTCGCACTGTCTCCCAGGCGGGAGCTCAGTGGCACCATCTCGGCTCACTGCAACCCCCGCCTCCCAGGTTCAATTGATTCTCGTGCCTCAGCCTCACTACTAGCTGGAATTACAGGCACCTGGCACCACGCCCGGCTAATTTTTTTTTTTTTTTTTTTTTTGTATTTTTAGTATAGACGTGGTTTCCCCATGTTGGATAGGCTGGTCTCGAACTGCTGACTTCAGGTGATCTGCCTGCTTCAGCCTCCCAAAGTGTTGGGATTACAGGCATGAGCCACTGCACCTGACCTGGTGGTTTCATTTCATTTAGCAACTTTTGTACTCCAAGGGTTCTACCGTAAATAAACTATGGCCCCTGCTGTCAAGGAGCTAACAGTTTAGTTCGGAAAGTAGGTAACATTTCACTTGTTTTTGAAAGAAGCCTATGTATTAACCAGACAAAAGGGTAAGGGGGCGATACATGTCAGGGTGCAAATGTATGAAAGGCCATGGATTTCTATCTGTCACTACACATGAGTGCACACACACACACACACATGCACACACACTACATATTATACTGTCTTAACTAGGAGCAGCAGCAACAATACCGTCTGTTGCATTTACTACATGCCAGGCACCATGCCAAGCACTAGAGTAAGGGATGAGTATGGCTTGATCTCTGCTGTGAGCATATTTATGGTTCAATTGGGTGGGTGAAGCCCATAAAGAAATAGGTATACAAGGCAGTGAAGAATGCCCAACATGAAGGGAAGATACCTGGTGCTGCAGGAATCCAGATTTAAGACCAATTATAGTGGACAAGATGGTTGGAAAAGACCTCAAGGAGGTGGAAAAGCTTGAGCTACATTTTTGAAGATGAAATTTTATCAAGGGCAGAAAGGAGAGATTGGCAATTTTTGTGGGGACGGGGGATGGTCTAAAGTCAGCCTGCTAGACTATAAGTTCCATGAAGACAGGAAATATGTCTGCCTTTTAAAAATATTTTAAAATTCTTGTGGGTACATAGTAGGTGTATATATTTATGAAGTACATGAGATATTTTGGTACAGACATGTAATACATAATACTCACATCATGGAAAATAGGGTATTCATCCTATCAAGCATTATCCTTTGTGTTATAAACAATCCAATTATACTCCTTTAGTTATTTTAGCATCATATTCTTGGTGCCTAGTACATGGTCTGACACTTAGTAGAAAGTTGTTAATATTTGTGGTCATGATGTTTAACCCCTGAGTAGACAAGTTTGGATGAAGCACAGATTCTGCTGCCTGAGTAGTTAGAGATAAGGACAGGCTGTAAAAAGTATTTTGCATACTTGTGACACATACCCTTCAGGATGCACCCTATTCAAATCCTATGAGTCTGAGGAAACTTTAGAGGAAAAAAGCAGTAGGCACTAGGGAGCTGAACCAAGATTGTCTTTGTAAATCTATGACATCTCCCTGTCTTTCCATATATCTCCCTGTCTTTCCATGCTTCCTATCTGTGTATTTACAGATAGGAACTGGGCTGCTTAATTATGAAGTACTCTCCATGTTTCTAAAATTGCAAAAATGCTTTATTTATTCAGAGTCAATTTTTAGTAGACGTCCTGATTACACTAGTCTGTGTATTTACTTACACACTCAATTTCCCACTTTCCATTCATTCTCTTATATATTTACTTTCTTATTTGTTGGGAATATGATAATTTACTTTACATATGGGGGCTAACAGTTGGGATCAGGCCCTAGGGTTTTAAGCTAAAATATACTGTATGATACCTTTAAAAAATATCCTTAGCCTACTGTTAGTGTAGTCAGGAAGACTACTAAAACTTGACTGAATAAATACAGCATTTTTGCAATTTCAGGAACATGGAGTGTACTTTATAATTAAGAAGCCCATTTTTTTTTTTTTTTTTTGGTAACTCAAGGGCCAAAGAGACTAGATATTTAATTAATCAAATTTGCATTATAGTTCACTCGAAGCTTCCAAAGCAAGATCACATGCTCAAACATAGTGATAGACAAACCTAAGAAAAAAGTGAGTTGTACCCAGCACGAGCGACACAGAAGACCGGTGATTTCTGCATTTTTTTTTTTTTATTATACTTTAAGTTCTAGGGTACGTGTGCATAACGTTTATATCATGTATAACTCCCCAATGCAATCCGTCCCTCCTCCCCCCTCCCCATGATAGGCCCCAGTGTGTGATGTTCCCCTTCCCGAGTCCAAGTGATCTCATTGTTCAGTTCCCACCTATGAGTGAGAACATGCGGTGTTTGGTTTTCTCGTCTTGTGATAGTTTGCTAAGAATGATGGTTTCCAGCTGCATCCATGTCCCAACAAAGAATGCAAACTCATCCTTTTTGATGGCTGCATAGTATTCCATGGTGAATATGTGCCACATTTTCTTAATCCAGTCTGTGATTTCTGCATTTTCAACTAAGGTACTGGAGTCATCTCACTGGGGAGTGCCGGACAATCGGTGCTGGTCAGCTGCTGCAGCCCGACCAGCGAGAGCTGAAGCAGGGCGAGGCATCGCCTCACCTGGGAAGCGCAAGGGGGAGGGAATCCCTTTTCCTAGCCAGGAGAACTGAGACACACAACACCTGGAAAATCGGGTAACTCCCACCCCAATACTGCGCTTTAAGCAAACGGGCACACCAAAAGAATATATCCCACATCTGGCTGGGAGGGTCCCACGCCCACGGAGTCTCCCTCATTGCTAAAACAGCAGTCTGTGATCTAACTGCAAGGCAGCAGCAAGGATGGGGTAGGGGCGCCCGCCATTGCTGAGGCTTAAGTAGGTAAACAAAGCTGCTGGGAAGCTTGAACTGGGTGGAGCTCACAGCAGCTCAAGGAAACATGCCTGTCTCTGTAAACTCAACCTTGGGGACAGGGCACAGATAAATAACAACAACAGAAAAGCAGCAGAACCTCTGCAGACCCAAACGACTCTGTCTGACAGCTTTG
Source organism: Trachypithecus francoisi (assembly GCF_009764315.1). Lineage (NCBI taxonomy): Eukaryota > Metazoa > Chordata > Mammalia > Primates > Cercopithecidae > Trachypithecus > Trachypithecus francoisi. The sequence continues at coordinate 83,314,476 of NW_022681471.1, read as the reverse complement.
CAGAGAGCAGTGGATTTCCCAACATGGAGGTTGAGATCTGAGAAGGGACAGACTGCCTGCTCAAGTGGGTCCCTGACCCCTGAGTAGCCTAACTGGGAGACATCCCCCACTAGGGACAGTCTGACACCCCACACCTCACAGGGTGGAGTACACCCCTGAGAGGAAGCTCCCAAAGTAAGAATTAGACAGGTACACTCGCTGTTCTATCTTCTGCAACCTCTGCTGCTGATACCCAGGCAAACAGGGTCTGGAGTGGACCTCAAGCAATCTCCAACAGACCTACAGTTGAGGGTTCTGACTGCTAGAAGGAAAACTATCAAACAGGAAGGACACCTACACCAAAACCCCATCAGTACGTCACCATCATCAAAGACAGGTACAGATAAAACCACAAAGATGGGGAAAAAGCAGAGCAGAAAAGCTGGAAATTAAAAAAATGAGAGCGCATCTCCCCCTGCAAAGGAGTGCAGCCCATCGCCAGCAACGGATCAAAGCTGGTCAGAGAATGACTTTGATGAGATGAGAGAAGAAGGCTTCAGTCAATCAAAATTCTCAGAGCTAAAGGAGGAATTACATACCCAGCGCAAAGAAACTAAAAATCTTGAAAGAAGAGTGGAAGAATTGACAGCTAGACTAATTAATGCAGAGAAGGTCATAAATGAAATGACAGAGATGAAAACCATGACACGAGAAATACGTGACAAATGCACAAGCTTCAGTAACCGACTCGATCAACTGGAAGAAAGAGTATCAGCGATTGAGGATCAAATGAATGAAATGAAGCGAGAAGAGAAACCAAAAGAAAAAAGAAGAAAAAGAAATGAACAACGCCTGCAAGAAGTATGGGATTATGTAAAAACACCAAATCTACATCTGATTGGGATGCCTGACAGTGAGGGGGAAAATGGAACCAAGTTGGAAAACACTCTTCAGGATATCATTCAGGAGAACTTCCCCAACCTAGTAGGGCAGGCCAACATCCAAATTCAGGAAATACAGAGAATGCCACAAAGATACTCCTCCAGAAGAGCAACTCCAAGACACATAATTGCCAGATTCACCAAAGTTGAAATGAAGGATAAAATCTTAAGGGCAGAGAGAAAGGTCGGGTTACCCACAAAGGGAAGCCCATCAGACGAACAGCAGATCTCTCAGCAGAAACTCTACAAGCCAGAAGAGAGTGGGGGCCAATATTCAATGTTCTTAAAGAAAAGAATTTTCAACCCAGAATTTCATATCCAGCCAAACTAAGTTCATCAGTGAAGGAGAAATAAAATCCTTTACAGATAAGCAAATGCTTAGAGATTTTGTCACCACCAGGCCTGCCTTACAAGAGATCCTGAAGGAAGCCCTAAACATGGAAAAGAAAAACCGGTACCAGCCATTGCAAAAACATGCCAAAATGTAAAGTCCATCGAGGCTAGGAAGAAACTGCATCAATTAACGAGCAAAATAACCAGTTATTATCATAATGGCAGGATCAAGTTCACACATAACAATATTAACCTTAAATGTCAATGGACTAAATGCTCCAATTAAAAGACACAGACTGGCAAACTGGATAAAGAGTCAAAACCCATCAGTCTGCTGTATTCAGGAGACCCATCTCACATGCAGAGACATACATAAGCTCAAAATAAAGGGATGGAGGAAGATCTACCAAGCAAATGGAGAACAAAAAAAAGCAGGGGTTGCAATCCGAGTCTCTGATAAAACAGACTTTAAACCATCAAAGATCAAAAGAGACAAAGAAGGCCATTACATAATGGGAAAGGGATCAATTCAACAGGAAGAGCTAACTATCCTAATATATATGCACCCAATACAGGAGCACCCAGATTCATAAAGCAAGTCCTTAGAGACTTAGAAAGAGACTTAGACCCCCATACAATAATAATGGGAGACTTCAACACTCCACTGTCAACATTAGACAGATCAACGAGACAGAAAGTTAACAAGGATATCCAGGAATTGAACTCATCTCTGCGCCAAGCGGACCTAATAGACATCTATAGAACTCTCCACCTCAAATCAACAGAATATACATTCTTCTCAGCACCACATCACATTTACTCCAAAATTGACCACATAATTGGAAGTAAAGCACTCCTCAGCAAATGTAAAAGAACAGAAATATAACAAACTATCTCTCAGACCACAGTGCAATGAAACTAGAACTCAGGACTAAGAAACTGAATCAAAACCACTCAACTACATGGAAACTGAACAACCTGCTCCTGACTGACTACTGGGTACATCACGAAATGAAGGCAGAAATAAAGATGTTCTTTGAAACCCATGAGAACAAAGATACAACATACCAGAATCTCTGGGACACATTTAAATCAGTGTGTAGAGGGAAATTATAGCACTAAATGCCACAAGAGAAAGCAGGAAGATCTAAAATGGACACTCTAACATCACAATTAAAATAACTAGAGAGGCAAGAGCAAACTCATTCAAAAGCTAGCAGAAGGCAAGAAATAACTAAGATCAGAGCAGAACTGAAGGAGATAGAGACACAGAAAAACCTCCAAAAAATCAATGAATCCAGGAGTTGGTTTTTTGAAAAGATCAACAAAATTGACAGACCGCTAGCAAGACTAATAAAGAAGAAAAGAGAGAGGAATCAAATAGACGCAATAAAAAATGATAAAGGGGATATCACCACCCCCGACCCACAGAAATACAAACTACCTTCAGAGAATACTATAAACACCTCTACGCAAATCAACTAGAAAATCTAGAAGAAATGAATAACTTCCTGGACACTTACACTCTCCCAAGACTAAACCAGGAAGAAGCTGAATCCCTGAATAGACCAATAGCAGAATCTGAAATTGAGGCAATAATTAATAGCCTACCAACCAAAAAAGTCCAGGACCAGATGGATTCACAGCTGAATTCTACCACAGGTACAAGGAGGAGCTAGTACCATTCCTTCAGAAACTATTCCAATCAATAGAAAAAGAGGGAATCCTCCCTAACTCATTTTATGAGGCCAACATCATCCTGATACCAAAGCCTGGCAGAGACACAACAAAAAGAGAATTTTAGACCAATATCCCTGATGAACATCGATGCAAAAATCCTCAATAAAATACTAGCAAACCGGATTCAGCAGCACATCAAAAAGCTTATCCACCATGATCAAGTGGGCTTCATCCCTGGGATGCAAGGCTGGTTCAACATTTGCAAATCAATAAATGTAATCCAGCATCTAAACAGAACCAAAGACAAAAACCACATGATTATCTCAATAGATGCAGAAAAGGCTTTTGACAAAATTCAACAGCCCTTCATGCTAAAAACGCTCAATAGATTCCATATTGATGGAACGTACCTCAAAATAATAAGAGCTACTTATGACAAACCCACAGCTAATATCATACTGAATGGGCAAAAACTGGAAAAATTCCCTTGAAAACTGGCACAAGACAGGGATGCCCTCTCTCACCACTCCTATTCAACATCGTGTTGGAAGTTCTGGCTAGGGCAATCAGGCAAGAGAAAGAAATCAAGGGTATCCAGTTAGGAAAAGAAGAAGTCAATTGTCCCTGTTTGCAGATGACATGATTGTATATTTAGAAAACCCCATTGTCTCAGCCCAAATCCCCTTAAGCTGATAAGCAACTTCAGCAAAGTCTCAGGATACAAAATTAATGTGCAAAAATCCCAAGCATTCTTATACACCAGTAACAGACAAACAGAGAGCCAAATTATGAATGAACTTCCATTCACAATTGCTTCAAAGAGAATAAAATTCCTAGGAGTCCAACTTACAAGGGATGGAAAGGACCTCTCCAAGGAGAAGTACAAGCACTGCTCAGTGAAATAAAAGAGGACACAAACAAATGGAAGAACATACCATGCTCATGGATAGGAAAATCAATATCATGAAAATGGCCATACTGCCCAAGGTTATTTATAGATTCAGTGCCATGTCCATCAAGCTACCAATGACTTTCTTCACAGAATTGGAAAAATCTGCTTTAAAGTTCATATGGAACCAAAAAAAGAGCCCGAATTGCCAAGGCAATCCTAAGTCAAAAGGACAAAGCTGGAGGCGTCACGCTACCTGACTTCAAACTATACTAGAAGGCTACAGTAACCAAAACAGCATGGTACTGGTACCACAACAGAGATATAGACCAATGGAACAGAACAGAGTCCTCAGAATAATATCACACATCTACAGCCATCTGATCTTTGACAAACCTGAGAGAAACAAGAAATGGGGAAAGGATTCCCTATTTAATAAATGGTGCTGGGAAAATTGGCTAGCCATAAGTAGAAAGCTGAAACTGGATCCTTTCCTTACTCCTTATACGAAGATTAATTCAAGATGGATTAGAGACTTAACTGTTAGACCTAATACCATAAAAACCCTAGAAGAAAATCTAGGTAATACCATTGAGGACATAGGCATGGGCAAGGACTTCATGTCTAAAACACCAAAAGCAACGGCAGCAAAGCCAAAATTCACAAATGGGATCTGATTAGACTAAAGAGCTTCTGCACAGCAAAAGAAACTACCATCAGAGTGAAGAAGCAACCTACAGAATGGGAGAAAATTTTTGCAATCTACTCATCAGACAAAGGGCTAATATCCAGAACCTACAAAGAACTCAAACAAATATACAATAAAAAAACAAACAACCCCATCAAAAGGTGGGCAAAGGATATGAACAGACGTTTCTCAAAAGAAGACATTCATACAGCCAACAGACACATGAAAAAATGCTCATCATCACTCGCCATCAGAGAAATGCAAATCAAAACCACAATGAGATACCATCTCACACCCGTTAGAACGGCAATCATTAAAAAGTCAGGAAAGAACAGGTGTTGGAGAGGATGTGGAGAAATAGGAACACTTTTACACTGTTGTGGGATTGTAAACTAGTTCAACCATTGTGGAAAACAGTATGGCAATTCCTCAGGGATCTACAACTAGATGTACCATATGACCCAGCCATCCCACTACTGGATATATACCCAAAGGATTATAAATCATGGTGCTATAAAGACACATGCACACGTATGTTTATTGTGGCACTATTCACAGTAGCACAGACTTGGAATCAACCCAAATGTCCATCTGTGACAGACTGGATTAAGAAAATGTGGCATATATACACCATGGGATACTATGCAGCCATCAAAAAGGATGAATTTGTGTCCTTTGTAGGGACATGGATGCAGGTGGAAACCATCATTCTTAGCAAACTATCACAAGAACAGAAAACCAAACACCGCATGTTCTCACTCATAGGTGGGAACTGAACAATGAGATCACTTGGACTCAAGAAAGGGAACATCACACACTGGGGCCTATCATGGGGAGGGGGGAGGGGGGAGGGATTGCGTTGGGGGTTATACCTGATATAAATGACAAATTGATGGGTGCTGACGAGTTGATGGGTGCAGCACACCAACATGGCACAAGTATACATATGTAACAAACCTGCACATTATGCACATGTACCCTAGAACTTAAAGTATAATAAAAAAAAAAGAAAAGAAAATTGTCAAAGAAATGTATGCTAGTATGTACAAGATTTTATTATAGCATTGCCTATAATAATAATAATAATAATAATAATAATAATAAATGGTAAACAACTAAAAAAAAAAGTAAGTTGTAGGAAGTGGAATAAAATTTCCTACAGAGAAAAGAGGTCTGTAGAAATGCCAATGCAAAATTATGAATAAACTGAAGTAAAAAGCATACAGTAGGATAAATAGGATGAAAGTACAAATTATGGCATCTAACCAACACTCTTGAATATAAAAGTGATCTAAAAGAGATGTTAGAATCCAGTGGAAATATTTTCTTGGGTTAGAAAACAATTATACCTATATATTCTTGTGATAAGTGTAGATTTCTCAGTTTTGGCATTATTGATGTGTTAAGCAAGATAATTTTTTCCTCTGAAGGGCTATCTTGTCCATTGCAAGATGTTTAGCAGTATCCCTGGCCTCTACCCACTATATACCAGTAGCAACTCCTCTGTTGTGACAATGAAAAATCCAAATCTGTCTGTCCTCTTTCTCTTCTATCATGCATAATGCTGTGATGAGTGTCTTGTATGTGTTTCTTTCTCCTTCTGCACATATGTGAGAATTTTTCTAGGGCAGAGATCTAGAAGCAGACTTGAGACATGGTGTATACACATTTTCAGCTTTACCAGGGTTGGCTCTTTAGTGTAGATGTTACAGTTTGGAGTTCAACCCCCACCTTCCTTACCTCAGCCATTAACTATGTAGTTCCTGTTTCCCTGTATCTATTGTTATTTGGAATTATCAGATGTCAGACTTACTAATTTTCCAGTCTAGGGAGTATAAAATGGTAATGTATAGCTTTAATTCATATTTCCTTTCTAAAGATTGTGGATCATTTCGAAGGTTGATTGGTCATTCAGATTCTTGTCTTTGAAAGATCTGTTCATTCATTTGCGTTTTTATAGTTATTTTTGGTTTTTCTCTTACTGATTTGGAATTTTTAATATATTTTGTGTACTATTTTCTGATTATGTGTGTTGTAAATATTTTCCCCAGCCTGTGGATTGTCTATACTAAAAAAAGTTGCAAAGGATACAACAGAGAGTTTCTATATATATCTTTCACTAGTTTTCTTAACTATGGTACATTTGTCAAAACTAAACAGTGAACATTGATATAATACAATACTGCTAACTAAACTACATCTTTTATTTGAGTTTTCTCAATATTTCCATTAATGCCTCTTTTACTCTTTTGGAATCCAATATAGAATACAGATTGTATTGAGTCTTCATGTCTCCTTAGTCTCCTCTGCTCTGTGACAGTTTTGCGATCTTTTATGACCGTGACATTTTTTAATGTTAGTGTTCTAATATTTTGAAGAATGTAAATTGACTGAGTCTAATTATAATTAGACTGACATTATGGATTTTGGGTGAGAATACCACAGAGGTGACGTGTCCTTCTCATCACGTCATATTAGGGGGTATATGATATTTACATGACTTATTACTGGAGATGTTAACCTTGACCATTTGGTTAAAATTGTCTAGATTGTCTGCTGAGTTTCTCGACACTTTCCCTTTTCTTTTTTTTTCTTCTTTTAATTATACTTTAAGTTCTGGGATACATGTGCAGAATATGCAGGTTTGTGACATAGGTATACACATGCCATAGTGGTTTGCTGCACCCATCAACCCATCACCTACTTTAGGTATTTTTCCTAATGCTATCCCTCCCCTAGCCCTCCACCCCCTGACAGACCCCAGTGTGTGATGGTCCCCTCCCTGTGTCCATATGTTCTCATTGTTAAACTCCCACTTATGAGTGAGAACATGTGGTATTTGGTTTTTGGTTTTCTGTTCCTGTATTAGTTTCCTGAGAAAGATGGTTTCCAGTTTCATCCATGTCCCTGCAAAGAACATGAACTCATCCTCTTTTTATATCTGCATAGTATTCCATTCCATGGTGTATATGTGTTCATATCGTTCATCCACTTTTTCATGGGGTTGTTTGTGTTTTTCTTGTAAATTGGTTTACGTTCTGTGTAGATTTTGGATATTAGCCATTTGTCAGATGGATAGATGGCAAAAATTTTCTCCCATTCTGTAGGTTGCCTGTTTACTCTCATGATAGTTTTTTTGCTGTGCAGAAGCTCTTTCATTGAATTAGATCCCATTTGTCAGTTTTGGCTTTTGTTGCCGTTGCCTTTGGTGTTTTAGTCATGAAGTCTTTGCCCATGCCTATGTCCTGAATGGTCTTGCCTAGGATTTCTTCTAGGGTTTTTATGGGTTTAGGTCTTACATTTAAGTCTTTAATCCATCTTGAGTTAATTTTTGTATAGGGTATAAGGATGGGGTCCAGTTTCAGTTTTCTGCATATGGCTATCCAGTTTTCCCAACACCATTTATTAAATAGGGAATCCTATCCCTATTGTTTGTTTTTGTCAGGTTTGTCAAAGATCAGATGGTTGTAGATGTGTGGTATTATTTCTGAGGACTCTGTGTCTGTTCCATTGGTCTATATATCTGTTTTGGTGCCAGTGCCATGGTGTTTTGGTTACTGTAGCTTGTATAGTTTGAAATCAGGTAGCGTGATGCCTCCAGCTTTTTTTGTTGTTGTTGTTGTTGTTTTGCTTAGGATTGTGTTGACTATATGGGCTCTGTTTTGTTCCATGTGAAATTTAAAGAGTTTTTTTTCTATTTCTATGAAGAAAGTCATTGGTAGCTTGATGCTGATGGCATTGAATCTATACGTTACCTTGGGCAGTGTGGCCATTTTCACGATATTGATTCTTCCTATCCATGAGAATGTAATGTTCTTCCATGGGTTTGTGTCCTCTTTTATTTTGTTGAGCAGTGGTTTGTAATTCTCCTTGAAGAGGTCCTTCATATCCCTTGTAAGTTGGATTCCTAGGTATTTTATTATCTTTGTAGCAATTGTGAATGGGAGTTCACTCATGATTTGGCTCTCTGTCTGTTATTGGTGTATACAAATGCGTGTGATTTTTGCACATTGATTTTGTAACCTGAGACTTTACTGAAGTTGCTTATCAGCTTAAGGAGTTCTTTGGTTGAGACGATGGGGTCTTCTAAATATATAGTCATGCCATCAGCAAACATGGACAATTTGGCTTTCTCTCTTCCTTTATTTCTTTCTCTTGCCTGATTGCCCCGGCCAGAACTTCCAATACTATATTGAATAGAGTGGTGAGAGAGCACATCCTTGTCTTGTGCTGGTTTTCAAAGGGAATGCTTTCAGCCTTTGCCCATTCGGTGAGATATTGGCTGTGGGTTTGTCATAAATAGTTCGTATTATTTTGAGATACGTTCCATTAATACCTAATTTATTGAGAATTTTTTAACATGAAGGGCTGTTGAATTTTATTGAAAGTCTTTTCTGCATCTATCGAGGTAATCTTGTGGTTTTTGTCATTGGTTCTGTTTATGTGATAGATTATACTTATTGATTTGCATATGTTGAACCAACCTTGCATCCCAGGGATGAACTCAACTTGATTGTGGTGGATAAGCTTTTTGATGTGCTGCTGGATTTGGTTTGCCAGTATTTTATTGAGGATTTTTGCATCGATGTTCATCAGGCGTATTGGCCTGAAATTTCCTTTTTTCATTGTGTCTGCCAGGTTTTGGTATCAGGATGATGCTGGCCTCATATAATGAGTTAGGGAGGATTCCCTCTTTTTCTGTTGCTTGGAATAGGTTCAGAAGGAATGAAATACCAGCTTCTTTCTGTACCTGGGATAGAATTTGGCTGTGAATCCATCTGGTCCTGGGCTTTTTTGTTGTTGTTGTTGGTAGGCTATTAATTACTGCCTCAATAGACCAATTTGTTGTTCGTCTATTCAGGAATTCGACTTCTTCCTTGTTTAGTCTTGGCAGGGTGTGTGTGTCCAGGAATTTATCCATTTCTTCTTGATTTTTCAGTTTATTTTCATAGAGTTGTTTGTAGTATTCTCTGATGGTAGTTTGTATTTCTGTGGGATCAGTGGTGATATCCCCTTTATCTTTTTTCATTTTGTCTATTTGATTCTTCTCTCTTTTCTTCTTTATTAGTCTACCTAGTGGTCTATCTATTTTGTTAATCTTTTCCAAAAAGCCAGCTCTTGAATTCATTGATTTTTTGAAGGGTTTTTCATATCTCTCTCTTTCAGTTCTGCTCTGACCTTAGTTATTTCTTGTATTCTTCCAGCTTTTGTATTTGTTTTCTCTTGGTTCTCTCATTGTTTTAATTGTGATGTTAGGGTGTCAATGTTAGATCTTTCCTGCTTTCTCCTGTGGGCATTTAGTGCTGTAAATTTCTGTCTAAACACTGCTTTAGCTGTGTTCCAGAGATTCTGGTACATTGTGACTTTGTTCATATTGGTTTCAAATAATTTATTTATTTTGACTTAATTTCATTATTTACCCAGAGCAGGTTGTTCAGTTTCCATGTAGTTTTGCAGTTTTGAGTGAGTCTTAATTCTGAGTTCTAATTTAATTGCACTGTGGTCTGAGAGACTGTTATGATTTCTGTTCTTTTGCATTTGCTGAGGAGTATTTTACTTCCAATTATGTGGTCAATTTTAGAATAAGTGCAATGTGGTGCTGAGAAGAATGTGTATTCTGTTGATTTGGAGTGGAGAGTTCTGTAGATGTCTATTAGGTCCATTTTTTCCACAGCTGAGTTCAAGTCCTGAATATCCTTGTTAATTTTCTGTCTTGTTGATCTGTCTAATATTGACAGTGAGGTGTTAAAGTCTCCCATTATTATTGTGTGGGAGTCTAAGTCTCTTTGTAAGTCTCTGAGAACTTACTTTATAGATCTGGGTGCTCCTGTATTGGGTACATGTGTATGTAGGATAGTTAGCTCTTCTTGTTGCAGTGATACCTTTACCATTATGTAATGCCCTTCTTTGTCTTTTTTTGATCTTTGTTGGTTTAAAGTCTGTTTTATCAGAGACTAAGATTGCATCCCTTGCTTTTTTTTTTTTTTCTTTCCATTTGCTTGGTAGATCTTCCTCCATCCATTTATTTTGAGCCTATGTGTGTCTTTGCATGTGAGATGGGTCTCCTGAATACAGCACACTGTTGGGTCTTGACTCTTAATCCATTTTGCCAGTCTGTGTCTTTTAAATGGGACATTTAGTCCATTTACATTTAAGGTTAATATTGTTATGTGTAAATTTGATTCTGTCATTATGATGGTAGCTGGTTATTTTGCCTGTTAGTTGATGCAGTTTCTCCATAGTGTCAATGGTCTTTACAATTTGGTATGTTTTTGCAGTGGCTGATACTGGTTTTTCCTCTCCATAGTTAGTGCTTCCTTCAGAGCTCTTGTAATGCAGGCCTGGTGGTGACAAAATCTCTCAGCATTTGCTTGTCTGTAAAGCATTTTATTTCTCCTTCACATATGAAGCTTAGTTTGGCTGGATATGAAATTCTGGGTTGATAATTATTTTCTTTAAGAGTGTCGAATATTGGCCCCCATTCTTATCTGACTTGTAGAGTTTCTGCCGAGAGATCCTCTGTTAGTCTGATGAGCTTCCTTTGTGGGTAACCTGACCATTATCTCTGGCTGCTCTTAACATTTTTTTCTTCATTTCAATCTTGGTGAATTTGATGATTATGTGTCTTGAGGTTGCTCTTCTCGAGGAGTATCTTTGTGGTGTATGCTGTATTTCAGGAAACACTTTCCCTTTTCATTCAAGTCACTAAGTGCACCCTACACTTGGGAGAAGGGGAATACCCCATCTTTTATGATAATAGCACACTCTTTTTAAATTCTGTTTATGTTATTTTAATGTTTAAATGTTTTAACTATTGAGGTACTCCAATGGATGTCTTTTTCTTATGCTTTGTACATTTTTACGTGTTATTTAAGATAGCTTTCCTTGCTCTGATTTGTTTTATCAGAGTTTTCTTGTGTTTTCTTCAACATATTTACCATTTTGCTTTTCATGCTTTATCTATGATTTATTTGTGCATGTAGCATAAGGAAGAGGTTTAATTTTATCTTTTCCCATATGACTGTATGGTTGTCCAGTCACCATTTAAAACAGACAGTTCATTTCTACCCTTTGTACTCAACCAAGATGTTCTAGTCTTCTCAGAACAATTTCTGCTTTAAGGTGCTTTATCAGATCTACTTACATAAGTGGTTGGCAATGTTATGAAAGCTTGTGTTGCTGAAATAAAGCTTTGCTTTTTATGGCCCAAAACAGATAATGGCAAACAAAGAGAATATTCCTGTTTTATTATTTTAAATGATCAGTTATTAAACAGCCAGGTTAAGGGGATGTAATATCACCACCATGATCCATTGACCTTTAAATTTTTTAGAAAATATTTCGATTTTGAGGCATTTATTGCAGAAATTTTGGCATTTACTGGAAATTCTGTTGAGAATTTAAAATTACTCAGCAATCATTTTTATACAGTACAGTTTTCTGTCTTCACTAATGACTGTGTGCATGCATGTGCAGAATTATGCTTTCCCACACTTTTGTCTGTCTTAGGGAGAAAAGAAGAAACAGTTGTCAGGTGTGACTTGACTGTGTGCATCTGCCAAACGGGAACTATATTCTCCTTTCTACTTACCAAGTATAACCTGTTTTTAAGGTTGCATTTCAAATTATATTACATTATTTCTACCCATGGAGAACTTTAGTGACATTTACCATATTGCCTTAATCTGAAGATGCTTTGAATTCTAAATTGCAGCATGGTTTGGTCATTGCTTTTATAAGTTTACATCAATTATAAGATAAATGTTGATTTCAGAGTTGTGAAAAAGTAAAAAACAACAAACAACGTGTATCCTAGAATTGAGGGAATATGGTACTACTTAATCCATCCACTTAGAAATCGTATACAGTTTTTTTGTAAAGTTATTTAGCATTCTGTTTAGCTGAATGGCTTAGATCATCGACATTTGCCTTTAGTCTGTAAATTCTTTTGAGGGCAGAATGTATTCTAACCACAGTATTTCTGTTACCTATCAGAGTCATGGTGTATAAAAGGTGCTCAATAAATGTTTTTAATGGGGTTTAATTAAGATATTCTTTCTCTTCCTCTTAGCACCTATAATGAGGCTGGATATAGGACAGCCAAAGACTTATCAATAATAAAAGAATCAGGCAACCGGGGCATGGATAGAAAAAGTTAAAGATCTCAAAGATTTACAGCATTCCATCAAACATAAGCAAAGATGCAGTTGTCAGAAGCAGAATGTTCAAGTGCTGAGAAGACCTGCCCCTCTTTCAGCCATCTCTTTGAATGCTAGTGTAAGTAGCACCAGACTTTGAATCAGTGAAAGTTATTCCATTGAATAGTAGCATTCACCTTTCTTCCTTTCTGGGCATGGTGGTATTTAGTTGTTCTCCACTTAGTCAGCATCTCTCCCTAATGTCTACCTCCTCTATTTGAAAATATTAGTCAGTAAGCTTCTAGCCAATATCTTCAACCAATTCTTCCCTCAGAAATCACAATGTTATTCGAGCAGGGGATGATGCCATTAAGAAAAGTATCTACAAAGGACTCAAACTCATCCTTTTTTATGCCTGCATAGTATTCCATGGTGTATATGTGCCACATTTTCTTAATCCAGTCTGTCACTGATGGACATTCGGGTTGATTCCAAGTCTTTGCTATTGTGAATAGTGCCGCAATAAACATACGTGTGCATGTGTCTTTATAGTAGCATGATTTATAATCCTTTGGGTATATACCCAGTAATGGGATGACTGGGTCATATGGTAATTCTAGTTCTAGATCCTTAAGGAATCGCCATACTGTTTTCCATAACGGTTGAACTAGTTTACAATCCCACCAACAGTGTAAACGTGTTCCTATTTCTCCACATCCTCTCCAGCATCTGTTGTTTCCTGACTTTTTAATGATTGCCATTCTAACTGGTGTGAGATGGTATCTCATTGTGGTTTTGATTTGCATTTCTCTGATGGCCAGTGATGATGAGCATTTTTTCATGTGTCTGTTGGCTGTATGAATGTCTTCTTTTGAGAAATGTCTGTTCATATCCTTTGCCCACTTTTTGATGGGGTTGTTTGTTTTTTTCTTGTAAATTTGTTTGAGTTCCTTGCAGATTCTGGATATTAGCCCTTTGTCAGATGAGTAGATTGCAAAAATTTTCTCCCATTCTGTGGGTTGCCTGTTCACTCGGATGGTAGTTTCTTTTGCTGTACAGAAGCTCTTTAGTTTAATTAGATCCCATTTGTCAATTTTGGCTTTTGTTGCCATTGCTTTTGGTGTTTTAGACATGAAGTCCTTGCCCATGCCTATGTCCTGAATGGTATTACCTAGGTTTTCTTCTAGGGCTTTTATGGTATTAGGTCTAACATTTAAGTCTCTAATCCATCTTGAATTAATTTTTGTATAAGGAGTAAGGAAAGGATCCAGTTTCAGCTTTCTACTTATGGCTAGCCAATTTTCCCAGCACCATTTATTAAATAGGGAATCCTTTCCCCATTTCTTGTTTTTCTCAGGTTTATCAAAGATCAGATGGCTGTAGATGTGTGGTATTATTTCTGAGGGCTCTGTTCTGTTCCATTGGTCTATATCTCTGTTTTGTTACCAGTACCATGCTGTTTTGGTTACTGTAGCCTTGTAGTATAGTTTGAAGTCAGGTGGCGTGATGCCTCCAGCTTTGTTCTTTGACTTCGGATTGTCTTGGCAATGCGGGCTCTTTTTTGATTCCATATGAACTTTAAAGCCGTTTTTTCCAATTCTGTGAAGAAACTCATTGGTAGCTTGATGGGGATGGCATTGAATCTGTAAATTACCTTGGTACTATGGCCATTTTCCCGATATTGATTCTTCCTGTCCATGAGCATGGTATGTTCTTCCATTTGTTTGTGTCCTCTTTTATTTCACTGAGCAGTGGTTTGTAGTTCTCCTTGAAGAGGTCCTTTCCATCCCTTGTAAGTTGGATTGCTAGGTATTTTATTCTCTTTGAAGCAATTGTGAATGGAAGTTCATTCCTGATTTGGCTCTCTGTTTGTCTGTTACTGGTGTATAAGAATGCTTGTGATTTTTGCACATTAATTTTGTATCCTGAGACTTTGCTGAAGTTGCTTATCAGCTTAAGGGGATTTTGGGCTGAGACAATGGGGTTTTCTAAATATACAATCATGTCATCTGCAAACAGGGACAATTTGACTTCTTCTTTTCCTAACGAAATACCCTTGATTTCTTTCTCTTGCCTAATTGCCCTAGCCAGAACTTCCAACACTATGTTAAATAGAAGTGGTGAGAGAGGGCATCCCTGTCTTGTGCCAGTTTTCAAAGGGAATTTTTCCAGTTTTTGCCCATTCAGTATGATACTGTCTGTGTGTTTGTCATAAATAGCTCTTATTACTTTGAGATATGTTCCATCAATACTGAATTTCTTGAGCGTTTTTAGCATGAAGGTCGGGAAGGGGAACATCACACACCAGGGCCTATCTCGGGGAGGGGGGAGGGAGGAGGGATTGCATTGGGAGTTATACCTGAGGTAAATGACAAGTTGATGGGTGCTGACGAGTGGATGGGTGCTGACGAGTTGATGGGTGCAGTACACCAACATGGCACAAGTATACATATGTAACAAACCTGCACGTTATGCACATGTACCCTAGAACTTAAAGTATAATAAAAACAAACAAACAAACAAATAAATAAATAAATAATAAATAAATAAATAAATAAAAAAGTATCATTTGAAAATTGATCGAAATCCTCCTCGCCACACTCATTGTGTGACTCAGCTGCCTGTTCAGTTCTCCCCCCTTGGTGGGGAATGGCTAGGCTACTGGGAGTTACTGGGATATTCCTGAGAAAAGCATGGAAAATAGGGTAGGAGACCACGGTAAGTTGGCTTTGTTGGAGTTAGAGTTAAATCCAACTCTTCTAGTGGCCAAATAACTTTATAGCTGAAGGGGAGCCATATGTACATCCCATGAAAAAAGATTGGAGTGGAGCTCAGAATAATTAGTTTCATACTAATACTAACCTTACTAATACTTACCTAGCACAGTCATGGTGTATAAAAAGTGTTCAATAAATGTTAGCAATACTGTTAATTACTCACACTAAGGTGAATATGTAGAGAACTATGAACATTCTCATACTGTTGGTGTCAATTGTTACAAGGACTTTGAAAATAGTTTAGCATTACTAGTAAAGTAGAAGACCTGCATAATCTATGATCCAGTGATTTCACTCCTGGGTATAGACTCTTTAAGGCCTTCCTGCTCCAAATGTGGTCCATAGACCAGCTGTAACATCACCTGGGAGCTTGTTAGAAATGTGTGATTTCAAGCCCCACCCCAGACCTACAGAATCAGAATCTGAATTTCAATAAGATATCAAGTGATTTTTATGCACATTAAAGTATGAGAAGCATCTAGAGGAACTATTTACTTGTGAACAATGAGACTTTGTTTCAAGAATATTCTTTCTTTCAAGAATATTCCTGCTATCAAAAAACAGAAACAACCCAGATACCAGTGAATAGGAGAATAGATAATTATGGAATTTTGACAGCATGCATAGCTGCTAAATAATGAACTAGAGCCACATGGATAAATCTCAAAAACATAATATTAGAGTGGAGGACAAATTGCAGAATGCTATAATGTGACAACTTTTATAAGACTTAAAATATATCAGTTATACTATTTATACATTATGCTAAAAGTATAAAAACATGCATGGGATA
Source organism: Trachypithecus francoisi (assembly GCF_009764315.1). Taxonomy (NCBI): domain Eukaryota; kingdom Metazoa; phylum Chordata; class Mammalia; order Primates; family Cercopithecidae; genus Trachypithecus; species Trachypithecus francoisi. Next base: position 83,298,258 of record NW_022681471.1, on the reverse strand, counting down.
AAACCACCACATATAAGGCTTAAAAATATATCAGTTATACTATTTATACATATATACTAAAAGTAAAAAACATGTATGGGAATAAAACACCAAATTCATGATAGTAGTTACTTCTAGGATGGAGAGAAATGGGATATTGGAGGATTATTCATTGGATGAAGCATATTTGTAAATTTCATTTACTTGTTTAAAAGCTTAAGCAAATATAGCAGCATGCTATACTTTGACAAACTTGAGGATTAGCTACATCGATTTTCATTATTTTATTCTTTTTTTATTTAAAAACATATCTTATTTTTTTTTAATTTTTATTTTTTTATTTTTTTTTTTTTAAATTATATTTTAAGTTCTAGGGTACTGTGCATAACGTTTATATCATGTATAACCCCCAATGTAATCCCTCCCTCCTCCCCCCTCCCCCTGATAGGCTCCAGTGTGTGATGTTCCCCTTCCCGAGTCCAAGTGATCTCATTGTTCAGTTCCCACCTGTGAGTGAGAACATGCGGTGTTTGGTTTTCTCTTCTTGTGATAGTTTGCTAAGAATGATGGTTTCCAGCTGCATCCATGTCCCTACAAAGGACGCAAACTCATCTTTTTGATGGCTGCATAGTATTCCATGGTGTATATGTGCCACATTTTCTTAATCCAGTCTGTCACAGATGGACATTTGGGTTGATTCCAGGTCTTTGCTATTGTGAATAGTGCCGCAATAAACATACGTGTGCATGTGTCTTTGTAGGAGAGTAATTTATAATCCTTTGGGTATATACCCAGTAGTGGGATGGCTGGGTCATATGGTACATCTAGTTCTAGATCCTTGAGGAATCGCCATACTGTTTTCCATAATGGTTGAACTAGTTTACAATCCCACCAACAGTGTAAAAGTGTTCCTATTTCTCCACATCCTCTCCAACAGCTGTTGTTTCCTGACTTCTTAATGATTCCCATTCTAACTGGTGTGAGATGGTATCTCATTGTGGTTTTGATTTGCATTTCTCTGATGGCCAGTGATGATGAGCATTTTTTCATGTGTCTGTTGGCTGTATGGATGTCTTCTTTTGAGAAATGTCTGTTCATATCCTTGCCCTTTTTGATGGGGTTGTTTGTTTTTTTCTTGTATATTTGTTTGAGTTCTTTGTAGATTCTGGATATTAGCCTTTGTCAGATGAGTACGTTGCAAAAATTTTCTCCCATTCTGTAGGTTGCCTGTTCACTCTGATGGTAGTTTCTTTTGCTGTGCAAAAGCTCTTTATTTTAAATAGATCCCATGTGTCAATTTTGGATTCTGCTGCCGTTGCTTTTGGTGTTTTAGACATGAAGTCCTTGCCCATGCCTATGTCCTGAATGGTACTACCTAGATTTTCTTCTAGGGTTTTTATGGTATTAGGTCTAACATTTAAGTCTCTAATCCATCTTGAATTAATTTTCGTATAAGGGGTAAGGAAAGGATCCAGTTTCAGCTTTCTACTTATGGCTAGCCAATTTTCCCAGCACCATTTATTAAATAGGGAATCCTTTCCCCATTTCTTGTTTCTCTCAGGTTTGTCAAAGATCATATGGCTGTAGATGTGTGGTATTATTTCTGAGGACTCTGTTCTGTTCCATTGGTCTATTCTCTGTTGTGGTACCAGTACCATGCTGTTTTGGTTACTGTAGCCTTGTAGTATAGTTTGAAGTCAGGTAGCGTGACGCCTCCAGCTTTGTCCTTTTGACTAGGATTGTCTTGGCAATGCGGGCTCTTTTTTGGTTCCATATGAACTTTAAAGCAGTTTTTTCCAATTCTGTGAAGAAAGTCATTGGTAGCTTGATGGGGATGGCATTGAATCTATAAATAACCTTGGGCAGTATGGCCATTTTCATGATATTGATTCTTCCTATCCATGAGCATGGTATGTTCTTCCATTTGTTTGTGTCCTCTTTGATTTCACTGAGCAGTGGTTTGTAGTTCTCCTTGAAGAGGTCCTTTACATCCCTTGTAAGCTGGATTCCTAGGTATTTGATTCTCTTTGAAGCAATTGTGAATGGAAGTTCATTCCTGATTTGGCTCTCTGCTTGTCTGTTACTGGTGTATAAGAATGCTTGAGATTTTTGCACATTAATTAATTTTGTATCCTGAGACTTTGCTGAAGTTGCTTATCAGCTTAAGGAGATTTTGGGCTGAGACGATGGGGTTTTCTAAATATACAATCATGTCATCTGCAAACAGGGACAATTTGACTTCTTCTTTTCCTAACTGGATACCCTTGATTTCTTTCTCTTGCCTGATTGCCCTAGCCAAAACTTCCAACACTATGTGAATAGGAGTGGTGAGAGAGGGCATCCCTGTCTTGTGCCAGTTTTCAAAGGGAATTTTTCCAGTTTTTGCCCATTCAGTATGATAATAGCTGTGGGTTTGTCGTAAATAGCTCTTATTATTTTGAGGTACGTTCCATCAATACCGAATTTATTGAGCGTTTTTAGCATGAAGGGCTGTTGAATTTTGTCCAAAGCCTTTTCTGCATCTATTGAGATAATCATGTGGTTCTTGTCTTTGGTTCTGTTTATATGCTGGATTACGTTTATTGATTTGCGAATGTTGAACCAGCCTTGCATCCCAGGGATGAAGCCCACTTGATCATGGTGGATAAGCTTTTTGATGTGCTGCTGAATCCGGTTTGCCAGTATTTTATTGAGAATTTTTGCATCGATGTTCATCAGGGATATTGGTCTAAAATTCTCTTTTTTGTTGTGTCTCTGCCAGGCTTTGGTATCAGGATGATGTTGGCCTCATACAATGAGTTAGGGAGGATTCCCTCTTTTTCTATTGATTGGAATAGTTTCAGAAGGAATGGTACCAGCTCCTCCTTGTACCTCTGGTAGAATTCAGCTGTGAATCCATCTGGACCTGGATTTTTTTCATGGGTAGGCTATTAATTGTTGCCTCAATTTCAGAGCCTGCTATTGGTCTATTCAGGGATTCAACTTCTTCCTGGTTCAGTCTTGGGAGAGTGTAAGTGTCCAGGAAATTATCCATTTCTTCTAGATTTTCTAGTTGATTTGCGAAGAGGCATTTATAGTATTCTCTGATGGTTGTTTGTATTTCTGTGGGGTCGGTGGTGATATCCCCTTTATCATTTTTTATTGCGTCTATTTGATTCCTCTCTCTTTCTTCTTTAGTAGTCTTGCTAGTGGTCTGTCAATTTTGTTATCTTTTCAAAAAACCAACTCCTGGATTCATTGATTTTTTGGAGGGTTTTTTGTGTCTCTATGTCCTTCAGTTCTGCTCTGATCTTAGTTATTTCTTGCCTTCTGCTAGCTTTTGAATGTGTTTGCTCTTGCCTCTCTAGTTCTTTTAATTGTGATGTTAGAGTGTCATTTTAGATCTTTCCTGCTTTCTCTTGTGGGCATTTAGTGCTATAAATTTCCCTCTACACACTGCTTTAAATGTGTCCCAGAGATTCTGGTATGTTGTATCTTTGTTCTCATTGGTTTCAAAGAACATCTTTTTTCTGCTTTCATTTCAGTATGTACCAGTAGTCATTCAGGAGCAGGTTGTTCAGTTTCCATGTAGTTGAGCGGTTTTGATTGATTGAGTTTCTTAGTCCTGAGTTCTAGTTTGATTGCACTGTGGTGAGAGACAGTTTGTTATAATTTCTGTTCTTGTACATTTGCTGAGGCGTGCTTTACTTCCAATTATGTGGTCAATTTTGCAATAAGTGCGATGTGGTGCTGAGAAGAATGTATATTCTGTTGATTGGGGTGGAGAGTTCTATAGATGTCTATTAGGTCCGCTTGGTGCAGAGATGAGTTCAATTCCTGGATATCCTTGTTAACTTTCTGTCTCGTTGATCTGTCTTATGTTGACAGTGGAGTGTTGAAGTCTCCCATTATTATTGTATGGGAGTCTAAGTCTTTGTAGGTCTCTAAGGATTTGCTTTATGAATCTGGGTGCTCCTTATTGGGTGCATATATTTAGGAGAGTTAGCTCTTCCTGTTGAATTGATCCCTTTACCATTATGTATGGCCTTCTTTGTCTCTTTTGATCTTTGATGGTTTAAAGTGTGTTTTATCAGAGACTAGGATTGCAACCCCTGCTTTTTTTTTTCTCCATTTACTTGGTAGATCTTCCTCCATCCCTTTATTTTGAGCCTATGTATGTCTCTGCATGTGAGATGGGTCTCCTGAATACAGCAGACTGATGGGTCTTGACTCTTTATCCAGTTTGCCAGTCTGTGTCTTTTAATTGGAGCATTTAGTCCATTTATATTTAAGGTTAATATTGTTATGTGTGAACTTGATCCTGCCATTATGATATTAACTGGTTATTTTGCTCGTTAATTGATGCAGTTTTTTCCTGGCCTCAATGCTCTTTACATTTTGGCATGTGTTTCAAATGCCTGGTACCGGTTTTTTCCTTTCCATGTTTAAGGCTTCCTTCAGGGTCTCTTGTAAGGCAGGCCTGGTGGTGACAAAATCTCTAAGCATTTGCTTATCCGTAAAGGATTTTATTTCTCCTTCACTGATGAAACTTAGTTTGGTTGGATATGAAATTCTGGGTTGAAAATTATTTTCTTTAAGAATGTTGAATATTGGCCCCCACTCTCTTCTGGCTTGTAGAGTTTCTGCGGAGAGATCTGCTGTTAGTCTGATGGGCTTCCCTTTTTGGGTAACCCGACCTTTCTCTCTGGCTGTCCTTAAGATTTTTTCCTTCATTTCAACTTTGGTGAATCTGGCAATGATGTGTCTTGGAGTTGCTCTTCTGGAGGAGTATCTTTGTGGTGTTCTCTGTATTTCCTGAATTTGAATGTTGGGCTGCCCTACTAGGTTGGGAAGTTCTCCTGGATGATATCCTGAAGAGTGTTTTCCAACTTGGTTCCATTTTCCCCCTCACTTTCAGGCACCCCAATCAGACATAGATTTGGTCTTTTTACATAATCCCATCCTTCTTGCTGGCTTTGTTCATTTCTTTTTTTCTTCTTTTTTCTTTTGGTTTCTCTTCTTGCTTCATTTCATTCATTTGATCCTCAATCGCTGATACTCTTTCTTCCAGTGATCGAGTCGGTTAATGAAGCTTGTGCATTTGTCACGTATTTCTCGTGTCATGGTTTTCATCTCTGTCATTTCGTTTATGATCTTCTCTGCATTAATTAGTCTAGCTGTCAATTCTTCCACTCTCTTTTCAATTTTTAGTTTCTTGCGCTGGGTACGTAATTCCTCCTTTAGCTCTTAGAATTTGATGGACTGAAGCCTTCTTCTCTCATCTCATCAAAGTCATTCTCTGACCAGCTTTGGATCCGTTGCTGGCCATGGGCTGCGCTCCTTTGCAGGGGGAGATGTGCTCTTATTTTTTGAGTTTCCAGCTTTTCTGCCCTGCTTCTTCCCCATCTTTGTGGTTTTATCTGTGTCTGGTCTTTGATGATGGTGACGTACTGATGGGGTTTTGGTATAGGTGTCCTTCTTGTTTGATATTTTTCCGTCTGACAGTCAGAAGGTCTGTCTGTTGGTCTGTTGGAGATTGCTTGAGGTCCACTCCAGACCCTGTTTGCCTGGGTATCAGCAGCAGAGGTTGCAGAAGATAGAATATTGCTGAACAGCGAGTGTACCTGTCTGATTCTTCCTTTGAAGTTTCCTCTCAGGGGTGACTCCACCCTGTGAGGTGTGGGGTGTCAGACTGCCCCTAGTGGGCGATGTCTCCGAGATAGGCTACTCAGGGGTTAGGGACCCACCTGAGCAGGCAGTCTGTCCGTACTCGGATCTCAACCTCCGCGTTGGGATATCCACGGCTCTCCCCAAAGCTGTCAGACAGAGTCGTTCGCCTCTGCACCGGCCCCCGCTGCTTCCCCTATTGGACTTCAGCTGTGGGCTGTCCCCAGAGGTGGAGTCTACAGAGACAGGCAGGCTTCCTTGAGCTGCTGTGAGCTCCACCCAGTTCGAGCTTCCCAGCGGCTTTGTTTACCTACTTAAGCCTCAGCAATGGCGGGCGCCCCGCCCCCAGCCTCGCTGCTACCTTGCAGATAGATCGCCGCAGACTGCTGAGTTATCAGTGAGGGAGGCTCCGTTGGCGTGGGACCTCCCGGCCAGGTGTGGGATATATTCTCCTGGTGTGCCTGTTTCCTTAAAGTGCAGTATTGGGGTGGGAGTTACCCAATTTTCCAGGTGTTGTGTGTCTCAGTTCCCCTGGTTAGGAAAACGGATTTCCTTCCCCCTTGCGCTTCCAGGTGAGGCGATGCCTCGCCTGCTTCAGTCTCGCTGGTCAGGCTGCAGCCGCTGACCAGCACCGATTGTCTGGCACTCCCTAGTGAGATGACCCCAGTACCTCAGTTGAAAATGCAGAAATCACAGGTCTTCTGTGTCGCTCGCGCTGGGAGTTGGAGACTGGAGCTGTTCCTATTCGGCCATCTTGCTCCGCCCCGAAGACCTGCTTCTATCATGAACAGTCAGCATTGTGTCTGTCCTCCCATGATGGAGCAACCTTAACAACAGCCATATTGCATTTTTTGAAACCAATGAGTCTGCTGACACTACAGCAAGGAAAAAAAAACATGTTGTTGAAGATGGCCTAATAGGAACAGCTCCAGTCTCCAACTCCCAGCGCGAGCGACACATAAGACCGGTGATTTCTGCATTTTCAACTGAGGTTCTGGGGTCATCTCACTAGGGAGTGCCGGAAAATCGGTGCTTGTCACCTGCTGCAGCCCAACCAGCAAGAGCTGAAGCAGGGCAAGGCGTCGCCTCACCTGGGAAGCGCAAGGGGGAAGGGAATCCCTTTTCCTAGCCAGGGGAACTAAGACACATAACACCTGGAAAATCGGGTAACTCCCACCCAATACTGCGCTTTAAGCAAACGGGCACACCAGGTGATTATATCCCACAACTGGCCGGGAAGGTCCCACGCCTACGGAGCCTCCCTCATTGCTAGCACAGCAGTCTGCAATCTAACTGCAAGGCAGCAGCCAGGCTGAGGGAGGAACGCCCACCATTGCTGAAGGTTAAGTTGGTAAACAAAGACCTGGGAAGATCGAAGTGGGTGGAGCCACAGCAGCTCAAGGAAGCCTGCCTGTCTCTGTAGACTCCACCTCTGAGGACAGGGCACAGCTAAACAACAATAACAGCAACAACAACAATAAAAGCACCAGAAATCTCTGCAGACGCAAACGACTCTGTCTGAGAGCTTTGAAGAGACCAGTGGATCTCCGAACATGGAGGTTGAGCTCTGAGAACGGATAGACTGCCTGCTCAAATGGGTCCCTGACCCCTGAGTAGCCTAACTGGGAGACATCCCCCACTAGGGGCAGACTGACACCCCAAACCTCACACGGTGGAGTACACCACTGAGAGGAAGCTTCCAAAGTAAGAATCAGACAGGTACACTCGCTGTTCAGCAATATTCTATCTTCTGCAGCCTCTGCTGCTGATACCCAGGCAAACAGCGTCTGGAATGGACCGCAAGCAATCTCCACCAGACCTACAGCTGAGGGTTCTGACTGCTTGAAGGAAAACTATCAAACAGGAAGGACACGAACACCAAAACCCCATCAGTACGTCACCAACATCAAAGATGAGAGGCAGATAAAACCACAAAGATGCTGAAAAAGCATGGCAGAAAAGCTGGAAATTCAAAAAATAAGAGCATCTCCCCCTGCAAAGGAGCACAGCTCATCGCCAGCAACGGATCAAACCTGGACGGAGAATGACTTTGCCTAGATGAGAGAAGAAGGCTTCAGTCCATCAAACTTCTCAGAGCTAAAGGAGGAAATACGTACCCACTGCAAAGAAACTAAAAATCTTGAAAAAAGAGTGGAAGAATTGACAGCTAGATTAATTAATGCAAAGAAGGTCATAAACGAACTGACAGAGATGAAAACCATAACACGAGAAATACAGGACAAATGCACAAGCTTCAGTAACCAACTCGATCAACTGGAAGAAAGAGTATCAGTGATTGAGGATCAAATGAATGAAATGAAGCAAGAAGAGAAACCAAAAGAAAAAAGAAGAAAAAGAAATGAATGAAGCCTGCAAGAAGTATGGGATTATGTAAAAAGACCAAATCTACGTCTGATTGGGGTGCTTGAAAGTGAGGGGGAAAATGGAACCAAGTTGGAAAACACTCTTCAGGATACCATCCAGGAGAACTTCCCCAACCTAGTAGGGCAGGCCAACATTCAAATTCAGGAAATACAGAGAACACCACAAAGATACTCCTCCAGAAGTGCAATGCCAAGACACATAATTGCCAGATTCCCCAAAGTAGAAATGAAGGATAAAATCTTAAGGGAAGCCAGAGAGAAAGGTCGGGTTACCCACAAAGGGAAGTCCAACAGAGTAACAGCAGATCTCTGGGCAGAAACTCTAATAGCCAGAAGAGAGTGGGGGCAAATATTCAACATTCTTAAAGAAAAGAATTTTAAACCTAGAATTTCATATCCAACCTAACTAAGTTTCATCAGTGAAGGAGAAATAAAATCCTTTACAGATAAGCAAATGCTTAAAGATTTTGTCACCACCAGGCCAGCCTTACAAGAAACCCTGAAGGAAGCACTAACCATGGAAAGGAAAAACTGGTACCAGCCATTGCAAAAACATGCCAAAATGTAAAGAGCATTGAGGCCAGGAAGAAACTGCATCAACTAACGAGCAAAATAACCAGTTATTATCATAATGGCAGGATCAAGTTCACACATAACAATATTAACCTTAAATGTCAATGGACCAAATTCTCCAATTAAAAGACACAGACTGGCAAACTGGATAAAGAGTCAAGACCCATCAGTCTGCTGTATTCAGGAGACCAATCTCACACGCAGAGACATACATAGGCTCAAAATAAAGGGATGGAAGAAGGTCTACCAAGCAAATGGAGAACAAAAAAAAGCAGGGTTTGCAATCCTAGTCTCTCATAAAAGAGACTTTAAACCATCAAAGATCAAAAGAGACAAAGAAGGCCGTTACATAATGGTAAAGGGATCAATTCAACAGGAAGAGCTAACTCTCCTAAATATGTATGCACCCAATACAGGAGCACCCAGATTCATAAAGCAAGTGCTTAGAGACTTACAAAGAGACTTAGACTCCCATACAATAATAATGGGAGACTTCAACACCCCACTGTCAACATTAGACAGATCAACGAGACAGAAAGTTAACAAGGATATCCAGCAATTGAACTCATCTCTGCACCAAGCAGACCTAATAGACATCTATAGAACTCTCCACTCCAAATCAACAGAATATACATTCTTCTCAGCACCACATCGCACTTATTCCAAAATTGACCACATAATTGGAAGTAAAGCACTCCTCAGCAAATGTACACGAACAGTAATTGTAACAAACTGTCCCTGAGATCACAGTGCAATCAAACTAGAACTCAGGACTAAGACTGAATCCAAACCGCTCAACTACATGGAAACTGAACAACCTGCTCCTGAATGACTACTGGGTACATAACGAAATGAAAGCAGAAATAAAGATGTTCTTTGAAACCAATGAGAACAAAGATACAACATACCAGAATCTCTGGGACACTTAAAGCAGTGTGTAGAGGAAATTTATAGCACTAAATGCCCACAAGGGAAAGCAGGAAAGATCTAAAATGGACACTCTAACATCACAATTAAAAGGACTAGAGAAGCAAGAGCAGACACATTTCAAAAGCTAGCAGAAGGCAAGAAATAACTAAGATCAGAGCAGAACTGAAGGAGATAGAGACACAAAAAACCCTCCAAAAAAATCAATGAATCCAGGAGTTGGTTTTTGAAAAGATCAACAAAATTGACAGACTGCTAGCAAGACTAATAGAAGAAAAGAGAGAAGAATCAAATAGATGCAATAAAAAATGATAAAGGGGATATAACCACTGACGCATAGAAATACAAACTACCATCAGAGAATACTATAAACACCTTCGCAAATCAACTAGAAAATCTAGAAGAAATGGATAATTTCCTGGACACTTACACTCTTCCAAAACTAAACAGGTAGGTAGAAGTTGAATCCTGAATAGACCAATAGCAGGCTCTGCAATTGAGACAATAATTAATAGCCTACCACCAAAAAAAGTCCAGGACCAGATGGATTCACAGCTGAATTCTACCAGAGGTACAAGGAGGAGCTGGTAGCATTCCTTCTGAAACTATTCCAATCAATAGAAAAAGAGGGAATCCCCCTAACTCATTTTATGAGGCCAACATCATCCTGATACCAAAGCCTGGCAGAGACACAACAAAAAAAAGAGAATTTTAGACCAATATCCCTCATGAACATCGATGCAAAAATCCTCAATAAAATACTGGCAAACCGGATTCAGCAGCACATCAAAAAGCTTTTCCAACATGATCAAGTGGGCTTCATCCCTGGGATGCAAGGTGGTTCAGCATTCGCAAATGAAGAAACATAATCCAGCATATAAACAGAACCAAAGACAAGAACCACATGATTATCTGAATAGATGCAGAAAAGGCCTTTGAGAAAATTCAACAGTCCTTCATGGTAAGGACACTCAATAAATTCGGTATTGATGGAACGTACCTCAAAATAATAAGAGCTATTTATGACAAACCCACAGCCAATATCATACTGAATGTGCAAAAACTGGAAAAGTTCCCTTTGAAAACTGGCACAAGACAGGGATGCCCTCTCTCATCACTCCTGTTTAACATAGTGTTGGACGTTCTGGCTAGGGCAATCAGGCAAGAGAAAGAAATCAAAGGTATTCGGTTAGGAAAAGAAGAAGTCAAATTGTCCCTGTTTGCAGATGACATGATTGTATATTTAGAAAACCCTATTGTCTCAGCCCAAAATCCCCTTAAGCTGATAAGCAACTTCAGCAAAGTCTCAGGATACCAAATTATTGTGCAAAAATCAGAAGCATTCTTATACACCAGTAACAGACAAACAGAGAGCCAAATCAGGAATGAACTTCCATTCACAATGCTTCAAAGAGAATAAAATACCTAGGAATCCACTTACAAGGGATGTAAAGGACCTCTTCAAGGAGAACTACAAACCACTGCTCGGTGAAATTAAGAGGACACAAACAAATGGAAGAATATACCATGCTCATGGATAGGAAGAATCAGTATCATGAAAATGGCCATACTGCCCAAAGTTATTTATAGATTCAATGCCATCCCCATCAAGCTACCAATGGGTTTCTTCACAGATTTGGGAAAATGTGCTTTAAAGTTCATATGGAACCAAAAAAGAGCCTGCATTGCCAAGACAATGCTAAGTCAAAGAACAAAGCTGGAGGCATCACGCTACCTGACTTCAAACTATACTACAAGGCTAAAGTAACCAAAACAGCATGGTACTGGTACCAAAACAGAGATATAGACCAATGGAACAGAACAGAGTCCTCAGAAATAATACCACACATCTACAGCCATCTGATCTTTGACAAACCTGAGAAAAACAAGAAATTGGGAAAGGATTCCCTATTTAATAAATGGTGCTGGGAAGATTGGCTAGCCATAAGTAGAAAGCTAAAACTTGATCCTTTCCTTACTCCTTATATGAAAATTATTTCAAGATGTTTTAGAGACTTAAAGTTTAGACCTAATACCATAAAAACCCTAGAAGAAAACCTAGGTAATACCATTCAGGACATAGGCATGGGCAAGGACTTCATGTCTGAAACACCAAAAGCAACGGCAGCAAAAGCCAAAATTGACTAATGGGATCTAATTAAACTAAAGAGCTTCTGCACAGCAAAAGAAACTACTATCAGAGTGAACAGGCAACCTACAGAATGGGAGAAATTTTTGCAGTCTACTCATCTGACAAAGGGCTAATATCCAGAACCTACAAAGAACTCAAGCAAATTTACAAGAAAAAAACAACCCCATCGAAAAGTGGGCAAAGGATATGAACAGACATTCTCAAAAGAAGACATTCATACAGCCAACAGACACATGAAGAAATGCTCGTCATCAATTGCCATCAGAGAAATGCAAATCAAAACCACAATGAGATACCATCTCACAGCAGTTAGAATGCAATCATTAAAGTCAGGAAACAACAGGTACTGGAGAGGATGTGGAGAAATGGGAACACTTTTACACTGTTGGTGGGATTGTAAAGTAGTTCAACCGTTATGGAAAGCAGTATGGCGATTCCTCAAGGATCTAGAACTAGAAGTACCATATGACCCAGCCATCCCATTACTGGTTATATACCCAAAGGATTATAAATCATGCTGCTATAAAGACACAAGCACACCTATGTTTATTGTGGCACTCTTCACAATAACAGAGACTTGGAATCAACCCAAATGTCCATAAGTGACAGACTGGATTAAGAAAATTGACACATACACACCAGGGAATACTATGCAGCCATAAGAAAAGATGAGTTTTTGTCTTTTGTAGGGACATGGATATAGCTGGAAGCCATCATTCTTAGCAAACTATCACAAGAACAGAAAACCAAACAACACATGTTCTCACTCACAGGTGGGAACTGAACAATGGGATCACTGGGACTTGGGAAGTGGAACATCACACACCGGACCCTATTATGGGGAGGGGGGAGGGGGGAGGGATTGCACTGGGAGTTATACCTGATGTAAATGACGAGTTGATGGGTGCTGACGAGTTGATGGGTGCAGCACAGCAACGTGGCACAAGTATACATATGTAACAAACCTGCACGTTATGCACATGTACCCTAGAACTTAAAGTATAATAATAATAATAAACTGGAAAAAAAAGCTGGAAATCATTATTTCCAGCTTCTTTCAGCGTTATAGATTAAATCTCAACAGAACCCGGGTGGGATATACGACTTGTTGACCTGCTGAAGAGGCCCTGCAGCGTACAGTACCATCTTGTAGGCATAGTACTGGTTCAGTTGAGTTTTAATCTACAACTCTGAAATAACTATTTCCAGCTTTTATGAGAATAAACAGAGAAGACAGGCTATAAGACTTGTTGATGTGCTGAAGGGGTCCTGCACAGTATTGTAACATCTTGCCTAGGTAAATAAAAGATATCACTATATTGAAAAAAAAAGAAAAAAGAAAAAAAAAATAAAGAAGAAAACCTACAAGATCTGGAAATTAGCCTCAGATGAGAAAAATCTAAAAGTTATTGGCCTTAAAGAGGAGGTTGACAAGATGTGGACAGAGAGTTTTTTCAAAGGGTTAATAACAAAGAACTTCCCAAACCTAAGGAAATGTATTAATATCCAAGTACAAGAAGGTTACAGAACACAAAACATATTTAACCAAAGATTATCTCAAAGCATTTAATAATCAAACTCTCAAAGGTCAAGAATAAAGAAAGAATTCTAAAAGCAACAAGATAAAAGAAACAAATAATATACAATAAAGCTTCAATACCTCTGACATCTGGCCACAGACTTTTCAGTGAACATCTTACAGGACAGGAAGGAGTGCATGTATTTAAAGTGCTATAGAAAAAAAAAAAAAAAAAACGACAAAACAACAACAACAACAACAAAAATATTTTTACCTTATAATACTGTAGCCAGTGAAAATATACTTCATACATGAAGGAGATATAAAGACTGTCCGAAACTAGCAAAAGCTGACGGATTTCACCAACACCAGACCCATGCTGCAAGAAATGATAGAGAGAATTCTGCTATCAGAAAGGAAAGGACATTCATGGGCATTAAGAAATAATCTGAAGGTACAAAACTCACTGGTAATAGTAATTCCATAGAAAAACACAGAATATTATAACATTATAATTGTAGTGTGTAAACTACTCTTAAATAGAAAGACAAACAGATGAACCAATAAAGAATAATAACTAAGACAACTTTTCAAGACACAGACAGTACAATAAAATATAAATGGAAAAAAAACCCACAAATTTTAAAAGCAGGGAGATGAAGTTACAGTGTAGAGTTTTTATCAATTTTCTTATTGCTTGTTTGTTCATGCAATCAGTGTTAAGTTGTCAGCAATCAGTGTTGTCAGCAGTTTAAAATAATGGGTTTTAAGATAGTATTTGTAAGCCTTATGGTAACCTTATCAAGAAACATATAGTAGATACACAAAAAGTGAGAAGCAAGAAATTAAAACAGACCTTCCAGATGGAAAATCAACAAAGAAACATTGAACTTAATCTACACTATAGACCAAATGTGTCTAATAGATATTTACCAGAGAAAATCACTTTCACTAAAAGGAAGACATGAAGGAAGGAAAAAAGGAATTGAAGACTACAAAACAACCAGGAATCAAATAAAAGATAGTAGGAGTAAGGACTTACTTATTAGTAGTAACATTGAATGTAAATGGTCTAAACATTGCAATCAAAAGACATTGAGTGGCTGAATAGATTTTAAAAATGCAATGATTTGTTTCCTACAAGAAACATGCTTCTAGAAAGACACACGTAGACTGAAATAAATGGATGAAAAACATTAATATCTTGGCAATGGAAACCAAAAAAAGCAGTAGTTATACTAGTGAAAATAGATTTTAAAGTGAAAAGTACAAGAAGAGACAAAGAAGGTTATGTGATTTGTCTGTGGCCCCACTCAAATCTCACCTTGAATTGTAATAATCCCCATATGTCATGGGAGAGACCCGGTGGGAAGTAATTGAATCATGGGGGTAGGTTTTTTCCATGCTGTTCTTGTGATAGTGAATGAGTCTCACAAGATCTGATGGTTTTATAAAAGGGCACTTCCTCTGCACATGCTTTCTTGCCTGCTGCGATGTAAGATGTTGCGTGCTTCCCCTTCATCTTCTGCCATGATTGTGAGGCCTCCCCAGCTATGTGGAACTGTGATTCAATTAAACCTCTTTCCTTTATAAATTATCGAGTCTCAGATATGTTTTTATTAGCAGCATGAAAACAAACTAATACAGAAGGTCATTATATAATGTTAAGGTGGTCAATTCAGCAGGAGGTTATAACAATTGTAAATATATATGCACCCAACACTGTTGCAATCACCTATGTAAAGCAAATATAATTAGAGCCAAAGAGAGAGAGATTCCGATACAATAATAACCAGAGACACCAACATCTCACTTTCATCATTGGACAGACTTTCAGATGAAAAAATTAACAAAGAAACATTGGACTTAATCTGGACTATAGACCAAATGGATCCAATAGATATTTACAGAACAGTCAATTGAATGGCTGCAGGATATACATTCTTCTCCTTAGCACATGGTTCATTCTAATGCATAGGCCATATATTAGGCTACAAATGTGTCTTAAAACATTCAAAAATTGAGATATCAGGAGTCTTCTGTGATCACAATGGAATAAAACCAGAAATCAAAAACAGAACAATTTTGGAAACTATACAAACATGTGGAAATTAAACAATATGCTCCTGAATGTCCAGTGGGTCAAAGATGAAATTAAGAAAGAAATTGAAAAATTTTTTGAAACAAGTGAAAATGGGATCATGACATATCACCTATGGGATGCAGTGAGAGCATTAGCTTCCTAAGAGGGAAGTTTATAACTATAAGCCACTATGTAAAAAAAAAAAAGAAATACTTCAAATAAACAATTTAATGATGCATCTTGAAGAACTAGGAGGGCAAGAGCAAACCGAACCCAAAATTAGTAGAAGAAAGAGATAATAAAAAGCAGTAATGCATGAAAATGAAATGAAGAAACAACACAAAAGATCAATGAAACAGAAAGTTGTGATTTTTTTAAGATAAAACTGGCAAACCTCTAGCCAGACTTACTAAGTGAAAAAGAGAGAAGACCCAAATAAATAAATTAGAGATTTAAAAACAGACATTATAATTCATTCCACAGAAATCTAAAGAAACATTATAGGCTACTATGAGCAATTATATGCCAATAAATTGTAAAATCTATAACAAATAGGTAAATTCTTAGAAACATACTATTGGGGGAAACCCCACCACCGATATTCAATGTGGGTTCCTTTCTATTTCCCTAAGTGTCAGATGGTCTGAGAAATAAAAGGAAAGAGTACAAAAAAGAGAAATTTTAAAGCTGGGTGTTTGGGGGAGACATCACATTTTGGCAGGTTCCGTGATGCTCCCTGAGCTGTGAAAGCAGCAAGTTTTCATTCGCGATTTTCAAAAGGGGAGGGAGTGTAGGAATAAGGTGTGGATCACAGAGATCACATGCTTCACAAGGTAATAAAATGTCACAAAGCAAACGGAGGCAGGGTGAGATCACAGGACCACAGGATGGGGTGAAATTGAAATTGCTAATGAAGTTTCGGGCACTCGTTGTTGATGATAACATCAGGAGACAGGGTTTGAGAGCAGACAACTTGTCTGACCAAAATTTATTAGGCGGGAATTTCCTTATCTTAATAAGCCTGGAGCACTACAGGAGACTGGGGCTTATTTCATCCCTTTGACTTTGACCGTAAATGACAGCCACCCTAAAGGGGCCATTTCAGAGGCCTACCCTCAGGAGCTATTCTCTTTCTCAGGGATGTTCCTTGCTGAGAAAAAGAATTCAACGACATTTCTCCTATTTGCTTTTGAAAGAAGAGAAATATGGCTCTGTTCCGCAAGTCTCACTGGCAGTCAGAGTTTAAGGTTATCGCCCTTGTTCCCTGAACATTGCTGTTATCCTGTTATTTTTTCAAGGTGCCCAGATTTCATATTGTTCAAACACACATGCTCTACAAACAATTTGTTCAGTTAACACAATCATCACAGGGTCCTGAGGCGACATACATCCTCCTCAGCCTACAAAGATGACAGGATTAAGAGATTAAAGTAAAGACAGGCATAGGAAATCACAAGGGCGTTGATTGGGGAAGCGATAAGTGTCCATGAAATCTTCACAATTTATGTTCAGAGACTGCAATAAAGATAGGTGTAAGAAATTATAAAAGTATTAATTTGGGGAACTAATAAATGCCCATGAAATCTTCACAATTTATGTTCTTCTGCCATGGCTTCAGCCAGTCCCTCTGTTTGGGGTCCCTGACTTCCCGCAACATATACAACTGATCTACATTGAGAAAATTCAAAACCTGAACAGACCAGTAGTAAGTAATGAGATCAAAGCTGAATTTAAAAGTCTCCTCGCAAAGAAAATCTGATGACTCAATGACTATGCTGGTGAATGGTACCAAACATTTAAAGAAGCACTCATATTATTCTACTGAAACTATTCCAGAAAATAAAGGATGGAATACTTTCAAACTCATTCTATGAGGCCAGTATTACTCTCATATCAAAGCCAGACAGAAACACATAGAAAAAAACTACAAACCAATTTCTCTGATGAACATTGAATTGAAAATCCTCAACAACATACTAGCAAATCAAATTCAGTAATACGTTAAAAAGATCATTCGTCATGATTAAGTGGATTTATTCCAAGGGGTCAAGACTGTTTTAACATATATAAATCAATCAATGTGATACATTATAGCAACAGAATGAAGGACAAAACCATATGATCATCTCAATTGATGCTGAAAAAAAAAAAAATTTGATAAAATTCAACATCCCTTCATTTTAAAAACCCTCGAAAAAATATGGGTATAGAAGAAACAGACCACAATGTAAGAAAAGTCAAATACAACAGATTCACAACCAGTATCATAATAAGTAGGGAAAAACCAAAAGCCTTTAAGATCAGAAACACATGGATACATATTTTCAATGTTATTCAATGTAGTACTGCAAGTCCTAGCTAGAGCAGTCAGACTGGAGAAATGCAGGGCATCCAAATTGGAAAGGAATGTGTCAAACTATTTTTGTTTGCAGATGATATGATCTTATATTTGGAAAAACCTAAAGACACCACCATAAAACTATTACAAGGGATAAATTCAGCAAAGTTGTAAGAGATCAAATCAACATGCAATAATCAGTAGGACTTCTATATGCCACTAGTAAACAATCTGAAAAAGAAATCAAGAATGTAATCCCATTTCCAGTAGCTACACATATAATTTTTAAACCTAGGAATTAATCCAACCAAAGAAATGAAAGATCTCTATAATGAAAACTGTAAAACACCGAGGAAAGAAATTGAAGAGGGCACAAAAACTTGCAATGATACTCTATGTTCATGGATTGGAAGAATCAATATTGTTAAAATGTTCACACTACCCAAAAGTAGTCTGCAGATTAAATGTGATCTCTATGAAAATGCTAATGACGTTCTTTACAAAACAGAACAAAAATCATAAAATTTGTATGGAGTCACAACAGACCTATAATAGCCAAAGTCATCCTGAGCAAAAAGAAGAAAACTGGAGGAATCACACTACTGTACTTAAAAATACACTACAGAGCTGTAGTAAGCAAAACACCAAAGTACTGGCATAAAAACAGACACATAGCACAAATGGAACATAATGGAGAATTCAAAAATAAATTAATGCATTTACAGTTACGTCATTTTTGACAAAACCCAAGAACATACATTGAGGAAAGGACAGTCTCTTCAATAAATAGTGCTGGCAAAGCTGGATATTTATAAGCAAACTCAAAAAACTATACCCTTATCTCTTGCCATACGCAAAAGTCAAATCAAAATTGATTAATGACTTCAATCTAAGACCTCAAACTATGAAACTAGTACAAGAAAACATTGAGAAAACTCTCTAGAACATTAGAGTGGCAAAGATTTTTTGAGTAATACCCCACAAACACATGCATCTAAAACAAAAATGGAAAAATAGCTCACACCCATTTAAAAAGCTGTACAGCAAAGAAAACGATCAACAAAATGAAGAGACAACTCACAGAATGGGGTAAAATATTTGCAAACTTCCCATATGACAAGGGATTAATAACCAGCATATATAAGGAGCTCAAACAACTCTATATGAAAAAAATATAATAATCTGATCAAAACATGGGCAAAATATTTGAATAGACATTTCCAAAAGAAGACATACAAATGACAGACAAGCATATGAAAAGTTGCTCAATGTCATTTACCATCAGAAAAACGCAAATCAAAACTATAATGAGGTATCATCTCACTTCCATTAAAATGACTTTTATTTAAAAGACAGGAAATAAATACTGGTGAGGATATGGACAAAAGGGCACCCTTACACATTGTTGGTGGGAATGTAAATTAGTATAACCACTATGGAGAACCTTTTGGAGGTTTCTGAAGAACTAAAAATAGATATGCCATATAATCCAGCAATCCCACTTCTAGGTATATACCCAAAAGAAAGGAAATCAGTATGTCAAAGAGATATGTGCACTGTCATGTTTATTGTAGAATTATTTACAATAACCAAGATTTGAAGCAACCTAAGTGTCTGTCAACAGATGAATGGATAAAGAAAATGTACATATACACGATAATGTATCATTCAGCCATAACAGTAGTCCTGTCATTGGCAATAACATGGATGGAATTGGAGGTCATTATTTTCAGTGAAATAAGCTAGGCATGGAAAGACAAACTTTGCATATTCTCAGTTATTTGTGGGAGCTAAAAATAAAAGCGATGGAATTCATGGAGATAGAGAGTGGAAGTATGGTTACCAGAAGTTTGAAAGGGTAGTGGGGCATTGGAGAGGGGAGTGAGGATGTTTCATGAGTACAACAAATAGAAAGAATAAGATCTAGGATTTGACAGCATAAGGATGATTATAGTCAATAATGATTTAATTGTATGTTTTAAAATAATGACAAGAGTATAACTGGATTATTTGTAACAAAGAGGATAAATGCTTGAGGTGATAAATACTACATTTACTCTGATGTGATAGTTATGCATTGGCTTTCTTTATCAGAATATATCATGTAACTTTTAAATATATACATCTACTATGTACCCATACAAATTTTTAATTACAGAAAAACTGCTGAAGGATATCAGAGACAACGCAATCAAATGGAAAACATTTCATACCCATGAATAGGAAAAATCTATATTGTTAAAATAGCCATACTGCCCAAAGCAATTTGCAGATTTAATGCTATTTCTGTGAAACTAACAAGGTTACTTTTCACAGAATTTGGATAAACTATTCCAAAAGTCATATTGAACCCAACAAAGAACCCGAATAGCCAAAGGAATTTTAAGCAAAAGAAGCAAAGCCAGAGGCATCAAAGGAATTTTAAGCAAAAGAAGCAAAGCCAGAGGCATCACACTACTCGACTTCCAACTGTACTACAAGGATACAGTAATTAAAACACCGTGGTACTGATACAAAAAAAGAAACAGACCAATGGAGCACATTAAGGCACCTAGAAACAAAGCCACACACCTGCAATCATCTGATCTTCGACAAAATTTCAATTACAAATAATGAATAACCTTTTCAAGTAGTGGTGATAGTATAACTGGCTAACCATAAGCAGAAGATTGAAACTGGACTCCTGTTTTTTTTCATATACAAAATCAACTCAAGATGGATTAGAGATTCAAATGTAATCCTTCAAGCTATATAAACCTAGAAGAAAACCTAAGACATACTATTTTGGACATAGGCCATAGCAACGATTCATGTCAAAGACTCTGAAAGCAATAGCAACAAAAACATAAATTGACAAGTGGGAAGTAATTAAATTAAGGAGGTTCTACCTAGCAAAAGAAACTATCACAGAGTAAACAGTCAACCTACAAAATGGGAGAAACTATTTGCAAACTATGCATTTGACAAAGGTCTAATATCCAGAATCCATAAGAACTTAAATTAACAAGAAAAAACAACTCCATTGAAAATGGACATAAGACACGAACAGACACTTTTCAAAAGAAGACATACATGCCATCAACAAACATATGAAAAATTCTCAACATCACTGATTATTAGAGGAATAAAAATCAAAACCACAATGTGATAACATCTTACACCAGTCAGAATGGCTGTTATTTAAAAGTCAGAAATTACAAAAGTTTATTAGATTTTGGAGAAAAGGGAATGCTTATACACTGTTGGAGGAAGTATAAATTAGCCACTGTGGAATGTAGGCTGAAGAATTCTCAAAGACAGAAATACCATGCTTCCATTTACATGAAGTTCCTTCATAGGGAAATCTAATCAACTACAGAGAGCAGCTCAGTGATTGCCTGGGGCTGAGTGTAGAGAGGGGATCTAACTGCAAGGGGGCACAAAATTTTGGGTTGCTGAAATGTTCTTCATTGTAGTGGTGGTTACAGGGGTGACTATTTTTGTCAAAATTACTAAACTTGACACTTAAATGGCTACATTTTATTATATACAAATTATATCACAATAGTGTAGATTTATTTTAACAAGACTTTTAAAGGTATCTATTTCCTGTAGTGTAGTAGACTGGATGTACTTTTTAACTCATTCAATATAAACAAATAAAAATATAGGTTAATAAAAAAAAAGAAATACCATTCAAGTCTCAGCAATCTCATTTCTGGATATACACCCAAAAGAATATGAATTGTTCTACCATAAAGACACCTGTAGTTGTTTGTTCATAGCAGCATTATTCACAATAGCAAAGACCTGAAATCAACCTGGAAATGCCACACAGGCCGAACAATGAAAACAATGTATACTTACTAGAAACAGGAAAAGACTGGGAACAGGTGGAACAATATTGTACCTGAAGCAGACATCCTTCCTTTGCTCCAACCACCAATTCAGGTGAAAGCATCTAAGCTAAGTTTGAGGGTAGCACGGCTTTTGGAATACTTGGAGGCTCTGGGCTTTAGGGCTTTTTTTCTTGCTTTGTTATTTGGTGGGACTTGATGCTGGGAGAAGAGCAAGAAAGGCCACAATGGAATCCAGAGGACAGGAAGTAAGAGCTGGCTAATTTGACAATGATAGTGACTCTAGGTCACTAAGTTCAGATTACTGAGGAAGGAAAGCAAGCAGGGATTCAGTAGAGACACTGTCCAGGAATAAAGAATGTGCATTTCCCTGGTATTCTCCTCAGTGTGATATATTAAAGCAAGTTAAGCATGACAGGAGAGTTTTAAAACATAACATTAATGTTTTGTAGTGTATTTGTGAACCATTGGTGTCAAGGGGTTCTGGTGTCTTACTTCTACAACCAATGTCATATCAAGTCCTATCAATTAAGGTCAGAGGCCAAAGTGCTTTCTGTAGCCAGGCTGTACCACAGCTTCTCCTAAGACTATCTTAAAGCTCTTAAATCTATCCTATTTACTCTGTCTCCACTGCCTCTTTCCTAGGTCAGGCTGTCATTATTTCACTCTTGATTTATTGTAATACTCTTCTGACTGATCTTTCTGCCTCTGACCTGATTTCTTCCAATGTTGCTCTACATTGGCCACCAGAATAATTTTTCTAAAATGGAGATAGTATAGCTATTAAAATGGTTAAAATGGGGGTTCCTGGGTCAGTCTACTAGAGCTGGTATCTTAGCTCAACCACTTACCTTGAATAAGTTGCCTAACCTCCCTTTCAACTATCACATTGTAAAATGAGGATTGTGATATTATCATCCCCACAGAGTTAAATGAGAATTAAAAGCATCAATTTCAACAATTTAAAACAGTGTCTTACACAGCAAAAATGTTTCTATATGAAAGCTATTATTATATTAAAAATCTGACAATGCAGCTTTTCTGTCTCCCCATCAGAGGTCACAAATATAAATGCTTACAGTGCTATTCCTTGATATAAGGTAAATGAATGAAGTAGGCAGGCAAATGCATTATTCATCTAAAGGGGACAGCCTATACTTATCACACAAGGTTGAGGTTTTAACTTTGCCAGATCTTATTTTTCAAGTCAATATGGAAATCTATATTGTTGTCATATAACTTTTTATTAGTGTTTTTTAAATCTATGGGAGAAAAAGTATCCAAACTAAAATTACAAAACTACTTTCTGGCTCGTGGGTCTCCAGTTTGCAAATTCTGAGTGATTAATAAAATTCTATATATTAAATATGCTCAGTTTTCTGTACTCATTTATACCTAAATAAAGCTGATTATATAAAAAAAAGAGAAGGAATAAGTTAACCATTTTGTTTCTAAGCTACTCCACGTGGTTTTTCAAGTACGATCTAATTTCATCCACATCAAAGCCTTACCTAACTAATGCCACCAACTTCATCTCAGTATTATTCAGAAATATACTTCATTCTACTCAGAACAGTTTCAATATCCTGCAAACACACTGCTCTACTCCGTGTCATACTTACAATTACTTGCTCCAATTATTTAGAAATACCATTTCTATGTGTGGTTGATGATAACCTCCTCCTACACATAGTCTTGCCTATATTTTTAAATAAATAGCTTTAATGGTACAAGTGGGTTTTGGTTACATGCATGAATTGTATAGTGGTGAAGTCTGGGCGTTTTGTGTAGCTGTCATACGGATAGTGTACACTGTATGCAATAGGTGACATTTTATCCCTAGTTCCCTCCCAGTATCCCCCCTTCTGTGGCTTTCATTATCTATTATACCACTCTGTATGCCTTTGTGTACCCATGGCTTAGCTCTCACTTATAAGTAAAAACATGTGATATTTTGTTTTCCAGTCCTGTGTAATTACACTTGGGATAATGGTTTCCAGTTCCATCCAAGTTGCTGCCAAATACATTATTTCATTCTTCTTTATGGCTGTGTAGTATTCTATGGTATATGTGTATATGTAATGGTATGGTATATGTGTATATATAATATTCTATGGTATATGTATATATGTATAATATATATATATAAAGGAATTTGGATTTCTTTTTTTTCTTCTCAACTTTTTAAGTTCTGGGGTAGATGTGCAGGATGTGCAGGTTTGTTACATAGGTAAATGTGTGCCAGGGTGGTTTGGGGCCCAGATCAATGCATCACCCAGGTATTAAGCCCAGCATCCATTTACTATTTTTCCTGATGCTCTCCCTCCACCCACCCACCTAACAGGTCCCAGTGTGTGCTGTTCCTCCCCACGTTTCCAAGTGTTCTCATCGTTCAGCTCCCACTTATAAGTGAGAACATATGGTATTTGGTTTTCTGTTCCTACGTTAGTTTGCTGAGGATAATGGCTTCCAGCTCCATCCATAATCCCTGCAAAGGACATGATCTCATTCCTTTTGTGGCTGTATAGTATTCTATGGTGTATGTGTATTCTATGGTACATGGTGTATGTGTATCACATTTTCTTTACCCAGTCTACCATTGATGGGCATTTATGTTGATTCCATGTCTTTGCTATTGTGAATAGTGCTGCAATGAACATATGAGTGCATGTATCTTTATAACAGAATGGTCTATATTCCTTTGGGTATATAACCAGTAATGGTATTGCAGGGTCAAATGGTATTTCTGCTTCTAGATCTTTGAGGAATCACCACACTCTCTTCCACAATGGTTGAACTAATTTACATTCCCACCAAAAGTGTAAAAGTGTTCTTTTTTCTCCACGACCTTGCCAGCATCTGTTGTCTCTTGACTTTTAATAATTGACATTCTGATTGTTGTGAGATGATATCTCACTGTAGTTCCGATTTGCATTTCTCTAATGATCAGTGGTGCTGAGATTTTTTTTCATATGTTTCTTGGTCGCAGGAATGTCTTCTTTTGAGAAGTGTCTGTTCATGTCATTTGCCCAATTTTCTTTTTTTTTTTATTTCAAAATTTTTCCCTTTAGAAAGTACATCCCCTCCTTTTTTTTTATTATTTTTTTTTTATTATACTTTAAGTTCTAGGGTACATGTGCATAACATGCAGTTTGTTACATATGTATACTTGTGCCATGTTGGTGTGCTGCACCCATCAACTCATCAGCACCCATCAATTCATCATTTATACATTTGCCCAATTTTCTAATGGGGTTGTTTGCTTTTTTTTTTTTTTTTTGAAAATTTGTTTAAATTCCTTGTAGATTCTGGATATTAGACCTTTGTCAGATAAATAGATTGCATAATTTTTTCCCATTCTGTAGATTGTCTGTTCACACTGATGGTAGTTTATTTTGCTGTGCAGAAGCTCATTAATACAATTAGATTTTATTCATCAATTTTTGCTTTTGTTGCAGTTGCTCTTGATATTTTCATCATTAAATCTTTGTCCATGCCTATGTCCTGAATGGTATTGCCTAGATTTTCTTCCAGGACTTTTATAGTTTTTGTTTTTACATTTAAATCTTTAATCAATCTTGAGTCAATTTTTTTGTAAGGTGTGAGAAATGTTTAATTCTTTAATTTTCTGCATGTGGCTACCACGTTCTCCAGCACCATTTATTAAATAGGGTATCTTTACCCCTTGCTTGTTTTTGTCAGGTTTGTTAAAAATCAGAATGGTGGTAGGTGTTCTGTCTTATTTCTGAATTCTCTATTCTGTTCCATTGGTCAATGTGTCTATTTTTGTACAAGTATCATGCGTTTTGGTACCAGTACCATGCTGTTTTAGTTACTGCAACCTTGTAGTATAGTTTGAAGTCAGGTAGCATGATGCCTCCAGCTTTGTTCTTTTCACTTAGGATTGTCTTAGCTATTCAGGCTCTTTTTTGGTTCCATATGAATTTTAAAAGGTTTTTTTTTTTTCTAATCTGTGAAGACTGTCAGTGGTGGTATAATGGGAAGAGCACTGAATCTATAAATTACCTTGGGCAGTATGGACATTTTCACAATATCGGTTCTCCTATTCAGGAGCATGGGATGTTTTTTCATTTGCTTGTGTCCTTTCTGATTTCTTTGAGCAGTGGTTTGTAGTTCCCCTTCAAGAGGTCCTTCACTTTCCTTATTAGCTTTATTCCTAGGTATTATATTCTTTTTGTGGAATTGTGAATGGGGGGTTATTCAGGATTTGGCTCTCTGCTTGCCTGTTGTTGGTGTATAGGAATGGTAGTGATTTTTGCACATTGCTTTTGTATACTGAGATTTTGCTGAAGTTGCTTATCAGCTTAAGAAGCTTTTGGACTGAGATGATGGTGTTTTCTAGATATAGGATCACTTCATCTGCAAACAAAGATTATTTGGCTGCCTCTCTTTATATTTTAATATTCTTTATTTCTTTCTCTTCCTGATTGCTCTGGCCAAAAATTCCAATACTCTGTTGAATAGGATTGGCGAGAGAGGGCATTCTTGTCTTGTGCCAGTTTTCAAGGTGAATGCTTCCAGCTTTTGCCCATTCAATATGATATTCTCTGTGGATTCATCATAAATGGCTCTTATTAATTTGAGATATGTTCTTTCAAAACCTACTTTATTGAGAGTTTTTAACATGAATGGATGTTGATTTTTATCAAAGGTTTATTCTATATCATGATCATACGGTTTTTCTATTTAGTTCTGTTTATGTGAGGAATCACATTTATTGATTTGTATATGTTGAATCAGCCTTGCATCCTGAGGATGAAGCCTAATTGATCATGGTGGATAAGGTTGTGCCTCATCAGTCCCGGTATGAGAACCTGGATAATTTAGCTGAAGATGTTTAATTCACTTGCCACTTTCATTCTTCTCTGTGAGTGCTGCGGACCACAGCTGCTTCCAGTTAGCCATCTTGACCTCATATATCTTCTTTTGAGAAATGTTTGTTCCGTTATTTGCCTACTTTAATGAGATTATTTGATTTTGTTCACCTTTTATTTTAGGTTCAGAGAGTTAATGTACAACTTTGTTAAATGGGTAAATTGCATGTCATGGGAGTTTTGTGTATACATGATTTTGTCACTCAGGTAATGAGTATAACACCAGATACATAGCTTTCAGATCCTCACCTTCTCGCATTCTTCACTCTCAAATAACATGTAGTATCTGGTTTTCTGTTTTGTCTTAATTTGCTTATGATTTTGGCCTCCAATTCCATCCAAGTTGCTGCAAGGGGCATGATTTTGTTCTTTTTTAATGCCTGCATAGTATTCCATGTTATATATGTACCACATTTTCTTTACTTAGTCCACCATTGATGAGCATCTTGGTTGATTCCATGTATTTGCTATTGTGAAGAGTGCTATGATGAACATGTGTATGTATGTGTTTTTATGGTGGAATGATTTCTATTCCTGTGGGTACATACCTAGTAATGAGGCTGCTGAGTCAGATGGTAGTTCTGTTTTAAGTTTCTTGAGAATTCTCCAAGCTGCTTTCCACAGTGGCTAAACTTATTTACATTAACACCAGTTGGGTATTTATTCTCTTTTCTCTGCAACCTCACAAGCATGTGTTATTTTTTGACTTTATAATAATTGTCATTTTGACTTGTGTGAGATGTTATCTTATTGTGGTTTTGATTTGCATTTCTCTAATGATTAGTGATCTTGAGTATTTTTTCATATGCTTCTTGGCCACATGTATGTCTTCTTATGAGAATTGTGTTCATGTCTTCTGCTCATTTGTTAATGTGGTTGTTTTGTTTTTGCTTGTTAATTTGTTGAAGTTCCTTATAGATTCTGGATACGAGACCTTTTTGGATTCATAGTCTGCAAATATTTTCTTCTATTGTGTAGTTTGTCTGTTTACTCTCTTAATAATTTATTGTTCTTTGCAGACGCTCTTTAATTATGTCTCAATTGTCCATTTCTGTTGTTGCTATTGATTTTGGAGTCTTCATCATGAATATTTTTCATGGTCTATGTTCAGAATATATTCCTAGGATTTTTCTTAGAGTTTTTATAGTTTTAGGTTTTGCATTTAAGTCTTTAATTCACATCGAGTTTATTTGTGTATGTGGGGAAAAGATAGGTTCACTTTAAATATTCTGCATATATCTAGCCAATTATCCCAGTACCATCCGTAGAATAGGATTCATTTTTCCATTGCTTCTTGTTGTTGACTTTGTCAAAGTCGGATGACTGTAGGCGTGTGGCTTTATTTCTGTGCTCTCTAACCTGTTCCATTGATCTATGAACTTGTTTTTGTACCAGTACCATGCTGTTTTGGTTACTGTAGCCTTATAGTACCGTTTACGTCAGTAGTATGATGCCTCTGGTTTTGTTCTGTATGCACAGGATTGGTTTGACTATTTGGGATACTTTTTTATTCCATATGAATTATAGAATAGTTTTTTTCTAATTCTGTAAAGAATGTCATTGGTAGTTTGATAGAAATAGCAATGAAACAGTAAATTGCTTTGTGGAATATGGCCATTTTAATAATATTGATTCTTTCCATCTATGATAATGGAATGTTTTTCCAGTTGTTTGTTTCATTGCTGATTCCTTTGAGCAGTGTTTTATAGTTCTCGTTGTAGAGATCTTTCATCTTTCTGTTTAGCTGTATTCCTAGTTATTTTATTGTTTTTGTGGCTCTCGTGAATAGGCTTGGGTTCTTGATTTGGTTCTCAGCTTGGACATTATTGGTGTATGGAAATGCTACTGATGTTTGTACATTCACTTTGTATCTTGAAACTCTTCTGAAGTTGTTTTTAAGGTCTGTAAGCCTTTGGGCAGAATTTATGGTGTGTTCTAGGTATAGAATCACATCATCTGAGAAGAGAGAGAGTTTGACTTCATCTCTTCTTATTTGGCTACCTTTTGTTTCTTTCTCTTTACTGCTCTGGTTAGCACTTTCAGTACTATGTTGAATAAGAGTTATGAGAGTTGGCATCCTTGTCTTGTTCTGGTTTTTTAGAAGAATGCTTTTAAGCTTTGACTCATTCAGTATGATGTTGGCTGTGAGTTTGTC
Source organism: Trachypithecus francoisi (assembly GCF_009764315.1). NCBI lineage: Eukaryota > Metazoa > Chordata > Mammalia > Primates > Cercopithecidae > Trachypithecus > Trachypithecus francoisi. The sequence continues at coordinate 83,269,771 of NW_022681471.1, read as the reverse complement.
ATAGATTGCTGTTATTATTTTGACATGTGTTCCTCCAATGCTTAGTTTGTTGAGGGTTTCTGATGTAAAGGGGTGTTGAATTTTATTGAAAGCATTTTCTATGTCTGTTGAGATGATCATGTGGTTTTTGTTTCAATTCTTTTTACATGATGAATCACATTTATTGATTTGCATGTGTTGAGCCAAACTTGCATTCCAGGAATAAAGGAGAGCCACTTTATCATGGTGGATTAACCTTTTGTTGTGTTGCTGGATGTAGATTGCTAGTATTTTGTTGAAGATTTTTGCATGTATGTTTATCAGGGATATTGGCCTGAAATTTTCTTACCTCATTGTGTCTGTGCGAGGTTTTGGTATCCCAATGATGCTGGCCTTATAAAATGCGGTAGGGAGGAGTCCTTCCTTCTCAATTTTGTGGGATAGTTTCTGAAAGATTGGTATCAGTTTTTGTTTACATGTGTAGTAAAATATGGCTGTGGATTCTTATGGTTCAGGGATTTTTCTGGTTGGTAGTTTTTTGTTTTTGTTTTTGTTTTTTTCACTCATTCAATTTCAGAACTCATTCCTGGTCTGTTCTCTGTTTCGAATTTTTTCTGGTTCAGTCTTGGGAGGTTGTATATTCCTAGAAATTTACCCATTTCATCTGTGTTTTCTAGTTGGTGTTTATAGATGTGTTTTTGTTTGTTTGTTTGTTTGTTTTGACGGAGTCTCGCTCTGTCGCCCAGGCTGGAGTACAGTGGTGCGATCTTGGCTCACTGCAACCTCCGCCTTCCGGGTTCAAGAGATTCTCCTGCCTCAGCCTCCTGAGTAGCTGGGACTACAGGTGCGTACTAACATATCCAGCTAATTTTTTGTGTTTTTAGTAGAGACGGGGTTTCACCACGTTAGCCAGGATGGTCTTAATCTCCTGACCTCGTGATCCACCCGCCTTGACCTCCCAAAGTGTTGGGTTTACAGGCATGAGCCACCATGCCCTGATCAAAGAGATGGTCTTAATAGACTTGAGGATTTTTTTTTTTTTTTTTTTTGTATTTCTGTAGCATTGGTGGTAATGTCTTCTTTGTCGTTTCTGATCATGTTTATTTGGATCGTCTTTTTTCTTTATCAGTCTAACTAGTGGTCTCTCAATCTTACTTATTATTTCATAAAAACAACTTTTCATTTTGTTGATTATGTGTATGGCTTTTACATCTAAATTTTGTTCAGTTTAGCTGTGATTGTTATTTCATTTTTTATTTTTTTGCTGCTAGCTTTAGGGTTGATTTGGTCTTATTTTGTTAGTTCCTCTATTTGTGATGTTAGTTTGTTGAGATTTTTCTAACTTTGGATGGGAGTGTTTAGTGCTGTAATTTTTCTCTCAACACTGCTTTAGCTGTGTCCCAGAGATTCTCATATGTTTTATTTTTGGTTTCATTAGTTTCAAAGAATTCTTTGATTTCTGCCTTAATTTCATGTTTACTCAAAAGTCATTCAAGGGCATATCGTTTAATTTCAGTGTAATTTTATGGTTTTGAGAGACCTTGGTTTTGATTTCTATGTTTAATATGCTGTGGTCTGAGAGTGTAGTTGGTATGATTTTGGGTTTTTGAATTTGTTGAGAATTGCTTTATGGCTGAGTGTGTGGTTAATTTTAGACTATGTACCATGTCTAGGTGAAAATAATGTATATTCTGCTGTTAGTCCAGTGTTCTGCTGAAGTCTGTTAGGTTCATTTGGACAAGTGTTGAGTTTATTTCCTGAATATCCTTGTTAGCTTTCTATCTCAATGATCTGTCTAATACTGTTAATGAAGTCTCCCACTATTATTGTGTTTACCCATGTCTCTTCATAGGTCTCCAGGAACTTGTTTTGTGCATCTGAGGTCTCCAGTGTTGGGTGCATATATATTTAGTTAGGTCTTGTTGAATGGAATGCTTTACCTTTATGTAATGCCCTTTTTTTTGTCTTTCTTGATCCTTCTTGCTTTAAGGCCTGTTTCGTTTGAAGTAAGAATAGCAACTTCTGCTTTTTTTATTGATAGATCTTCCTCATTCTCTTTACTTTGACTCTATGTGTCATTGCGTGTTAAACGAGTTCCTTGATTATAGCATGCATGCACTTGAGTCTTGCTTTATCCAATTTGCTACTCTCTGCCCTTGAGTTGTAACATTTAATTCATTTACATTCAAAGTTAGTGTTGAAATTTGAAATTTGATCCTGTCTTCATGTTAGCTTGTTCTCATGTAAACTTGATTGTATAAATGCTTTACAGTCTTATTGATCTATGGACTTACACGTGTTTTTGTGGTGGCCAGTAATTGTCTATTGTTTCCATGGTTAGCACTTCCTAATGGACCTCTTGTAAACTATGTCTAGTGGTAACAAATATCCATATTATTTACTTGTCTGAATAGAATTTTATTTTCCCTCATTTATGAAGATTAGTTTGGCAGGATACGCAATTCTTAATTTGGATTTCCTTTCATTAAGAATGCCTAATATAGACCCCAATGTCTTCTGGCTTGTAGGATTTCTGCTGAAACTTCCACTGTTATTGTAAAAGGTTCCCTGTGAAAGTGACTTCTCTCTTCTCTAGCTGCCTTTAATATTTTTTTCTTTCATGTTGACCTTGGAGAATCTGATGACTATGAGTCTTGATGATCCTGCATAGTATCTTGGAGGGTTTGTCTGAATTTCCTGAATTTGAATGTCTCCCTCTTTAGTAAGTTTCGGAAATTTTCATGGATAGTATTCTCAAATATTTTTTGTAAGTTGCTTGCTCTTTCGGGGACACCAGTGAGTCATAAGTTTGGTCTCTTTACATAATCCCATATTTCTTGGTGATTTTGTTCATTTTTTTTTCTTTTTTTATTATTATTAAACTTTAAGTTCTAGGGTACATGTGCACAACGTGCCCGTTTGTTACATATGTATACATGTGCCATGTTGGTGTGCTGCACCCATTAACTCATCATTTATATTAGGTATATCTCCTAATACTATCCGTCCCCCCTCCCCCCTCCCCACAATAGGCCCCGGTGTGTGATATTCCCCTTCCTGTGTCCAAATGATCTCATTGTTCACTTCCCACCTGTGAGTGAGAACATACGGTGTTTGGTTTTCTGTTCTTGTGATAGTTTGCTGAGAATGATGGTTTCCAGCTGCATCCATGTCCCTACAAAGGACACGAACTCATCCTTTTTTTTGGCTGCATAGTGTTCCATGGTGTATATGTGCCACATTTTCTTAATCCAGCCTGTCACTGATGGACATTTGGGTTGATTCAAAGTCTTTGCTATTGTGAATAGTACAGCCAACAGACACATGAAAAAATGCTCATCATCACTCGCCATCAGAGAAATGCAAATCAAAACCACAATGAGATGCCATCTCACACCAGTTAGAATGGCAATCATTAAAAAATCAGGAAACAACAGTTGCTGGAGAGGATGTGGAGAAATAGGAACACTTTTACATTGTTGGTGGGACTGTAAACTAGTTCAACCATTGTGGAAGACAGTGTGGCGATTCCTCAAGGATCTAGAACTAGAAATACCATTTGACCCAGCCATCCTATTACTGGGTATATACCCAAAGGGTTATAAATCATGCTGCAATAAAGACACATGCACACGTATGTTTATTGCAGCACTGTTCATACTTTTTAAAAATTATTTTTTCTTCATTTTTGTCTGATTGAGTTGATTTGAAGAGCCTGTCTTCAAGGCTTGGGATTCTTTTCTCAGCTTGGTCTATTCTGCTGTTATTAATTCTGATTGTATTATGAAATTCTTGTAGTGAGTTTTTCAGCTGTCTCAGATCAATTTGGTTCTTAAAGTGGCTATACCCTTTTTCAGCTCTTGTATTGTTTTACTGGATTTTTTAGATTCTTTTGGATTCAATTTTAACTTTCTCTTGAATCATGATAATCTTTGTTGCCATCCAAACTTTGAATCTTTTGTTTGTCATTCCACACATTTTTGTCTGGTTTAGAGCTATTGCTTAGGAGCCACTGTGGTTGTTTGGAGGTAAACAAACACTGTCTTTTTGAGTCATCATAACTCTTATGCTAGTTTTTCTCATCTGTGTGGGATGATGTTCCTTTAATCTTTGAAGTTTATGTCCTTTAGATAGGGCTTTTTTGCTTTTTGCATTATTTGATGCTCTTGAGGGTTTGACTGTAGTATAAGTTGGATTTAGTTGACAGGCTTCGTTTCTGAATGATTTCTGGGGCCGAAGGATTAGCTCAGCATTCTTGGGCTGCATACTCTAATTCTGGGGGCTGGTACCAGGCCCGCAGCTTTTTTCTCTGGCCCCTACAGGTTGAACACCTGTTCTGCTGGAGAGGCTGAAGTGTTCCTGCTTTGCTGGCAACAATACTCCAGTGAAGGATGTCTAAACAGTGACATGGCAGGGTCCATGCTTGTGATGGAGGTGGCAGGGGTTGCACACACGTGCATGCTAGTGGGGGCAGGTCAGTCATGGTGATGTTTGCATACTCGTGCCTGAGGCACTGGGATGGTGAGGTCTGTGTACGTGCACTCACCCACAAAGCAGTGAGGGGAGGCTGCGAGCAGCTGTGTGCTTGCAGGGACCCATCTGCAGAAGCTCTCTGATGGTTAGGCAGAATCTGCTGGCAAAGGAGCTATGGTGGTTGCCTCTGGGAAGTGCCCCTGTTGGACATCTGAGGCTGCACTGTAAGTAGGTGCTGCCAGGCAGGGACCCTGTGACAGGCTTACATACAGTGGGGGCACTCACATCATACTGGCTCCATCCCACTGGTGAGATAGCCCTGTTAGGTCCAGGTCCAACAGTTAACAAAGGTGAAAGCCACCTAGAGAAGCATCGTCAGCCAGTGGGGATGGGCATCTCTGGCCATGCTCCACTGCAGCCATTCCTGCACCAAGCCCTCTGGGGTCTGTACTGACTGGAGTCCTGTTCCTGCTAACTCTTCAATTAGCTCTCCCAGCCAGCTCAAATGTCTGTGGGGATCATGAGGTCTCCTGCGGCTAGATTTCTGGATGTCTGTGCAAAAGTGTGCTACTCCAGTGCTCATTTAACTCATCCTTTCCCTAGGAGCCACTCAGGACCAGTATGATTCCTGGTGCTTGACAACCATTTACAGGATTCCCAGCTTTTTCTTCCTTCAGCCCGGGTTCTGCATCCGCCCTCTGTCCACTCTCCATGCCTTTCTTCTAAAGATCTGCTTGGAGTGTGCCGGTCTTCTTGTTGGTCTCATCTTTTGGTGAGAGAAGCTCCTCTTGGCTGCATACAGTCAGCAGTCTTGGCTTTTCTTCCTTTTTGCTTTTTTTCTTGCTGATTCATTTGAATTCCTTGTGGATTCTGGATATTAGTTCTTTGTTGAATGTATATTTTGTGAGTATTTTCTCTCATTCTGTATGTTGCCTACTTGGCCTTTTGATTATTTTTTTGTTGAACAGAAGCTTTTTAGTTTAATTAGGTCGCATTTATCTTTTTGTTTTTGTTGCAATTGCTTTTGGGGATTTAGCCAAAAACTTTTTGTCAAGGCTAATGTTGAGAAGGGTATTGTTTAGGTTTTCTTCTAGTACTTTTATAGTTTGAGATCTTACATTTAAATCTTTAATTTATCGTGAGTTAATTTTTGCATATGGTAAATGATAGTGATCCAGTTTTGTACTTCGGCTTCTGGCCATTTAGTTTTCCAGCACCATTTATTGACTAGGATGTCCTTTCCCCAGCTTTTCTTTTGTCTTTTTTATCAAAGAGCAGTTATTTGTAGGTATTTTGCTTTAATTCTGGGTTCTCTATCCTGTTCCATTGGTCTATGGGTCTACTCTTTTATTTCACTACCATGCTTTTTGGTTACTATAACCTTGTATTATAATTTGAAATCAGGTAGTTTGATGCCTCCAGATTTATTTTATTTTGTTTTGTTGTTTTGCTTTGGATTGTTTTGACTATCTTGGCTCTTTTTTGGTTCCATATCAATTGTAGGATTATGTTTTCTAATTCTTTGAAAAATAGCATTAGTGTTTGATAGAAATTATACTGAACGTGTAGATTGCTTTGGGAGGTATGATCATTTTCATATTGATTCTTCCAATCTATCACCATGGGTTGTATTTCCATTTGTTTGTGTCATCTATGTTTTGTTTTATCAGTGTTTTGTAGTTCTTCCAGTCAAGATATTTTACCTTCGTTGTTAAGTATATTTTTAGATATTTTATTTTTTTCAGCTGTTTTAATGTGTAGAAAGATGTAAAATAAGAACTGAGTTCTTGATTTGATTCTCAGCTTGGCCATTATTGGTATATAGCAGTGCTACTGAATTGTGCACATTGATGTTATTACGTTTAATGAATTCATTTATCAAATTTAGGAGTCTTCTGGAGGAGTCTTTTGGGTTTTCAAGGTATAAGATCGTATCATTGGCAAACAAAGATAGTTCAACTTCTTCATTTCCTATTTGAATGCCTTTTATTCTTTTGCCTGATTGCTCTGGCTAAAACTTCCAGTACTATGTTGAATAGAAATGGTGAAAGTGGGCTTCCTTGTCTTGTCCCAGTTCTGAAGGGGAATACTTTCAACTTTTCCATATTGATTATAATGTTGTCTGTGGGTTTGTCATATATGGCCTGTATGATTTGAGGTACATTCTTTCTATGTCTAGTTTATTGAGGATCCAAGTCATGAGGGGATGCTGGATTTTATCAGTTGCTTTTTCTGCATCTACTAGGATGTTTTTAGTCTTGTTTTTTTTTTTTTTTTTTTTTTTCGGTAATCACATTTATTGACTTGTATGTGTTGAAACATCCCTGCATCTATAGGATGAAATCCACTTAATCATGGTGAATTATGTTTTTAATGTGCTATTGGATTTGGTTTGCTAGCATTCTGTTGAGGATTTTTGCATCTGTGTTCATCAGGCATATTAGTCTGTAGTTTTTTTTGTGTGTGTGTCCTTTCCTGGCTTGGTTTTAAGGTGGTACTTGCTTCATAGTATGAGTCAGAGAGGATTCTCTCCTTGACCTTTTGGAATTGTTTCAGTAGAATTCGTACCAGTTCTTTGAACATCTGGTAGAATTCAGCTGTGGATACATCTGTTCCTATGCTTTTTTTTCAGGGGGGAAGGGGGATTTCTTTTTTTATTACTGATTCAATCTTATTACTTATTATTGGTCTATGCAAGATTTCTGTTTCTCCCTTATTCAAGCTTGGGAGTTTGTATGTTTCCAGTAATTTCTCCATTTTCTCTAGATTTTCTAGTTTGTGTTCATAGATGTGTTCATAGTAGTCTCAGATGATTGGTTATATTTCCCTGGTATTAGTTGTAATGTTTTTATTTTTATTTCTGATTATAATTATTTGAATATTCTCTTTTTTTGTGAATCTAGCTAGTTGCATATCAATTTTATCTTTTCAAAGAAGCAACTTTTCATTTTATTGTTTTTTTTATTTTTATTTTTTTGGTATTGTTTCTATCTCAGTTGACACCTTACTTTAAGCAAAGACATTGTTTCCTTCTCATGTATGTATCAGTCCACTTCTTTGGTTGCAAGCCACTGAAACCAGCTCTGTCTCACTTAAGCAGATGAGGAATTTGTGAAAAGAGCAGAGTAATTGCTAGAATTGCTTGGAAGCTTAGTGAAACAGACAGAGTAAATAGGCAAGAACCAAGCACCACAGCCATATTTACACTAGAGGAGCCATCTGATATATAGGCCTTATTGTTGCTGTCACTGATACTGGAATGCTGCAGTGGGCACTGATGCTATCTCTGAAAATGACCACCGCTATTGGGATCATCAAAACTGCTGTGCTTAGAAATCAGATGTTGTTGATTCCGACACCTGTACAATGTATACTTTTTTCTTGTTGCTCCTTTGCATACTGTTTTCCAGAATCAAATGTCCAGGACATCACAATCATGCGATGAGCTGAGTTCAAATCATGTATTCATCATACCTTAGTAACCTAATGGTGGGAAAAAGAGAGTATCTGCATCTGCACCCACTCTTTCCTTTTTCCATCTTGTTATGACGGAGGAGGAGGCCCTCTTTCTTTCTGTGGCCAATCCTCAGACTATGCTTTAGACCCTACTCGCTGGTTCCTTCCTAGAAACTTTATTATTTCTCCCTTTTGCATCTTCAGTTTCTCTATCTGTATGTAATGTTTTCTATCAGTAAACAAGCTATACTTTCTTCCATCTTAAAAATAAAATCAGTCTTCTTTCCCATGGGTAAACAAGTAAATCTATATATTCTCCTCAACCAGATTTCTCAAAGGACTTACAGGCATTCACTGGGTACGTTGCTTCAGTTCCCTCTCGCTCTTCAACCATATAGTCATGCTTCAGCTCTTCACAACTCCACGGAAACTTCCCTTGTAAAACTCATCAGTGGCTTCTTTGTCAATCAATGCTCACATGTTAGTACTTATTCTCTACATGGAAACTGATGAGATTCATCACTCTTTTCTTATTGAAACACTAGTGGTTTCTTTACTAACCTCCTCAAATGTACTCTTGCAACCCATTCTCACATAGTAACCAGTGTGATCTTTTCAAATTAGATATCAGATCATTTCACTCCTTAAACAGAATCCTTTTAAAGATTCCCATTGTCTTTAGAATGAAGTCCAGACTTTTTACGAAGGTCCTCCTACAAATAATCTGTATGATCAGGGACAAAGTGGAAGGAAGGAGAGATGAAGTGATTTGAGAAAGCTAAAAATGAAGACTTTTCTCTTTCAGTTATTCCTACCTTCCAACTTCATCTTCTATCACTCTCTCTTTCACTTGCTTTATTGCAGTCACAGTGATCCTCAAAGTAGTTGGATATTTTACATTCCTTTACATATCAAAACCTTTGCACTTACTGTTCTCTTTGCCTGGTATTCTCTTTGCCAACCCCTGCACCCCTCTTCTTTTTTGAATTTCTACACACTATTTTGGTTTTTGCTCAATAGATATTTACTTAGTGAAACATTTTTAAACCCCTCATTCACACTCATCGCACTTTGTACTTTTCATTTTTAGCACACACAAAATTGTAATTAATCAATTTGTGTGTGTTTTTAAGTGTCTACCTTCCTCCAGTATACTGTGAGCTTCATGAGAGCAAGGACCAGTTTTTTCTTTCATTCATTAAAGTATCCAACATTGTTTCTAGCACATGATTGACACTCAGAAAATAGTAGTTGAATCAATGAATAGGTATTCTTAAGCACCTATGGGTTCTGCTACAGAATAGTCACTCAATAAATATTTGCTGAATGAATGGATGAGTGAATATACAGGTAAATGCTACATATGTGGTGCTAAAAGTTGCTATGCTAGTCATATAAACTGCATCTTAGCCCAATAAACAACCTCAATTGTTTTCACTCCCATAGCTTTGAAGACTCCATATGGCTATCAGTCTAACTAAGCAAAGCTTTAGTTTCAGATATCTAACTGTCTTTATTTGCTGAGCATACCAAAGAGAGTAACAAGTACAAAGTACTTGATGTTTAAAGGAATAAATGATGATTTAATCATTAAACATTGTATGCATTTGATACACGCATATACACATACACCCAATAAATACGTATAATATTATGCACAAAAAAATCATCTTTCTGAAAAGGTCCATAAACCACTAGATTCTCAAAATAATATATGACACAAGAAGGGTAAGAATATGTTATAAAGAGATTCTTGTACATATATATCTGGAGAAACGTACATTTAATAATACACAAAATTGTGGGTTTGGGTGTGGTGGCTCATGCCTGTAACCCCAACACTTTGGGAGGCCGAGGCGGGAGGATCGCTTGAGCCCAAGAGTTTGGGACCAGCCTGGGCAACATGGTGAATCCCAGTCTCTAAAAAAAAAAATACAAAAATTAGCCAGGCATGGTGTTGCACACCTGTAGTCTCAGCCACTCAGGGGGCTGAAGCAGGAGGATTGCTTGAGCCTGGGAGGTTGAGGCTGCAGTGAGCCAAGTTCATGCTACTGCACTCCAGCCTGGGTGACAGAGTGAGACCCTGTCTCAATAAAACCAAAAGAAAAAATTGTATGTATTTATCATATATAACATGATGTTTTGAAATATGTAAACACTGTGGAATGGCTAAATAGAGCTGATTCACATAAGCATTGCCTCATACTCATCATTTTTTTTGTGGTGAGATCACAAAATCTTCTTTTAGTCATTTCCAAAAATATAATACATTGTTATTTTCTATAGTCACCATATTGTACAACAGATCTATTAAACAGTATTCCTCCTACCTAAATGAAATTTTGTATCCTGTTAGTAACTTCTCAATCCTCCTGCCTGCCTCTACCTTCTGGTAACCACTATTCTACTCTATGCTTCTATGAGTTCAACTTCTTTAGATTCCACGTATAAGTGAGATCATGTTCACTTAACATAATGTCCTCCAGATTCATCCATACTGTCAAAATTACAGAATTTTACTCTTTTTTAAGGCTGAATAATATCCCATTGTGTATATATACCATATTTTCTTTAAACATTCATCTACTAATGGATACTTAGATTAATTCCATATCTTGGCTATTGTAGCTAATGCTGCAATGAACATGGGAGTGCAGATGTTTCTTCAGCATACATTTCCTTTTCTTGTAGATATATATAAATACATATTTCCAAAAAATGAAATTGGAGATTTATTTTTAAAATATATATATATCAAAAAAATTGGAAATATATGTATATATTTGTAGTGATACTGCTGAATTATATAACAATTCTATTTTTAATTTTTTGAGAAATCTCCATACTGTTTTCCTTCATACCTGTACTAATTTACATTCCCACCAACAGGAAACAAGAGTTCCCTTTTCTCCACATCCTCATTAACACTTGTTATCTTTTGTATTTTTGATAAAAGCCATTCTAACAGGTATGTGTCATATCACATTATGGTTTTAACTAGCATTTCTCCAATAAGTAGTGCTAGTGCACATTTTTTAACAATAGCATTATATGGAATAGTAAAGATTTGGAAACAATTTAATATCCATCAATAGGAAAATAAATTTTTAAAATGTGGTGTAGTCATATAATTGGATACTAGAGGAATGAACTAGATTTAAATATATTAACATTGTTAAATTTCAAAAAAACAATCCGAATGAAAAAAGATGCAGAACAATATGTACCATATATTATTTATGCAGCTTAAGAATATGCACATAGAACTATATTTTTCTTATGAATTTATATGTAGGTATGTAAAATTATGAAAAAATTGGCTAAGTAAAAAATGTATTCTAATCTATAGCAATGACTTGCACTTGGGTAGTGGGGTGCTGAAGTGGGGAATAATATATTATTGGACAATTAGTTATTTCCTAAATAACCTCACACTTTCTCACGTCTACTCCTTTGTCCATCTTGTTTCTTTCCCCGGAATACTCTATGATTCCACTTGTCAAACGCCCATGTCTGTTCTTCAAAGCCTAGCTCAAATGTCATTTTCCTCATAAGACCTTCCCTGATTTTTAAGAAATCAGAGTTCTCTGAACTCTCCCACCACAATTTACATCTTAATGGGATATAATCTTACTGCTCCTTGGTGACAGAGCAGTGAGGTAGCAGGAGAGGTAGTGGTGGGGAAAGGAAGGTGTACAAGGTTGACAGTTTAAGCAACTGTCAACCTTGAAGTCTTTATTATTTAATACTAGCTGGGAAAAAAACCTCCTTTTCTCTAATGATTAGTGATGTTGAGCATTTTCTCATATGCTTGTTGGCCATGTGTATATCTTCTTTTGAAAAGTGTCTGTTTATATCCTTTGCCCATTTTTTAATGTGCTTGTTTGCTTTTCCTTGTGGTTTTGTTCAAGTTTCTGATAGATTCTGGATATTAGACTTTGTCACATGCATAGTTTGCAAATATATTCTATTCTGTAAGTTGTCTGTTTACTATATTGAAAGTTTTTTTTTCTTTTTTGCTATGCAAAACCTCCTTAGTTTAATTAGATCCCATTTGTCAATTTTTGGTTTTGTTCCCATTGCTTTTGGCATTTTGTTCATGAAATCTTTGCCAGGCCCTGTGTCCAGAAATGTATTTCCTAGGTTATCTTCCATGGTTTTTATAGTTTTAGGTTTTACATTTAAGTCTTTAATTTATCTTGAGTTGACGTTTGTATATGGTGTAGGAAGGGGCTCAGTTTCAGTCTGCTGCATATGGCTAACTAGTTATCCCAGCACCATTTATCGAATAGGGGATTCTTTCCTCATTGCTTGTTTTTGTCAGGTTTGTTGAAGATCAGATGGTTATAGATAGGTGGCCTTATTTCTTAGTTCTCTATTCTGTTCCATTGGTCTATGTGTCTGTTTTTGTACCAGTACTGTGATGTTTTGGTTACTGTAGCTCTGTTGTATAATTTGAAGTCAGATAATGTTATACTTCCAGGTTTGTTCTTTTTGCTTAGCATTGGCTTTGCTGCTCGGGCTCTTTTTTGGTTCCATATTAGTTTTAAAATAGTTTTTTAGAAAATTATTTGAAGAATGTCATTGGTAGTTTGACAGGAATCGCACTGAATGTAAAATTGCTTTAGACAGTATGGCCATGTTAACAATGTTTATTCTTTCTATCTATGACCATGGAATGTTTTTTCATTTTTTGGTGTCATCTCCTGATTTCTTTGGGCAATATTTTGTAATTCTCATTGTATAGACTTTTCACCTTCCTGGTTGGCTGTAGTCCTAGGTATTTCATTCCTTTTGTGGCTATTTTGTATAGGATTGTGTTCTTGATTTGGCTCTCAGCTTGGATGGTGTACATTAATTTTGTATCCTAAAACTTTCCTGCAGTTGTTTATCAGATCAAGGAGCTTATGGGCAGAGACTCTGGGATTTTCTAGGCACAGAGTCATATTGTTTGCAAACAGAAATTATTTGACTTCTTCTCTTCCTATTTAGATGCCTTTTGTTTTTTTTCTTGCCTGATTGTCTAGCTAGGATTTCCAGTACTATATTGAATGGGAGTGGTGAGAGAGGACATCATTGTTTTGTTCCAGATTTGAAGGGAAATTCTTCCAGCTTTGGTTCATTCAGTATGATGTTGGCTGTGGGTTTTTCATAGATGGCTCTTATTATGAAAGGTATTGAGGTATGTTACCTCAGTGCCTACTTTTTGAGGGTTTTTCATATGAAGGGATGTGAATTTTATCAAAAGCCTTTTTTATTGAGATGATCATGTGATTTTTGTTTTTGGTTTTGTTTATATGATGAATCACATTTATTGATTTGTGTATGTTGAACTAACCTTGCATTCCATGAGGAAAACCTACTTGATCGTGGTGGGTTAGTTTTTTAATGTGCTGCTGGATTCCTTTACTAATATTTTTTTGTGTGTGTGTGTGTTTTCTTTTTTTTTTTTTTTTCTTTTTTTTTAATTTTTTATTATACTTTAAGTTGTAGGGTACATGTGCATAACGTTTATATCATGTATAACTCCCCAATGCAATCCCTCCCTCCTCCCCCCTCCCCATGATAGGCCCCAGTGTGTGATGTTCCCCTTCCCGAGTCCAAGTGATCTCATTGTTCAGTTCCCACCTATGAGTGAGAACATGCGGTGTTTGGTTTTCTCTTCTTGTGATAGTTTGCTAAGAATGATGGTTTCCAGCTGCATCCATGTCCCTACAAAGGATGCAAACTCATCCTTTTTGATGGCTGCATAGTATTCCATGGTGTATATGTGCCACATTTTCTTAATCCAGTCTGTCACAGATGGACATTTGGGTTGATTCCAAGTCTTTGCTATTGTGAATAGTGCCGCAATAAACATACGTGTGCATGTGTCTTTGTAGTAGAGTAATTTATAATCCTTTGGGTATATACCCAGTAGTGGGATGGCTGGGTCATATGGTACATCTAGTTCTAGATCCTTGAGGAATCGCCATACTGTTTTCCATAATGGTTGAACTAGTTTACAATCCCACCAACAGTGTAAAAGTGTTCCTATTTCTCCACATCCTCTCCAACATCTATTGTTTCCTGACTTCTTAATGATTGCCATTCTAACTGGTGTGAGATGGTATCTCATTGTGGTTTTGATTTGCATTTCTCGGATGGCGAGTGATGACGAGCATTTTTTCATGTGTCTGTTGGCTGTATGGATGTCTTCTTTTGAGAAATGTCTGTTCATATCCTTTCCCCACTTTTTGATGGGGTTGTTTGTTTTTTTTTGTATATTTGTTTGAGTTCTTTGTAGATTCTGGATATTAGCCCTTTGTCAGATGAGTAGGTTGCAAAAATTTTCTCCCATTCTGTAGGTTGCCTGTTCACTCTGATGGTAGTTTCTTTTGCTGTGCAAAAGCTCTTTAGTTTAATGAGATCCCATTTGTCAATTTTGGCTTTTGCTGCCGTTGCTTTTGGTGTTTTAGACATGAAGTCCTTGCCCATGCCTATGTCCTGAATGGTACTACCTAGATTTTCTTCTAGGGTTTTTATGGTATTAGGTCTAACATTTAAGTCTCTAATCCATCTTGAATTAATTTTCGTATAAGGGGTAAGGAAAGGATCCAGTTTCAGCTTTCTACTTGTGGCTAGCCAATTTTCCCAGCACCATTTATTAAATAGGGAATCCTTTCCCCATTTCTTGTTTTTGTCAGGTTTGTCAAAGATCAGATGGCTGTAGATGTGTGGTATTATTTCTGAGGACTCTGTTCTGTTCCACTGGTCTATTTCTCTGTTGTGGTACCAGTACCATGCTGTTTTGGTTACTGTAGCCTTGTAGTATAGTTTGAAGTCAGGTAGCGTGACGCCTCCAGCTTTGTCCTTTTGACCTAGGATTGTCTTGGCAATGCGGGCTCTTTTTTGGTTCCATATGAACTTTAAAGCAGTTTTTTCCAATTCTGTGAAGAAACTCATTGGTAGCTTGATGGGGATGGCATTGAATCTATAAATAACCTTGGGCAGTATGGCCATTTTCACGATATTGATTCTTCCTATCCATGAGCATGGTATGTTCTTCCATTTGTTTGTGTCCTCTTTGATTTCACTGAGCAGTGGTTTGTAGTTCTCCTTGAAGAGGTCCTTTACATCCCTTGTAAGCTGGATTCCTAGGTATTTTATTCTCTTTGAAGCAATTGTGAATGGAAGTTCATTCCTGACTTGGCTCTCTGCTTGTCTGTTACTGGTGTATAAGAATGCTTGTGATTTTTGCACATTAATTTTGTATCCTGAGACTTTGCTGAAGTTGCTTATCAGCTTAAGGAGATTTTGGGCTGAGACGATGGGTTTTTCTAAATATACAATCATGTCATCTGCAAACAGGGACAATTTGACTTCTTCTTTTCCTAACTGGATACCCTTGATTTCTTTCTCTTGCCTGATTGCCCTAGCCAGAACTTCCAACACTATGTTGAATAGGAGTGGTGAGAGAGGGCATCCCTGTCTTGTGCCAGTTTTCAAAGGAATTTTTCCAGTTTTTGCCCATTCAGTATGATATTAGCTGTGGGTTTGTCGTAAATAGCTCTTATTATTTTCAGGTACGTTCCATCAATACCGAATTTATGAGCGTTTTTAGCATAAAGGGCTGTTGAATTTTGTCAAAAGCCTTTTCTGCATCTATTGAGATAATCATGTGGTTCTTGTCTTTGGTTCTGTTTATATGCTGGATTACATTTATTGATTTGCGAATGTTGAACCAGCCTTGCATCCCAGGGATGAAGCCCACTTGATCATGGTGGATAAGCTTTTTGATGTGCTGCTGAATCCGGTTTGCCAGTATTTTATTGAGAATTTTTGCATCGATGTTCATCAGGGATATTGGTCTAAAATTCTCTTTTTTTGTTGTGTCTCTGCCAGGCTTTGGTATCAGGATGATGTTGGCCTCGTAAAATGAGTTAGGGAGGATTCCCTCTTTTTCTATTGATTGGAATAGTTTCAGAAGGAATGGTACCAGCTCCTCCTTGTACCTCTGGTAGAATTCAGCTGTGAATCCATCTGGTCCTGGACTTTTTTCGTGGGTAGGCTATTAATTGTTGCCTCAATTTCAGAGCCTGTTATTGGTCTATTCAGGGATTCAACTTCTTCCTGGTTCAGTCTTGGAGAGTGTAAGTGTCCAGGAAATTATCCATTTCTTCTAGATTTTCTAGTCGATTTGCGTAGAGGCATTTATAGTATTCTCTGATGGTTGTTTGTATTTCTGTGGGGTCGGTGGTGATATCCCCTTTATCATTTTTTATTGCGTCTATTTGATTCCTCTCTCTTTTCTTCTTTATTAGTCTTGCTAGCGGTCTGTCAATTTTGTTGATCTTTTCAAAAAACCAACTCCTGGATTCATTGATTTTTTGGAGGGTTTTTTGTGACTCTATCTCCTTCAGTTCTGCTCTGATCTTAGTTATTTCTTGCCTTCTGCTAGCTTTTGAATGTGTTTGCTCTTGCCTCTCTAGTTCTTTTAATTGTGATGTTAAAGTGTCAATTTTAGATCTTTCCTGCTTTCTCTTGTGGGCATTTAGTGCTATAAATTTCCCTCTACACACTGCTTTAAATGTGTCCCAGAGATTCTGGTATGTTGTATCTTTGTTCTCATTGGTTTCAAAGAACATCTTTTTTCTGCTTTCATTTCGTTATGTACCCAGTAGTCATTCAGGAGCAGGTTATTCAGTTTCCATGTAGATGAGCAGTTTTGATTGAGTTTCTTAGTCCTGAGTTCTAGTTTGATTGCACTGTGGTCTGAGAGACAGTTTGTTATAATTTCTGTTCTTGTACATTTGCTGAGGAGTGCTTTACTTCCAATTATGTGGTCAATTTTGGAATAAGTGCGATGTGGTGCTGAGAAGAATGTATATTCTGTTGATTTGGGGTGGAGAGTTCTATAGATGTCTATTAGGTCCGCTTGGTGCAGAGATGAGTTCAATTCCTGGATATCCTTGTTAACTTTCTGTCTCGTTGATCTGTCTAATGTTGACAGTGGAGTGTTGAAATCTCCCATTATTATTGTATGGGAGTCTAAGTCTCTTTGTAGGTCTCTAAGGACTTGCTTTGTGAATCTGGGTGCTCCTGTATTCGGTGCATATATATTTAGGAGAGTTAGCTCTTCCTGTTGAATTGATCCCTTTACCATTATGTAATGGCCTTCTTTGTCTCTTTTGATCTTTGATGGTTTAAAGTCTGTTTTATCAGAGACTAGGATTGCAACCCCTGCTTTTTTTTGTTCTCCATTTGCTTGGTAGATCTTTCTCCATCCCTTTATTTTGAGCCTATGTATGTCTCTGCATGTGAGATGGGTCTCCTGAATACAGCAGACTGATGGGTCTTGACTCTTTATCCAGTTTGCCAGTCTGTGTCTTTTAATTGGAGCATTTAGTCCATTTACATTTAAGGTTAATATTGTTATGTGTGAACTTGATCCTGTCATTATGATATTAACTGGTTATTTTGCTCATTAGTTGATGCAGTTTCTTCCTAGCCTCGATGGTCTTTACATTTTGGCATGTTTTTGCAATGGCTGGTACCGGTTGTTCCTTTCCATGTTTAGGGCTTCCTTCAGGGTCTCTTAAGGCAGGCCTGGTGGTGACAAAATCTCTAAGCATTTGCTTATCTGTAAAGGATTTTATTTCTCCTTCACTGATGAAACTTAGTTTGGCTGGATATGAAATTCTGGGTTGAAAATTCTTTTCTTTAAGAACGTTGAATATTGGCCCCCACTCTCTTCTGGCTGTAGAGTTTCTGCCGAGAGATCTGCTGTTAGTCTGATGGGCTTCCCTTGTGGGTAACCCGACCTTTCTCTCTGGCTGCCCTTAAGATTTTTTCCTTCATTTCAACTTTGGTGAATCTGGCAATTATGTGTCTTGGAGTTGCTCTTCTGGAGGAGTATCTTTGTGGCGTTCTCTGTATTTCCTGAATTTGAATGTTGGCCTGCCCTACTAGGTTGGGGAAGTTCTCCTGGATGATATCCTGAAGAGTGTTTTCCAACTTGGTTCCATTTTCCCCCCTCACTTTCAGGCACCCCAATCAGACGTAGATTTGGTCTTTTTACATAATCCCATACTTCTTGCAGGCTTTGTTCATTTCTTTTTCTTCTTTTTTCTTTTGGTTTCTCTTCTCGCTTCATTTCATTCATTTGATCCTCAATCGCTGATACTCTTTCTTCCAGTTGATCGAGTCGGTTACTGAAGCTTGTGCATTTGTCACGTATTTGTCGTGTCATGGTTTTCATCTCTGTCATTTCGTTTATGATCTTCTCTGCATTAATTAGTCTAGCTGTCAATTCTTCCACTTTTTTTCAAGATTTTTAGTTTCTTTGCGCTGGGTACGTAATTCCTCCTTTAGCTCTGAGAAGTTTGATGGACTGAAGCCTTCTTCTCTCATCTCGTCAAGTCATTCTCTGACCAGCTTTGATCCGTTGCTGGCGATGGGCTGCGCTCCTTTGCAGGGGGAGATGCGCTCTTATTTTTTGAATTTCCAGCTTTTCTGCCCTGCTTTTTCCCCATCTTTGTGGTTTAATCTGTCTCTGGTCTTTGATGATGGTGACGTACTGATGGTTTTGGTATAGGTGTCCTTCCTGTTTGATAGTTTTCCGTCTGACAGTCAGAAGGACTGTCTGTTGGTCTGTTGGAGATTGCTTGAGGTCCACTCCAGACCCTGTTTGCCTGGGTATCAGCAGCAGAGGTTGCCAAAGATAGAATATAGCTGAGCAGCGAGTGTACCTGTCTGATTCTTCCTTTGGAAGTTTCCTCTCAGGGATGACTCCACCCTGTGAGGTGTGGGGTGTCAGACTGCCCCTAGTGGGGATGTCTCCCAGCTAGGCTACTCAGGGGTCAGGGACCCACCTGAGCAGGCAGTCTGTCCGTTCTCGGATCTCAACCTCCGCGTTGGAGATCCACGGCTCTCCCCAAAGCTGTCAGACAGAGTCGTTTGCCTCTGCACTGCCCCCGCTGCTTTCCCTATTGGACCTCAGCTGTGGCTGTCCCCAGAGGTGGAGTCTACAGAGACAGGCAGGTTTCCTTGAGCTGCTGTGAGCTCCACCCAGTTCGAGCTTCCCAGCGGCTTTGTTTACCTACTTAAGCCTCAGCAATGGCGGGCGCCCCTCCCCCAGCCTCGCTGCTGCCTTGCGGATAGAGCGCCGCAGACGGCTGTGTTAGCAGTGAGGGAGGCTCCGTGGGCGTGGGACCCTCCCGGCCAGGTGTGGGATATATTCTCCTGGTGTGCCTGTTTCCTTAAAGCGCAGTATTGGGGTGGGAGTTACCCGATTTTCCAGGTGTTGTGTGTCTCACTTCCCCTGGCTAGGAAAACGGATTTCCTTCCCCCTTGCCTTCCAGGTGAGGCGATGCCTCGCCCTGCTTCAGCTCACGCTGGTCAGGCTGCAGCAGCTGACCAGCACCGATTGTCCGGCACTCCCTAGAGAGATGACCCCAGTACCTCAGTTGAAAATGCAGAAATCACCGGTCTTCTGTGTTACTCACGCTGGGAGTTGGAGACTGGAGCTGTTCCTATTCGGCCATCTTGCTCCGCCCTTACTAATATTTTGCTAAGGGTTTTTGCATCTACGTTCATCAAGGATATTGGCCAGAAGTTTTCTTATTTCATTGTGTCTGTGTGAGGTTTTGGTATCACAATGATGCTGGCCTTATGGAATGAGGTAAAAAGGCATTTCCTGTATTAGTCCATTTCCACACTGCTTTAAAGGACTGCTTGAGAATGGGCAACATATAAAGGAAACAAGTTTAATTGACTCACAGTCCAGCATAGCCAGGGAGGTCACAGGAAAGTTACAATCATGGTGGAAGGCAAAGGGGAAGCAAGGCACGTTCTTCACAAGGTGACAGGAAGGAGAATGAACACAGGAGGAACCACCAAACATTTATAAAACCATCAGATCTTGTGAGACCTCACTATCATGAGAACAGCATAGGGGAAACCACCCCGATGATCCAATTACCTCCACCTTGTCTCTCCCTTGACACGTGGGGATTATAGGGATTATAATTCAAGATGAGATTTGGGTGACGACACAAAGCCTAACCATGTCATTTTGCCCCGGCCCCTCCCAAGTCTCATGTCCTCACATTTCAAAACACAATCATGACTTCCCAAAGAGTGCCCCAAAGCCCTATTTCATTTCAGCATTAACTCAAAAGTCCACATTCCAAAGTCTCATCTGAGACAAGGCAAGTCTCTTCCACCTATGAGCCTGTAAAATCAAAGACAACTTAGTTACTTCCTAGATACAATAGGGGTATAGGCAATTGGGTAAATACAACCATTCCAAGTGGGAGAAATTAGCCAAAACAAACAGGCTACAGGCCCAATGGAAGTCCAAAATCCAGCAGGGCAGTCAAGTCTTAAAGCTCTGTAATCATCTTTTTTGACTCCATGTCTCAAATCTAGGTCATGCTGATGCAAGAGATGGGCTCCATGGCTTTGGGCAGCTCTGCCCTTGTAGTTTTGTGTTTTTTTTGTTTGTTTTTGTTTTTGTTTTTTGTTTTTTGTTTTTTGTTTTTTTTTTTTTATCAAGACATTTATTTATTATGCTACTATCTGAGGGTAATTCCATCCAAAAGACAGACAATGGCAGGAATTCCAAAGAACTAAGCCCTGATATTATTCCCACATATTTTTCTTGCCTCCTGCTCAATCCTTATAAACTGTTCATTTTCAAGGCTCTCCCTGGGTTGTACTAGTGAAGTCACTTCTTTTATTCTCTCTATATCCACCATCTACCCTTTCAACCCTCCATTTATTCAGGAAGGCTCACTGGATGGACTGCATCATTGGAATCCCTTGCCTTCTGGTTTCTAGTTGGTCCAACCTCTAGGAAGTTAGTAGAAGACTAACTAAGGGGAAGATCAGAGGGAAAATGAGTGAGGCTAGGATCAATATTTCCTTAGGTCCATCCCTGAAGAGTTGCCTTAGGCTGATGAACCCTCTGATGAAGGTGACTGCTCTTCTCAACATGACCCTCTTTATAAACTCTCTTCGTAAGCTTTCCAGTAACTGCTCCCTTCTCTCAGCCCCTTGAGACTAAGAGTGGCTACATTTCCACAAACGCTAGTTTCAAGCTACTGCACTATCTCTTGAAGTATTCCTACTTCCTGCTCACACTATTGTAAACAGCGCCTTACTAAACCTACCTCACATTATCGTAGAGTGTTACCTGTATCTTGCTAGGGCCCTGACAAATACACTTCTCTTAAACGATGTAGTCTCCAGACAAAAAGTCGTTGCTTCCCTTATTTTGTAGGTTTCACAATTCCTCAGTAAGTTTAGAGAAAGCCTTTATGCTGATGGCTTTAGAGGAGAGTCTTGAATGACTTCTGTTTGGGTTCCCCTGGGGGAGAAATAACTCTGTAGACAACCACCATGGGACCACTCCAGTGCACTGTCAATCTAAACATTTGCAGGCAAATGAGTGATAAGCCAATTTTAGAAAGTGCTGAATCTTATGCTTAAAAGGTGAGAGAGTAGATGCAGACAAACACTAAGAACATGTTTCTATTTTCTTATAGACTGTAGTTGGTTCAGAGGTTTAAAGGCAAGTCTTTAGAAATCACTCCCTTAATAAGTCAATAGAACTATCTTCTTTTTTTTATTTTTATTATACTTTAAGTTCTAGGGTACATGTGCATAACGTGCAGGTTTGTTACATATGTATACTTATGCCATGTTGGTGTGCTGCACCCATGAACTCGTCAGCACCCATCAATTCATCATTTATATCATGTATAACTCCCCAATGCAATCCCTCCCTCCTCCCCCCTCCCCATGATAGGCCCCAGTATGTGATGTTCCCCTTCCCGAGTCCAAGTGATCTCATTGTTCAGTTCCCACCTACGAGTGAGAACATGCGGTGTTTGGTTTTCTGTTCTTGTGATAGTTTGCTAAGAATGATGGTTTCCAGCTGCATCCATGTCCCCACAAAGGACACAAACTCATCCTTTTTGATGGCTGCATAGTATTCCATGGTGTATATGTGCCACATTTTCTGGAGATAGAGACACAAAAAACCCTCCAAAAAATCAATGAATCCAGGAGTTGGTTTTTTGAAAAGATCAACAAAATTGACAGACCGCTAGCAAGACTAATAAAGAAGAAAAGAGAGAGGAATCAAATAGACGCAATAAAAAATGATAAAGCGGATATCACCACCGACCCCACAGAAATACAAACAATCATCAGAGAATACTATAAATGCCTCTACACAAATCAACTAGAAAATCTAGAAGAAATGGATAATTTCCTGGACACTTACACTCTCCCAAGACTAAACCAGGAAGAAGTTGAATCCCTGAATAGACCAATAGCAGGCTCTGAAATTGAGGCAACAATTAATAGCCTACCCACGAAAAAAAGTCCAGGACCAGATGGATTCACAGCTGAATTCTACCAGAGGTACAAGGAGGAGCTGGTACCATTCCTTCTGAAACTATTCCAATCAATAGAAAAAGAGGGAATCCTCCCTAACTCATTTTATGAGGACAACATCATCCTGATATCAAAGCCTGGCAGAGACACAACAAAAAAAGAGAATTTTGGACCAATATCCCTGATGAACATTGATGCAAAAATTCTCAATAAAACACTGCCAAACCGGATTCAGCAGCACATCAAAAAGCTTATCCACCATGATCAAATGGGCTTCATCCCTGGGATGCAAGGCTGGTTCAACATTGCCCTTGTAGTTTTTTAGGGTACACATCCCTCTTGGCTGCTTTCACTGGCTATGTTGCCCAGGCTGGGGTCTTCAACTCCCAGCCACAAGGAATCCTCCTGCTTTGTCCTCCCAAAGTGCTGGGATTACAAGCATCAGCCTCCATGCCTGGCCACTTTGTAGTATATTTTGTTTCTCTGGTTCCTCTAGGTGGGATGCAGATTTTTAAATGTGAGATTTTTCTTACTTTCTGATATGAGTACTTAGCACTATAAACTGCCCTTTTAACACTGCTTTATCTGGGTCTTAAAGATTCTGGTATATTGTGCCTTTTTTTCTCATTAGTTTCAAAGAATTTCTTGGTTTCTGCCTTAATTTCATTGTTTACCCAAAAATCATCAAGAATAGGCTATTTATTTTCCCTGTGATTCTGAGTGAAATTTTAGTGTTGATTTCTATTTTTAGTGCATTGTGATCCAAGAGTGTGGTTGGTATGATAGCAGTTTTTTTTGTTTTGTTTTGTGTTTTTTTTTTTGCTAAGGGTTTTATGGCTGATTGTGTGGTCAATTTTTGTGTGTGTGTCATGTGTAGATGAGAAGAAAGTATATTCTGTTTTTTATTTGTTTCTTTTTAGTGAAGTGTTCTGTATATGTCTATTGAGTCTATTTGGTCACATTTATGTTCATGTCTTGAATATCTTTGTTAGTTGCTTGTATCAGTGATCTGTCTAATACTGTTCATGGAGTGTTGAACTCTTCCACTATTATTGTGTGGTTATTTATGTCTCTTTGGAGGTCTCTAAGAACTTACTTTATTAATCTGGATGCTCTTGTGTTGTATGTGTATATATTTAGGATAGTTAAATCTTCTTGTTGAATTTAACCCTTTGCCATTATGTAATGCTCTCCTTTGTCTTTTTTGATCTCTGTTGGTTCAAAGTCCATTTTGTCTGAAATTAGAATAGCAACTCCTGTTTTTTTTCTGTTTTTCATTTCTTGTTAGATTTTTCTCAGTCTTTTTACTTTGAGCCTATGGATGTCATTGCATGTGAGATGAGTTTGTTAAAGAACCAGGACCATTGGGTTCCTTTTAGTTGGGGCATTCAGCCCATTTACATTCAAAGTTATTATTGCTATGTGTAGATTTGATCCTGTTATCCACTTGTTAGCTGGTTATTCTGCACACTTGTTCATGAGTTTGCTTTATAGTGTCAATGGTCTATGTAATTTTGTGTGTTTTTGTGGTGGCTCTGTCAGGACAGTTTGGTTATTTTCTTAAATGACCATCTCATCTTTCATCTCCTCTATTGTTTTATTGTATTCCCTTGAATCCTTGAATTGGGTTTCGACTTTCTACTAAATCTCAATGTTCTCCATTCTTTTCTATATTCCAAATTTTCTTTCTTTCATTTCAGCCGTTTCAGCCTGGATAACAACCATTGTTGGGGAACTGAGGTCATTTAGAGGTAAGAAGACACTCTCGTTCTTTGAGTTGCCAGGGTTCTTGTGCTGGTTCTTTTTTATTAGTGTGAACTGGTATTCCTTAAATCTTTGAAGTTGCTGTACTTTGGTTGACGGTTTTGTTGGTGTTTTTGTTGTTGTTTTTCTTTTATCTTTTTTGATGTTCTTGGGTGTTTGATTGTGGTATAAGGTGGGTTCAGTTGGCTCCATTTCTGGAAGATTTTAGAAGGCCATGGTCAGCTCAGCATTCCTGGGCTGTATGCTCTAACTCTGGGGGTGGTGTCAACCCCCCAGCTTTGTTCTCTAGCTCCTCAAGGTTAGGAACCTTCTGCACTGTAGGCACCAAGGTGTTCCCGAATTATTGGTTACAGTACTTTGTCGGGGTGGTGGCAGTTGGATTTATGCTCATTTGTATGTGCCAGGAGCAGCAGCTGTGCAGCAGGGTGCACATTGCATTGGCTAAGGTGGCATACCAGTGAGAGCAAGGCTGCTGAATTTAAGTGCATGCTGTAGCCAGCAGTCGTGGTGGCGAGGTCATAGCACTGGTGGGTGTGGGGTTCCTGGTCTCCATGTGCATGTTTGCAGCAGCAATATTGGCAGCACAGGGGGTGGGGTGGGGTTTTCAGTCTTCATGCACGTGTTCACATCAGCATCAGTGGCTGCATGGGTCAGGCTTGGTTGCAAATGTTTGTGTGCATGTGTGCACCAGCAATGGCAGCACAACTGGGTTCATGGAGTGTGCTCACACCTGCAGGATAGGCATGGTAGGATGTGTGCATTCAGAGGAGCGGAGGTGAGGTCCATCTGCATGTACACGCACTGGCAGAGAAGTTAGTGGGTGGCTGTGGGTGATAGCATGCTGGCAGAGTGGTGCAGGTGAGGCTGCAGTGGTGGAGAGGTTGCAGGTGGGCTGGTGTGTGGTGGTGGAGGACACTCTGGTGGAGCTCTGCAGTCGTCAGTTATGGTCTGCCGGTTAAGGAGCTATAATGAGGGCCCTTTGGAAGCACCCTGATTGGGCATCCGAGGCTGCACTGCAGGCAGGCGTGACCAGGCTTAGACCCTGGGGAGGTCAACAGACAGAGGCACTCAGGTTACACTGGCACATCTTACACACAAGGCTGTCCTGTTCTCTCCAGATTTGACAGTCCTCTTAAGGCTAAAGTCTCCTTAGGAACATAGCAACCTTTGGGACTTATACATCCCTGGCCATGCTCCACTGCAGGCGTTTCCACACCAGACCCTCTGTACTCTCCACAGCCTGGAGTCCTGCTCCTACCATCTGTCTAAGTTGCCCTGCTGCCAGCTGAAGTGTCCATGGTGGTTATGAGGTCTCCTGCTGCCAGGATTCCAGAGGTCCATGGTGAAAGTAGGTTGCTCCTCACCTGTTCAACTCACCCCTTCCCCAGGAGTTGCTGCAGTCCAGGAACAAGTCCCAGTGCATGGTACCTCCGTACATGGTTTCCAGCATCTTCCCCCTTCATCCTAGCATTTTTGTTCTTGCTGCATCCATTCTCAAGGCTTCACTCTGAAGATCTGCTCAGAGTGTACCAATCTTTCTGATGTCTGTTTCTTGATGGCAGATATACGTCCTGGCTGCATGTAGTCTCCTATCTTGAATCCAGAATCTCATTGTGGTTTTGATTTGCAATTCTGTAATGATTATTGGTGTTGAGAATTTTTTATATGCCTGTTGAACATTTGTGAGTCTTCTTTTCAACAATGTTTATTCAGATTATTTGCCCACTTTTTAATGGGATTATTTGTATTTTTGCTGTTGAGGTTTTTTGGTACCTTAGTATATTCCAGATATTAGTCACTTGTTGGATTCATAGTTTGCAAATATTTTCTTCCGTTCTACAGGCTGTCTCTTCAATCTGTTGTCTGTGGCAGGTTGACTGGGCCTGTTGTTAGGCTTTCCTATTGTGCACAAGTGTACCAGTGGCAACAGGCAGGCTGGATCAGTTCCCAGGTCCCCAGACAGCAGATAGTGTGCTTGGGTGTCAGTGGGCAGGGTGGGCCTGTTCTCAGGCCCCTCACTGTGCCCGGGCAAACTGGTCCCAGGATTCGTGAATGTACATGTAGACAAATGGCTTCCTTGCTGCTAGTGGTCAGTGGGGTTGCCATCAGTGACAGCAGCCCTAGGTAAGTTGCTCTCAGGATCTAGTTAATGCATATTTTAGCTGCCTATGTCCCAGAGGCAGCCTCTCCAGTACACTGCTAGAGTTCTGAGTATCTGGCTGCATTTCTGGATCCATCCAGTGTCATAATGTTGGAACCCTCTGAGTGGGCATGAGAGGATGTCTGCAGGGCTTTTAGGATGTAGAGATGCAGAGTCTGTTGGGCCCCAGAGCAGGATGTAGTCTGGTGGGCGTTGTACTCTCAAAATGGTGCTGTGAAGCAGCCGTTTGGGTCCCAGAGTTGTATGTGGGACCCAGCACACACTCCTCTGGAATAATGCCAGGGTGTAGACTTTAGGTAACTTCCTATACTACGTCTCAGGGCCTGCAACACCTGAGGGCTTCTCCATGGCTAGGATTACAGAAGTCTGTGGTGGGAACCTGAACCACTGAGGATCTCTTGCTTGCTTTTCTTCCACACTAGGGAGCTCTTTTTCGCTCTGCACTACTTTACTTTCCTCTTCTTCCATGCCTTAGAGGTTTCCTGTCACTGCTTTGCTAAATTCCAGTGTTCTCTCTCAAACTCTGTCTTTGACATGTGATTATCTACTTGCTGTTTTTGTACTTCTCTGTGGATGAGTTGGGTGCTGGGTGTCTCTAGTAAACCATCTTTGAAAAAACGTTTTTAAATACATAAAGTACAATGCATTAGACTAATAAAGGGACCCATTTTATGGAAATACAGTTACCAAATCATTTTAAAGTTTGTAATAGAATAATACGATTCTTAGCTGACGGATGCTGGGCTTAATACCTAGGTGGTGGGGTGATCTGTGCAGCAAACCACTATGGCAAATGTTTACCTGTCTAACAAACCGGAACATGTACCCCGAACTTAAAAGTTGAAGAAATAAAAATAATGTGATTTTGTATTAAGTTCATTCAATAGGAAGATATTTCAGTGAGCCTAGTAGTTACTGTAATCTAAAATTACTAATGAACATAAGCAATATTTTGAGAGTGCTCTAGTAACTATTAATTTGCAAATAACTGGAATTTTATTCATGCAAACTATATATATGTGTGTGTGTGTGTATATATATATATATATATATATATATATATATACATACACACACTAATACAATTGTAGCATTTTGCCTACGTGCATAATTAAAATAAATGCTAAATTTCAATTAATGAAAATAAAATGGGGGGAGGTGGCCAAGATGGCCCACTAGAAAGAGCTGTGGTAGGAGGCTTCCACTGAGAAGAATGAAAACAGCAAGGGAATTCTGCACCAGCAGCTGAAGTATCCAGGTTCTCCTGTTGGGACTGATGAGGCAGTTAGTGTGACCCATGGAGAGTGAGGAAAAACAGGGTGGACTGATGGTCCACCCAGGAGCCACATGGGGCAAAGGGAACTCCCACCCCTAACCAAGGGAGGCAGTATGCAATTGTTCTATCCCACGTGGGAAACTGCACTTTTCCTTCCACAGATCGTGCAAGCCCCAGATCAGGAGATCCCCTCATGAGCCAATGTCACCAGGGCCTTGGGTCCCAAGCAGAGATCTGTACAGATTCTCGGTGGCCACTTAGCTGGAGACTGCCTAAGACTACCGAGTTCCCATGGAGAGGGGTGACTGCCATCGCTGCAGTTGCCTACTGCCTGAGATGACTGAACTCCTGGGGGGAAGGGCAGCACCCTTACTGCTGCTCCGGTTTGCCATTTTTTCCTGCTGGTGCCAGGGAGACTGGGCGATTTGGAACCAGGAGGAATTCCCCACAGTACAGCACAGTGGCTGTGGCAGATCGTGGCCAGACTGCCTCTTTAGGCCATACTCTGATTCATCCCAGCTCACTGGGCTCGTCCTCCCTGCAGAAACTTCAGCAACTCCAGCGAGAGTTTTGCAGACAGAAGTCTGATCTCCCTGGACAGAGGCCCTAGAAGAGTGACAGCCACGGATGCCATGAATTAGTGGACTGAGTCTTTCCTCCTGCTGGCTCTGAAGAATCTAGGCAGTACGGAGAAGCAAGATTACTCCCAGACCAAGGGGCAACCAGAGGGCTTCTTTAAGCTGGTCCCTGATCCTGTGCCTCCCCACCTAGATCACCCTAGGTGGTCCCCTAGACAACCCCAACAGGGGTCTCTAGGCATCTAATACAGGTGTGTTCCTGCTGGTATCGTGTCAGTGCCAGTCTGGGACGGAACTTTCAGAGGAAGGAGCAGGCAGCCATCTTTTCTGTTCTGCAGCCTCCACTGATGACACTTCCAAGTGTGAGAGGAACTCAGGTGAATAGGTTCTGGTGTGGACCCCTAGCAAACTTCAGCAGGCCTATGGAAGAGGGGTCTATTAAAAGAAAAACAAAGAAACAGAAAGCAACAACAACAGCATCAACAACAACAAAAAAAGTCCCCACAAAAACCCCATCCAAAGGTCAGCAGCTTCAAAGATGAAAGCTAAATATAAACTCATGAAGATGAGAAAGCATTAATGAACAAACACTGAAAACCAAAAAAGCCAGAGTGACTTTTCTCCACCAAATGATCACAACACCACTCCAGCATGGACACAGAACTGGTTAGAGGTTGAAATGATGAATTGACAGAAATAGGCTTCAGAAGGTGAGTGATAATGAATTTTGCTCAACTAAAAAACCATGTTCTAACCCAATGCAAAGAATCAAAAAAACATGAAAAAAATACAGGAGCTGTTAACCAGAATAACCAGTTTAGAGAGGAACATAAATCATCTGATGGAGCTGAAAAACACAACACAAGAACTTCACAATGCAACCACAAATATCAATAACCAACTAGTCCAAGCAGAGGAAAAAATTTCAGACTTTGAAGATTATCTTTCTGAAATAAGACAGGCAGACAAGATTGGAGTAAAAAGAATGGAAAGGAATAAACAAAACTTACAAGAACTATTGAAATGTGTAAAAAGACCAACCTATGACTGATTGGGGTACCTGAAAGAGATGGAGAGAATGGAACCAAGTTGGAAAACATACTTTAGGATATTATCCAGGAGAACTTCCCCAACCTAACAAGACAGGCCAACATTCAAATTCAGGAAATACAGAGAACCTCAGTAAAATACTCCATGAGAAGATCAACCCCAAGACACATAATCATCAGATTCTCCAAGGCTGAAATGCACGAAAAAAAATGTTAAGGGCAGCTACAGAGAAAGGCCAGGTCACCTACAAATGGAAGCCCATCAGATTAATGGCAGACTTCTCAGCAGAAACCCTACAAGCCAGAAGAGATTGGGGGCCAATATTCAACATTCTTAAAGAATTTTCAACCCAAAATTTCATATTGGGTCAAACTAAGCTTCATCAGCAAAGAAGAATTAGAATCATTTTTCAGACAAGCAAATGCTGAGGGAATTTGTCAGCACCAAGCCTGCCTTGCAACAGCTTCTGAAGAAAGCACTAAATATGGAAAGGAAAAACCATTACCAGCCACTACAAAAACACAATGAAATACAATGACCAGTGATACTATGAACCAACTACATCAACCAGTCTGGAAAATAACCAGCTAGCATCATGATGATCGGATCAAATTCACATATAACAATATTAACCCTTAATGGAAATTGGCAAAATCCCCCAAGTAAAAGACACAGAATAGGAAGGTGGATAAAGAGTCAAGACCCATGGTGTGCTGAATTCAAGAGACCTATCTCATGTGCAAAGACACACATAGGCTTAAAATAAAAGGATGGAGGAAAATTTACCAAGTAAATGGAAAGCAGGTAGAAGCAATCTATTGCAATCTTAGTTTATGACCAAAAGACTTTAAACAACAACAACAAAAAAAATCAAGAAGAGAAACAAGGGTATTACATGATGTTAAAGGGATCAATTCAACAAGAAGAGCTAATTATCCTAAATATATATGTATCCAACACAGGAGCACAGAGATTCATGAAAGAAATTCTTCGAGACCTATAAAGAGACTTGGACTCCCACACAATAATA
This sequence comes from Trachypithecus francoisi, assembly GCF_009764315.1. Lineage (NCBI taxonomy): Eukaryota > Metazoa > Chordata > Mammalia > Primates > Cercopithecidae > Trachypithecus > Trachypithecus francoisi. Next base: position 83,239,619 of record NW_022681471.1, on the reverse strand, counting down.
ATGGGAGACTTGTACATGACACTGACAATATTAGACAGATCATTGAGTCAGAAAATTAACAATGATATTCAGGACTTGAACTCAGCTCTGGATCAAGTGGACCTGATAGATATCTACAGAACTCTCTACCTAAAAACAACATAGTATCCATTCTTTTTGGTGCCACATGGCACTGACTCTAAAGTCGATCACATAATTGGAAGTAAAACACACCTCCACAAATACCCTAGAACTAAAATCATAACAAACAGTCTCTCAGACCACAGCAAAATCAAATTAGCACTCAGGATTAAGGAATTCACTCAAAATGACACAACTACATGGAAATTGAGAAACCTGCTCCTGAATGCCTCCTGGGTAAATAATGAAATTAAGGTAGAAATGAAGAAGTTCTTTGAAACCAATATGAACAAACAATGTACTAGAATCTCTGGATGCAGCAATGTTGAGGGAAATTTATAACACTAAATGCCCACATCAAACAGCTAGAAAGAGCTCAACTTATCAAACCAGCATCTCAACTAAAAGAACTAGAGAAGCAACAGCAAACAAATCCCAAAGCTATCAGAATACAAGAAATAACTAAGATCTGAGTGGAACTGAACAAAATAGAGACATGAAAAACCCTTGAAAAAAAAAATCAATGAATCCAGGGGCAGTTTCTTGAAAAAATTTAAGAAAAGACCACTAGTTAGTCTAATAAAGAAGAAAAGAAAGAAGAATGAAATAGACGCAGTAAAAAATGATACATGTGATATCATTACTGACCCACAAAAATACAAATGGCCATCAGAGAATACTGTAAACACCTGGATGCAAATAAACTGCAGAATCTAGAAAAATTGATAAATCCCTGGACATATACACCCTCCCAAGACTGAAACAGGAAGAAGTTGAATCCCTGAATAGACCAATAACAAGTTCTGAGATTGAGGCTGTAATAATCTATCAACCAAAAAAAGCCCAGGACCAGATGGATTTACAGCTGAATTCTACCAGAGTTACAAGAGGAGCTGGTACCATTTCTTCTGAAATTTATCCAAGAGAATTGAAAAGAAGTGGCTCCTCCCTAACTCATTTAATGAGGCCAGCATCATCCTGATACCAAAACCTAGCAAATACACAACAAAAAACAAAAACTTCAGGCCAACATTCCTGTTGAATATTGATGCCAAAATTTTCAATAAAATTTCAATAAAATACTGGCAAACCAATTCCAGCAGAACATCAAAAAGCTTACCCACCACAATCAATTTTGCTTCATTCCCAGGATGCAAGGCAGATTCAACATATGCAAATCAATAAACAGAACTGAGGATAAAAACACATGATTATATCAATAGATGCAGAAAAGGCCTTTGATAAAATTCAACATCCCTTCGTATTAAAAATTCTCAGTAAAGTAAATATTGATGGAAGATACCTCAAAATAATAAGAACCATTTCTGACAAACCCACAGACAATACCATACTTAATGAACAATAGCTGGAAACATTCACTTTGAAAACCAGCACAAGACAAGGATGCACTCTCTCAACACTTTTATTCAATGTTGTATTGGAAGTTCTGGCCAGGGAAATCAGGCAATAGAAAGAAATGAAGGTATTGAAATTGGAAGAGGGGAAGTCAAACTGTCTCTATTTGCGGGTGACATGATCCTATATCTAGAAAAACTCATCATCTCAGCCCAAAAGCTTCTTAACCTGATAAGCAACTTCAGTAATGTTGGAAAAATCAGTATCTTGAAAATGTCCATACTGCCCAAAGTAATTTACATATTCAGTGCTATTCCCATTTAACTACTATTGTCATTTTTCACATAATTAGAAAAAAACTATTCTAAAATATATATGGAACCAAAAAAGAGCCCAAATAGCCAAGACAATCTAAGCAAAAAGAACAAAGCTGGAGGCATCACGCTAGCTGACTTCAACCTAGACTACAAGGCCACACTAACCAAAACAACTTGGTACTGGTACAAAAACAGACACATAGACCAATGGAACAGAGTAGAGAACTCGGAAATAAGACCACCCATCTACAACCATCTGATCTGCAATAAACCTGACAAAAACAAGCAATGGGGAAAGGATTCCTGCCCAAGCCATGAGAACCCACCTCTTGCATCAGTGAGACCTGGATGTGAGACATGGAGTCAAAGGAGATTATTTTGGAACTTTAAGGTTTAATGACTGCCCTATTGGAATGCAGACTTGCATGGGGCCTGTAACCCCTTCGTTCTGGCCAATTTCTTCCACTTGGAACCAATGTATTTACTCAATGCCTGTACCCCCCTTGTATCTAGAAAGTAACTAACTTGCTTTCAGTTTGGGCTTGTAATTTTGGGTTAATGCTGGAACGAACTAAGACCTTGGTACTGTTGGAAAGGCATGGTTGTGTTTTGAAATGTGAGGACATGAGATCTGGGGGGATCCAAGGGTGGAATGATATGGTTTGGTTTTGTCCTTACCCAAATATCATCTCATTGAATTGTAGTTTCCATAATCGCCATGTGTCTTGGGAGGGACCGGGTGGAAATAATTGAATCATGGGAGTGGTTTCCTTCTTCCTTTTTTTATTCCTTATGATAGTGAGTTAGTTCTCATGAGATCTGATGGTTTTTTAAGGGGCTTCTTTCTCACTGGGCAGTCATTCTGCTGCTGCCATGTGAAAAATGACATGTTTTCTTCTCCTTCTGCCATGATTGTAAGTTTCCTGAGGCCTCCCCAGCTATGCTGAACTGAGTCAATTCAACCTTTTTCTTTTACGAATTACCCAGTCTTGGGTATGCCTTTATTAGTAGCATGAGAACGGACTAACACTATTCCGAATTTAATAAATGGTGCTGGAAGAACTGGCTAGCCATATGCAGAAAACTGAAACTGGACCCCTTTCTTACACTTTATGTAATAACTAACTCAAAATGGATGAAACACTTAAATGTAAAACCCGAAACTATAAAAATCCTAAAAGAGAATCTAGGCAATACCATTCAGGACATAGGCATGAGCAAAGATTTTATGACAAAAACATCAAAAGCAATTGCAAATAAAGCAAAAATTGACAAATGGGATTCCGTTAAACTAAAGAGCTTCTGCACAGCAAAAGAAACTATCATCAGAGTAAACAGACAGTCTACAGAATGGGAGAAACTTTTTGCAACCTATCCATCTGACAAAGGTCTATTATCCAAAATCTACAAGAAACTTAAACAAATTTATAAGAAAACAACCTTGTTAAAAAGTAGGCAAAGGACATGAACAGCCACTTCTTAAAAGAACACATACGTGTGGCCAACAAACATATGGAAACGAGCTCAACATCACTGATCATTAGAGAAATGCAAATCAAAACCACAGTGAGATACCAACTCACACCAGTCAGAATGGCCAATATTAAAAAGTCAAGAAACAACAGATGATGGCAAGACTGCGGAGAAAATGGAATGTTTTTACACTGTAGGTGGGAATGTCAATTAGTTCAACTTTTGTGGAAGACAGTGTGGCTATTCCTCAAAGACCTAGAACCAGAAATATCATTTGACCCAACAGTCCCATTCCTGGGTATATACCCATAGGAATATACATTGTTCTATTGTAAGGATACGTGCACGCATATGTGCATTGCAGCACTCTTCACATATCAAAGACATGCAATCAACACAACATACCCATCAATGATAGACTGGTTAAAGAAAATGTGCTACATGTACACCATGGAATACTATGTAGCCATAAAAAAACAACAGGACCATGATTTTTTTTGTTTTTGTTTGTTTGTTCGTTTGTTTTGCAAAGACATGGATGGAGCTGGAAGCTGTTATACTCAGCAAACTAATGCAGGAACAGAAAACCAAATACTGCAAGTTCTCACTTATAAGTGGGAGCTGAATGATGAGAACACTTGGACATGGTGAGGGGAGGACAACACGCAGTTGGGCCTGTTGGGGAGTGTGGCGGGAGGGAAAGCATCAGGAAAATTGCTAATGGATGCTGGGCTTAATAACTTGGTGATGGGATGATCTGTGCGGCAAACCACCATGACACATGTTTACTAATGTAACAAGTCTGCACATTCAGCACATGTACCCCTGAACTTAAAAGTAAAGCAAAATAAAAATATAATTTTTCCCCATTCAGCATCATGGACTTCCTGAAGTTCTCTAGACCTTGGATTAAGATGTATCTACAGTACGTCAGATTTGATATGTCACAAAATACATACATCTTTAGCCTGAATCACTCTCCAACATTGCTGTCCTAGCTTTCATTCCCACCAGCAGTATTGGAAAATTTGTATTATCTTACACACTCAAACAACCATTTATATTGTTTTCCAACTTGATGGGTTAAAATAACATCGCATTTTTGTTATAATGTGAATTTCCTTGGTCACTAATGAGGCTGAACATCTTTTTGTCTGTTTGTTGGCAATTTTGGCTTTCTGATTCTGTGAACTGCCTTTGTACATTTTCTATTAGGTCATTGATGATTTTCCAATAGGAAAATGACATAATCTCTGCCTTGCTTAATACATAGGTCTCTTGTAGCTCTAGCACTTTCTGACCTGGTTCTAGCATTTTGCTAAAAGTCTAGGTGAGTGGGTTCAAGCAAGGTAAAAGCCATACAGACTGCAGTGGAGGAAGGGTAGAATACTAACAGGGAAAAGAGTTAAGAAGTTATTTTAATAGTTAACTAGTGTATAAAAGGATAGCATCAGTGGTGGTGTAGAGAAGGAGACTAATATAAGAGACCCCACAGGATTTTGTTTGCGGGAAAAGAAGAAAATTAGGAGCCAAAATGGAAGCCACGGAAATATTTTGAGAACAGGGGACAGTTTTATCTTCTCAGTCTCTATTCCTTTTAAATAAGTAAACTCTTAAATAGCATTTTCTTTCCCAGACCATATGTGTGTATGTGTGTGTCTATGTGTACCAAGTAACTAATAAACAGTAAGCTCTAATTGTGAATGCTTTTTTGGAGCATGTGCTTCTGGAGATTCATACAGTTTCAGCCCAATTTTTGCATGCTGTTGAACCTGGGTTTTGGAACTTGGGTTCAAATCTTAGCTTAAGCAGTGACGACTGTGTGACCTTGGGCACATCATTTAGCCTCAATATAATGCTGGCACAACACTGGCTTCTACACAGAAGTATTGTGAGGCAAATATAAGATAATGTGTGTGAAGTATATAACATAGTGCCTGGCACAGAGAGAGTATTCAGCACATTTGTTGAGTAGATCAATCAAAATTGAGATTCCCAATGCTGAAGCCGTAGAAGCTGTCATAGTAGTTTGTATTAATTTGTTTTCCTTCCATTTTAATTGTGATTTTAAATGTAATAACTCCTGGTGATAGACATAGTAATTCTTAGTTAACTAGACTGTAAGACTGATAAGAATCTGCCATTCATTTCCTATGCCAAATGAAAACTTACTAGAAACAATTACAATTCACATTTATTAGACAATATATTCATGCACTCTTAGAAGTACTTTACATTAAATAAGCCATGAATCTTCACTATAACATTATAAGATAGGAACTATTATTATCCCTACCTTATAGATGGGAAACTAAGGTATAAAGCAGTTATTTAACTTATTCAAGGTCAAACAACTACTGTGGTTCCTGAGTCTACATTTTAACTACTGTAGTCAAGAGGAGGAGTGACCTGCCTAGGTCACTCTAGGACTTATTTCTTCTATCTAACTGTATCTTTGTACCTGTTAACAAGCCCCTCTTCATCCTCCTATCCCCATTACCCTTCTCAGCCTCTGGCAATCACCATTACAAACTCTCTACCTCCATGAAATCAATTGTGTAGCTTCCACATATAAGTGAGAACATGCATTTGTTTTTGGTGCCTTACTTATTTCACTTAACATAATTTTCTCCTGATTTTTATTAACCTTAATTTCCACATTATTAACTATAAATAAAAATATACTACTTAGAAGAAAAAAGAAACCTATCTTTGACAGAGCTGTGAACGAAAGTCATAGTAAAGACTTTTGAGTGTTTCCTGTTTATGTGTATGAGTGTGTATTGAGTTGAAAGAAGAATGAAACTAGTCATAGCAGCTGAATTATGCCCTTTGGGCAAAGTTTGATTTTCATAGAAACTAGTATGGCCTAACTCTCTGAGGGAAAAATACACACACACACACACACACACACACACACACACACATCAATATGTTTTATTATATAATACATAGTAATTTACATACATATACATATTATTATATAATATGTGCTAATTTGCTATACTATATGTATATATATTCAGTTGAAACATAAAAAATTGCCACTTTTGTAGGTAAACATGTTAAATATTAGCAATTCTATATGGTTACACTGGGCGTTTGTGTGTGTGTGGTTTAAAACAAATGAGAGAGTAAGAGATTGACAGGAAGAGGGGAGGGATGTGTGTGTTTGGTGTGTGTATGTCATAATAAAACTTTCAAGCTGTAGAAATCTATCTAGCTATATTTAGGAAGGATCTCAGAAAAGTGGCGAGGACACTCTTTTCAACATATTTTTAAGGAATCAACTTCCACCTTCTTTAGTAGAGCTCTTTGATCATCTCAGTGATTTTAGGCTCTGAAAGCCTTTGCTTTCCGGATGTTTGGTCATTTGTTTGGGTGGAATCCTCATATTGCTGTTTAAGTCTGTTCAATCCACTTTGAATTCTGTATAGAATGAGAAAGGAAACAACTCATCAGCATTATAAAAAGAAATAGTAACAGCCAGTTGTATATGATAGTCTCATGACTACAAAGGAAAAATTAGTATTGGATTTCACAAATATGACCAGATCTTCTCAGATAGTCATTTGATATAAAAACCAGTCCCCTGGAGATTGTTGTATGTTATTAAGCTAGTCTTCAGACTTCTTTTGGAGAATGGATCTTTACTAAACTATGGCTGCTGTTTTAGAATCTTCCTTTCAGAGAGTGCTGAGAATAAAATGCACTTCTTTCCCAGAAAATAGTTTGTTGATTGTCTATTTTAAAGATTATTGGATTATCCTCATTAACATTCAGTTGATGTATTGAACACTTGCTCTATGCAGCAAACTCTGCAAAGACCTGTGTTTTGGATATTCACAAATACTTTAGCATCTCTGTGACAGATTACTGAGAGTGGACTTAATTTTTGGAATAGTCAAAAGCAGAGGTGGGTACATAAAGTTAGTGATGAGGCTTATGTGGTAAGATAAAGTCCTGAGGCTGATTTTCTTCTATGCACATACAACTTCAGAAGTAGTAGGAGACTTTAATGGTGTTTGGCTCAGAAAACCAAGAATAGTTATCTTGGGCCTATCTTGGTCCTCTCCACAAAGTCCCTGAGGAACACAAGAAAGAATGGTAAGGAAAAGGAACGTAACACATAATTAGACAGACTTGTTCCCCAGAACTCTATTCAGAGAACTGTGGTAGGTCAAGCTAGATCTTATAGTTAAGTTTGGAGGTCTGTGAGGCCAATTTCCTCTACCTAAACTCAAACCTTAATCTCAGAGTCTTACTTGACAGTTGACTGCAATGTGACAGAAGACCACGATGATAAGCTTGATTAATAAAAAGAGAATAGAGAATTGACCACAATCATGTATTGATGTGTCATGGCATCTGACCAGTCAGATAAAAGTTAGGTGGGAGGCACAACAAAGTTTTTAGTTATTATATCCCTTATTCTAGAATTCTACATACACCAAATATGAAAGGAATTCTAAAGCAGCATTTTGAACATAATGGAAATCAGCATGTATTCAGCTGGAGTGATATTTAGGACAGCAATTTTATTTAGGGAAGATAAGGGCTCTGGGGGTAAAAAAGGAAGGATTGTGAAGGGCAATATAAGGCATGCTAAAGATTTTGGTGTTTAGAAACATCCTGCTACAGCAGTGTAGAGCATGTTTAGAAAAGAGGAGAAACTACCAGCAGAAATACTGTCTAGAGACTTTTGTGATAAGTCCATGTGAAACAGCAGGCCTTAAACTAAGGTAGGAGACACTGGGCTGTAGAGAAGCAGGTAGATTCTAAAGTTATAAATGACATGATAAAAAAAAATATACTACTTAGAAGAGAAAAGAAACCTATCTTTGACATAGCTCTGAATGAAAGTCATAGTAAAGACTTTTGAGTGTTTTCTGTTTATGTGTATGAGTGTGTATGATATGGTATCACCAGTATTGGTTATTGATTGGTTGTGGGAGAAGAGGAAGTAAAGGTGACTCCCAGGATTCTGATTTGGGCAATGGAGTGAAGAATGGTGCCAAGGTACAAAGGAAGAACAAGTTTTAGTCTGTGGATGCGGTATCAGACTGAAGATATTTTGTTCCAGAGTGTCTATGTTGAGGTGCTTCCAGAACATTCAGGTAGATGGCCTATTGTAAATACATATATGCAATATATATGGTGAGAGTGGACTTAATTTTGAGAATAAACAAGTCAAAACACATTTTTAGACACTCTTACTATATTCCAGAAATAAAAGGTTTGCTCTACCTCTCCTCTTTTACCTAATAGCATAGCTGTGCTCCTGCCCTACTGAACTACTCACCATTCCAATAACACAGCGCACAGCATGTTCTTCACATCACAGTACCTTTGTACATATTGTTCCCTTTGCCTCAAATGCTTCTTTTCTCTCTCTCTCTTTAGTCAGAATAGGTATGTTTACATTCTGATTTGCTGATATTTATTGTAATATAGCATACATATGAAAGAGTACAGAAATTATATATGCACAGCTCAGCAAGTTTTCATAAATTTAACACACCTGTGTAATTGGCACCAGAAATATGAAACAGATTATTATTTCTCACGCCATCTTCTAGAATTATAGATTAGTACCATCTGTTTTTGAAATTTATGTGAATGAAACCATATATCTATTTATTGCTATCTATCTTATTTCATACAACTTAAGATTTTGAGATTCATTGATGTTGTTGTATGCAGCAGTGGTTTGCTCTTTTTTCATTTTCTCAGTAGTATTTCATTGTATGATTATACCATATTTATTTACTCTTTCTAAGATTGATGGACATTTGGGTCATGTTCAGTTTTTGGCTATTAATAATAATCATACTATTAAAATAAAAACTGTATGAGTTTTTATGTAAGTAATTTTTTGCTACATACGTGCACACCCATTTCTGTTGATTATATATAAAGGGGTGGAATTGCTGTGCCAGAGGTTATGCATATGATTAGTTTTAGTCAGTACTGCCAAATAGATTTCCAAAGCGGTTGTACTGACCCACTCTTATTTTTTTTTACACAACTCCAAAAACACAGTTTTTCCCATTGAATTTTTTTGCAGTTAGAGATGTCAGAATTATGCTCATCAGGAAACACAAAGTACAGAAATATAATTTCTGTGAGTAGTTTGTAAGTGCTACTAGTAAGCACTGCTAGTGAGTGGTATGTAAGATTGATAGCTTCTAGTGAAAGTCTGGAATCCAAAGCTTGATATGTATCTGAATATATGTTTACCCCACCTTGGCACTGTGCTTTGCCGAGGGAATAGCAGGCCTTGTGCAGGTCCAAGGTATTTCTCATAAACACTTCATAGCCTCATTCAGGACATGAAAATTGGGTAATTGATGTCCCAGAAATGTGTGCAGAGGAGAATAGAGCAAAAAAAATGCACCTTGGAAAAAATTCAAAGCAAGTGCCAACCATATACATCACAATTTAAACCAAAACAAAATGAAGCAAAATACCTCACATAAAATCTGAATTTAAGAATACAGTCTGGTGTGTCATCAGTGTGAAAATGGAGTGAGAGCCTGTAGAACATCCCTTATCTATAAAAACTAATGAGAACACTGGCCAAAAAAGAAAATGTGAGAATCAGTGTTTTCAGAACTCTAGAAATTAACCAAAGGCTTGCAGAAATCCATGGATTCTTTATTCAAGAAAAACATCTGAGGCCAGGCGCGGCGACTCACATCTGTAATCCCAGCACTTTGGGAGGCCAAAGTGGGTGGATCATGAGGTCAGGAGATAGAGACCATTCTGGCTAACACGGTGAAACTCCGTGTCTACTAAAAATACAAAAAATTAACAGGGCGTGTTGGTGGTGGGCGCCTGTAGTCCCAGCTACTTGGGAGGCTGAGGCAGGAGAATGGCATGAACCCCAGAGGCGGAGCTTGCAGTGAGCTGAGATCGCGCCACTGCACTCCAGCCTGGGTGACAGAGCGAGACTCCATCTCCCCAAAAAGAAAAAAAAAAAGAAAAACCACACACACAACAAAACAAAACAAATCTGAAGCTCAGTAGGAGTATGAGCTTTTTATCATTTTTATTTGTCCTGTTCCCATGCCCTCTCCCCAGTTCCACAGCAGCCCTGAAAGTCAACAGCATGCAGTCACAGCGAAAAGCAGCAACATGGTAACCCCTGAAGAGGGTAGAATGACGTTGGAGCCTGTATGACAGCTCTCAGGGACACCTCATGTGCAAGGCTACTTTTAATAGACCTGACTAAAAGCTCCCCCAGGGGAATAGACCATTCCATGGAGCCATTTGTCAGAAATAATCAGAGAAAATTATGTGTGTATATATATAAAATCTACCACCAATAATTTTATATTAGATCACAGCACCTGAGGTGGTAGATAAGGATTGGTGCAAACATTAGGCTAACCAAAAAGCTTACAAAGAAAATTTGGGAAATAAAATGTCCATAAGTGTGTTAATGGGCATGCAATATTTAAATATGTAATTTCTAGGACAATTACAACACAAAAGATGGGGGGGAATTGAGATTTATAGGGGCAAAGTTTTTGTATATTATTTAATTTTAAATTATAAAATACAGTAGTAGAAACAAGGGAATTAAGATGGTATGTTGCAAATTATAAGAAAGAAGACAGCAATGGAAAACAAAAAAGACATAAAACATACAGAAAACAAATAGCAAAATGATAGATGTGAATCCTATTTTATCAGTAATTATATTGAGTTTAAATGATTAGCTACTCTAACCAAAAGGCAGAGACTAACAGAATGGATTTTTAAAAACAGTGGTCTAAACGTATGCTTTCTGTGAGACACACAAAGACACAAACAGGATGAAAAAGCTATATTTTGCATATCATGGCCAAAGTGGCTATGCTAACATCAGACAAAACAGAATTTAGGACATAATTGTTTCTAGATGTAAATAAGGGAATTTTATAAGGAAAAATGGGTCAATGAATCAAGATGATATGATAAATATGCATTCACCTAATCTGAAACCCTAAATACAAAGGTTGTTATATATACTGTTATTCATATATTTGTTTAAACACAAGCACTCCTTTGATTGTTGCAAGAGTTTGATTAATTTTTAGAGTTCTAAAAATGTTGATTTTGAGAATTATTACCAGCATTCTTATTGCTTTTATGGAAGAAAAGATTTTTGGAGGTCTTTACTCCCCTTTTTCAAAAATCTCAACTCTTAGCAGATTTTTCAGTGGATATAAAGAATTTCATTCTATCAACATGCTCTGATGCATTTATTCAGTCATCTACTGATGGACATTTATTTAGATTGTTTCTAGCATGTTGCTAGCACAAACAGAACTCCAGCATATATTATTCTACATATAATTTTATACAACTTTATGAGAATAGCCATACAAGTGGAATTATTTAGATCATAGGATATATACATTTTAATATTTGATAGATATATATTAGTTTTCTCTAAGGAAGCTGTAATAAATTACATGCCCACCAATTTATGAGGTTGAATGTTTTCACACATTTAATTTTTTAAAAATTTATTTTACAACAAGCATACTGACAATATTTTTAATCTCTATCAATCTGATGGTGAACAAAATGTCTTTTTAATTTCTTGTTTTTTTTTTTTTTTTTTGGACATAGAGTCTCTCTGTCACCCAGGCTGGAGTGCAGTAGTGCGATCTTGGCTCACTGCAACCTCTGCCTCCAGAGTTCAAGCTATTCTCTTGCCTCAGCTTCCCAAGTAGCTCGAATTACAGGCTCGTGCCATCATGCTGGGCTCATTTTTGTACTTTTAGTAGAGACAGGGTCTTGCCATGTTGGCCAGCCTGGTCTGGAACTCCCACCCTCAAGTTATCTGCCACCTTTGTAGCAGGACAAGCCGTGGACAAAACCTCACAGACACCGAGGTAGTGAAGGAAGTGGCTTTAATCAGCTGGAAGCATCAGCAGACGAATGTCTCAAAATCTGAGCTCCCCGGTGCACAATTTCTGTCCCTTTTAAGGGCTCACAACGCTAAAGATTTTACATGAAAGGACCGTGATTGATTGAGCAATCTAGGGGGTATGTGACAGGGGCTGCATGCACCGGTAATCAGAGTGAAACAGAACAGGATGAGAAGTTTCACAAATGTCCTTCCATACAATGTCTGGAATTTATGGATAACATCAGTTGCTAGGTTATGGGTTGAATTTTAACTACCAGGTTCGGTCAGGCAGGCCCAGGCCTGGTTTTGGGTCTGGTTCCTGGCGCCAGGCTGCCTGCCTTTGGTTTCACTTCCTTGTTTCTTCTTAAAACAGGTACTGAGTATAAAACAATATAAAACAATATGGGAGGTCTCTTTTTCTCTTCTCTCATTTCCCCCCTTTGAGACTCTCACTTATTAGTGGGAGTTCTCACTTCCATTTTTACTACTTATGTCTTCCTGTGCAATAGATTGATAGTGTCATATATATACTTGTGCTGAAGAATTCTGGTGAACTAAGGTAGTGATAAAGCTTTTTATCATTTGAAGAAGTATAGGTAGTAAACAAAGAAGTAGTAAGCAGGTTCTTTTACTATTATTAACTCCTATTACAAGAGTTTTAAGTCCTCCTATTGCTGGGAACCAATTTCCAAACATGGCCCCAGGATGAAATCCTTGCCACACTTGAACGGGTACATGTGCCAGTTTTGTTATATCTTTGACTATGTCTTCAACTACTTGCCCCTGGTCATCTATGTGTAGACAGCAATTAGTAAGGTGAAATTTTCCACAAATCCCTCCTTCAGCTGCTAGCAAGTAGTCGAGAGCCAGTCTGTTTTGGTAGATAACATTTCTCATCTGAGTCTCTTGCCGGGCAATAACAGTCAAGGCTTGACTGGTTTTATTAGTAACAGTTTCTAAAACAGCTTGTAAATATGATTCAGTTGAGCATGTAGATGGGGGTCCGATATCCCCACGAGCCATCTTGTGCCCAAGTGGCGGGCCCATAGTATTGTATAATTCTTTCAGGGGCCGTTCATCATCTTTCTAATTACCTATGGCTATGCTTTGCTTTTCACGGGAAGCATAGACAGGGAATCCTAGGAGTTCACCTGTTTTTATGGGCAATAGGAAGAAAGATGGTTTAATAGTGCCAATTACACAACTACCTGTCCACTGATCAGGTAGCTTAGCATAGTCTCTATGTCCACATATCTAGTATAACCCAGTAGGGGCTGTCCAGTCCCAGTGGGATTCTGGGTTGGTCCAAACGGCCTGTAATCTTGGAAATTTACTCAACGGATTTTTTTCTGTGTGGTTTGAACTCCACCATGTAACTGTTTTTGTGGTACCATTATACAGTTTCTGTCCAAGACAACTAAGCTGTCCTACAGGATGAGTGAATTCTTTTCCTTCTCTAACTATGCAGTATTGTCCAATAATTGAGAATTTTAGAACCCAGAAATTGTCAGGATGGTTCTTTTGGGCTGGGAATTCATCAGGAACTAGGCCCATAGGGACTAATTCCCGGGCTTCCCATGGCCATTGATCTCTTATTACAGTTCCTCCACAAACATAACACTAAGTGATTTTAAAGACTGTGCTACATGCTCGGCTAACTGCAAAAACAAATTTCTAGTTTTTCCTGGAATCTCAGGTACTGGCACATTTCGTTCATCACAGAAAGTCTGAAATACTGATTCTAGAGAGCGTTTTCGAACCTCTCCTTTTATTAAGATATTTATTCTAGGATCTAGTCCCTTTCCATCAATGCCTAGAGATACATGCTCTCCTTTTTCCCACTTTGGGTCTGAGGGATTTGTAATTATTAATTCTAAAGGGTTGCAGCTTCCACTTGTGCAGGAGGGACTGATTTTTCCTTTTTGGAGCCAAACAGGATCTTTTTCAAATTTTTTCCAAGTAGCCCAGATGACACAAGACCAGTATTAACACACATTTGTACATGAATATGATTCATGGCAGATATACTTATTTTCTGCTGTGTAACTCTTTTCCCAATCTAGAAAACCACATCCTATTCCTTGCTGATTGCTATTAATAGTGGCACAAGCGTCAAATTTTAGGGTTACATGTTTGGGGAACCCTCTTTCTTCTGTTCTAGCTATTACTTTATTTGTGTCACCTAGAAAAGGACCAGTCCTTAGTCTTATTTCAAATACTGTGATCATGGGAGGTTCACAGGGATCATAACACACATCACGCTGATCACCTTCTGGATTACATACTTTGTACTGTTATTATATAAACATGTTCCTTTTGGAGTTCCTAGGCACTCGTAATAACTATAGAAAAAAAGATTGTTTTAACTTGTTGTCCTACCTCAGTGACCTGATGTATACACTGAAAGCAGTCCTCTATGTGAAAAGAAGCAGTGGAAGCTTTTACCACACAAGTCCATGTCTTAAGGAAAATAAGTACCATGACGATTTTCCTTATGCTTCAGCCGTGCATAGACGAGTCAGCTTCAGGGTGTGACTGGAGCAGGGCTTGTCGTCCTCCTCAGGGTCACTTTACAGGGATTGTCCAGGCTTGGTTTGGCCTCCCAGGTTTCAGTGGCTGCGGGCTTTACGCAGCTGTGGTGAATCCAGGCTGGGATTCCTTCCACCTTACAGATGTGGGAGTGGTCAGGATAATGGTCTGGGGTCCTTTCCACCATGGCCACAAAGGAACTACTTTCCAGTCATTGATCCACACATGGTCACCTGGAGAAAAAGGGTGAACTGGGGAGAATAAGCTGACCGGGCACCTCTCATTTACCCAAGTTGAGATTGTCTGGATAATTTTCCCCAAGGCCTATAGCTGTCACTGCAATTCAATTTCACCTAACTCTTGGGGAGTACCCGGAAGTCCTCGCAGTATAGGAGGAGGTCTTTGATATAATATTTCATAAGAGTATCCTGTTTTCTTAAAGGGGGTGCACCTGATTTTAAACAATACCATAGGAAGGGTCCGTATCCATTTTAATCCTGTGTCTTGACATACTTTCCCTAAACTATTTTTGATAGTCAAATTCATTCACTCTACCTTTCCGGAACTCTGAGGTTGGTAGGCAGCATGTAACTTCCATGTGATTCCCAATACCTTTGCTGTCTTCTGTACTAAGTCAACCACAAATGCCGGCCCATTATCTGAGCCAATCCGTAGAGGCAGTCCAAACCTAGGGACAAGATCTCGAAGAAGCACATGGGTTACTTCACGAGCATTTTCAGTTCGTGTCGGATAAGCCTCTACCCACCCAGAGTAAATACCCACTAGAACCAGTAAATACTTGTTGCCTCCGCATTTGTGCATCTCTGTGAAGTCCATGTGAAGCTTTTCAAAAGGAGCTGCGCCATAGGCTTGCATGCCAGGAGGAACAGAAGGGCCTTGCTTTGCATTGCGCTGTTGACAGGTAACACATCACTGCGCTACTGTTTTAGCAAGAACTGGCAAGTGTGAGATGTAGAAGTACCGGCGTAACAGCTTTTCAAGTGACTCTTCGCCTAATGGGTAGTTTCATGTACAACCCGCACGACTGCGGCTCCTAGCAGCTGTGGCACAGCTATTCTCCCATCTGGTAACTTTATCCATCCTTCTTTTATTGTTTGTCCTCTCTCTGCCTGAAGAAAGTCTTTTTCCTCTTTAGAATAAGTAGGGACCAGATCAGGTTTTGAGGGAGTAGGGGGACTGTGACTGATGTCTGGTAGGGAGTAGATGCTGCTTTTCATGCCTCTGTGTCTGCTTAGGAGTTTCCTGGACTCACTGAGGTGGTAACTTGCTCATGTCCCCGGCAATGCATGACTGCCACCTTTTGGGGTTTTCACACTGCCTCTAATAATTGTAGAATATCTTGTTGATATTTTATGTCCTTTCCCTCAGAATTTAACAGGCCTTTTTCTTTATATAATGCCACAATCATTTGAAGAGTTAGAAAGGCATATCAAGAGTCAGTATAAATGTTTACAGTCTTACTTTCACTGAGTTCTAGAGCCTGAGTTAAAGCAAAGAGTTCTGCTTTCTGGGCCGAAGTGCCCTGAGGCAATGTCTTGGCTTCAATAAAATTATCCAAGGTTACCACCACATATCCTGCACATCTTTCTCCTCGTGGGTTGATGAAGTGCTCCTGTCTACATATAAACCCCAGTCTACTGATGCTCATGGCTGGTCTCAAAGATCGGGTCTGCTAGAATAGACTGAGTCCAAACCCTCTACACAGTTGTGTTCAACAGGACTGTCTGATACTAGGAGGAAGGTGCCAGGATTTAGTGTGTTACAGACTTCAATGGTTATGCGGGGGTTTTCACACAACAAGCTTTGGTACTTGGTTGATCTACCATTCGTTAGCCAATGGTGTCCTTTGGTATTCATTAAAGTTGCCACCACATGGGGGGCTTTATATTTAAGTTTTGCCCAAGAGTTAGCTTATCTGCTTCTTGTGCTAACAGGGCTGTAGCTGCCAGGGCTCTCAGACATGGAGGCCAGCCTTTTGAAAGTCCATCTAGCTGTTTTGAGAGGTAGGCCACTGATCTTGGCCAGGGCCCCGCAGTTTGAGTTAAAACTCCAACTGCCATTTTTCTCTTTCTAACACTTAGAGTGTGAAGGGCTTGGTCAAATCTGGTGGTCCCAGAGCTGGGGCTGACATAAGTTTTTTTCTTTTAACTTACAAAAGGCTTGCTGTTGTAGAGGCCCCCACTCAGTTGCCCCCTTTTGTAACCCTGTGCAACGGTTTGACTAGCACCACAAAGTTTGGAATCTATAATCTGCAAAACCCCACAGCTCCTATAAATTCCCTTACTTGCCTTCTGGTTTTAGGTTCCAGTAGGCTGCAGATGACCTGCTTTCTTTCTGACCCCAAGCTGTGTGCTCCCCTTTCTGAATAGTGAATCCCAGGTAGCGTACCTGCTGTCTGCAGATCTGAGCTTTCTTCTTGGACACCTTATAGCCACGGTCCTCCAGGTGCCGAGGTAGAGCATCCATTCCTTTTGCACACCCGACTGCCATGGAGTGTCCTAGCAGAAGGTTGTCCATGTACTGGAGCAAGACACAGCCTAGGTCTTTAGCAGGAAACTTCTGGAGGTCTTGAGCCAACACCTCCCCAAGATGGTGGGGGAATTTTTGAACCCTTGGGGAAGCCGAGTTCAAGCATACTGTGCAGTGACACCTGACCCTGGGTCTTCCCACTGAAAGGCAAACAGCTTTTTGGCTCTCAGGACTAGTCTGATGCTAAAGACGGCATCCTTCAGGTCCAGGCAAGTGAACCAGCCATCCTCAGCTGGCAGCAATCCTAATAGTGTGTAAGGGTTAGGAACTGTTGGGAGCAGAGTCACGGTAGCTTGGTTAACCAAGCGTAAGTCCTGTACGGGGCGATAGTCCTTGGTCCCTGGCTTGGGGACAGGTAGGAGGGGGTGTTCCATGGAGACTGGCAAGAAACTATAATTCCAAAAGATTTCAAGTGTCTAAGATGTGCCTGTATTCCTTCAAGAGCTTCTCTGGGAACCAGATACTGCTTTTGTCTGACTGACTGGGCCCCAGGCTTAACTTCTATGAGTGTGGGGACTTGATTGATTGCCAGCCCTGGAGGACTGTCCTCTGCCCATACTCGGGGCCATCGCTTAGCTAGGCCAGTTTTATCTCCTGACCTGGCTCAGTTAGAAAAGCCTCCATTCTCTCGGGGGACTGTAAGGGCCATGATAACTCCTGTTCCCGGTAACTTCAGCTATAAGAGCCCTGTTTTGTAAAGGAAATGGTGGCTCTCAGCTTGCTAAGCAAGTATCTCCCTAACAAAGGCAAGGGGCAGTCAAGGCTTATACAGAAATTGATGAGTCACTCTATGTCCTCCTACTGAGCAGGTCCACGGTAGGCAGAAAACCTGCTTGGTGGAGACTCCTGTTGCTCTGATTATATCAATGGTTTTCTTAGATAAGGGGGCCACCGGGGTGGTTACTACTGAGTGTTCGGCACCGGTGTCTACCAAAAACTTAATGTCCTTGCCCCCTATTGTCATCCTGACCATAGGCTCCTTGGGGGTGTTTGAACCCAGTCCCCTTCAGTCTAGTAGCCCTTCGGCCAGATTGAACAAAGTCCCTTCATCTTTTTTTGTGGTCTTTTGCTCCGCATCACCTTGTATCTCTTTTAGTTGGGGGCATTTCTCTTTCC
The DNA here is from genome assembly GCF_009764315.1 of Trachypithecus francoisi. Classification (NCBI taxonomy): domain Eukaryota; kingdom Metazoa; phylum Chordata; class Mammalia; order Primates; family Cercopithecidae; genus Trachypithecus; species Trachypithecus francoisi. The sequence goes on along the minus strand of NW_022681471.1, from coordinate 83,221,253 downwards.
AATGTCCTATTTCTTTACAGTAGGCATATTTGTTATGCTGCAGATGTGAGCGATTGGACTGGGCATTCCTCCTAGAACCTCCTTTCCCCTCTTTCCCCGTCCCTTGCGGGGATTCCTCTAATTGCCACAGCCAGCAATCAGCATTCGCCTGGCCTGGCATTCGCCCTCCTTACGGCTTTCTCGGCGACTTGTTGCATCTCTATTTATAAATACTTGATTAGCTCTCTCAAGTAACTGTGAGGTATTCATTCCTGCAAAACCAGCCTGTTTTTGTAATTTCCTTTAGATGTCTTCCGCACTTGGGACTAATTAAGGCCATGTTAATCATATGCTGATTTTCAGGACTATCCGGATCGAAAAGAGTGTACATACGATAGGCCTCACACAGTCTTTCATAGAATTGAGCTAGGCTTTCCTCCTTTCCTTGGATGACTTCAGAAACTTTATTTACATTGGTGGCCTTTTGAGCCCCTTTTTTCAGACCTTCAGCTAATGCCTCCTGGTATCGTCTTAGCCCCACTATATCTGGTCCTTCATTCAGATCCATTGAGGGTCACAATTCCTGGCAGCTGAATTCTTATGTATTCCTGGGGATTTTGGTAATTGGCTGGGATGTGCTCTTCTAGCCATTTAGTTGCCACCTGGAGCACCCTTCGCTTTTCATCTTTGTTAAAGAGATACATGAGTAGCTGGTGGCAATCAGCCCTAGTAGGATTATGAGTCTGTATAATAGTTTGGAGCAAGTCAATTAGAGCTTGAGGCTTTTCAGTGTAATATGGAGTATTATATTTCCAATTGAGGAGGTCAGCAGAGGTGAAAGGGTGATACACGAAGGCACGCCTTTCCACCATGTGTCCATCCTCATCTACCCGAGTATATGGCTGCTCTTTCAGGGGCATTTGGATTCCAGTCTTGGGCCGTAAACGAGCCACCAAGGGAGGAGTTTCTCCTGCAGCTTCACTTCCTTTCTTGTCTACTCTGGGTGGTCTAGGGGCTGTGGGCTCAGGAGTAGGGGGCCTCTCTGCTTGGTAAGGGGAGGGCACTGTTGGTGCCATCTCCTGCCATGAGTCTTCAGGCTCTGGGTCAGACAGAACTTTAGGGGCTGGCTTCCCTCAGCAGGTGAAGCGAGAACCTTCCTTAACTAACTGTCCCTTTGCTACTAGTACTGCTGCCGCCTGTCCCCTTAACCACTGTGGGATGTCTAAAACCAGCTGTAACCAGGAAACTATGTATGGGAACTGATCTGGGTGTCCTGGTTTGCCAGTTACTTTGTGACATACCTTTGAAACAAGAGACCTGTCCAGGCTTCCTTCTGATGGCCAGCCTACCTCTAATTCTAGCCAATCTATTTCACGCAAAGTTCTAAGTTTTCCTGGAGTCATAGTGACTCTGTAGTCTTCTTTGAATCCTTTCTTGAAATTCTTTAACTTAGTTCCCAATGGGGTGGGCTTACTTTGTGCCTGACCCATATTTCTCAAGACAAAATATCATGCTCACACCACACTTACCAAAAACAAAGAACAGGTAAAGAGGGCACACACACCACACCTTTATCATTTATACCAAACCAAAATCAGAGTATCAAGAAATTTAAGCCAAGTCAAAACCAGAACCAAAGTATCAAGCAATTCAAGTCAAGTCAAAACCAGAACAAAAGTGCCGATACAGACACACCGTGGGTGATCAGGCCACGCTTCTACTCAAATGGAGTGGGCAAGTTTCAAAGACTAGTCTTACCAAGTTTCAGATGTCTGGACTCCAAGTGCTAGTTCCTTCCTGGTGTTCAGCCACTGCATTGACCCTCCACGGGGGCCTGCCACACGTTGCTCTGGTGAGGTGTTCCACAGGGGTAATTGCCTACCCGGGAGCACTCTTTGGATCACCTCGCTCAGGCAGCCCGAGTCCCCCGCAGGGATGCTCCATGGGGCAGGCCTAAGCTGCCTAAGGGGCTGCCTTAGCCGTCTGTCAGTCACCTCATTTCCTGGTCAGGGAACCAAGAAATGTAGCAGGATGAGCCATGGACAAAACCCCACAGACACCAAGGTAGTGAAGGAAGTGGCTTTAATCAGCTGGGAGCATCAGCAGACGAATGTTTCAAAATCCGAGCTCCTTGAGTGCACAATTTCTGTCCCTTTTAAGGGCTCACAACACTAAAGATTTTACATGAAAGGGCCGTGATTTCTCGAGCAATCTAGGGGATATGTGACAGGGGCTGCATGCACTGGTAATCAGAGTGAAACAGAACAGAAAGAGAAGTTTCACAATGTCCTTCCATACAATGTCTGGAATCTATGGATAACGTCGGTTGCTAGGTCATGGGTTGAATTTTAACTATCAGGTTAGGGCAGGCAGGCCCAGGCCTGGTTTTGGGTCTGGTTTTGGGTCCCGTGCCTGGCACCGGGCTGCCTACCTTTGGTTTTGCTTCCTTGTTTCTTCTTGAAACAGGTACTGTGTATAAAACAATATGGGGGGGTCTCTTTTTTCTCTTCTCTCACCTGGGCCTCCCAAAGTGCTGGTGGTTACAGGCATGAGCCACCATGCCTGGCCATTAAATATTTGTTTTATTTGATTTTTGTTGTATATGCTTCGAGTCTTTGATTTTTTATTGAGGTATAATTTATATTTAGTAAAATTCATTCTTTTTATGTCTACAGTTCTTTGAAATTTGGCAATGTATACAATTCTGTAACCACCATGATAATCAAGATAAAGAACATTTCTGTCACCTGAAAAGGCTCCCTTGTGCTCTTTTGTAATCAATTCCTCCCTCTGTTTCCCAACCTTTATCAACTACTGATGAGATCTCTTTCACTACAGTTTTATTCATTATAAACTGTTATATAAGTGAAATTATATAGTTTATATCCTTTTGGTTCTTGCTTCTTTTACTTAACATTTTTCTCGAGATTTTTCTGTGTTGTTGTGCATGTCAGTAATTATTGTTGTGTTCAGTAATTTTCTATTGTATGAATATAGCAATTTGTTTATCCATTCATCTATAGATGGACATTTCAGTAGTTTCCAATATGTAATGACTATGAATAAAGCTGTTATAAACATTTGCAGGCAAATTTTCCTGTGGACAGATTGTGTTTGTATTTTGGGGTGGGTAAATACCTAAGAGTGGAATTACTAGATATTATGTTAAATAAATGTTCAACTTTACTACCAACTGCCAAACGGTCTTCCAGACTGGCTTTAAAATTTCGTAGTCCTACTAACAATGTATTAGAGTTTCATTGCTCCACGTCCTTGCCACCATTTGTGTTTTTAAATTTTATGATAAATTAACAAATAATAATTCTGTATATTTATGTGGAACATATGATATAGATATATAATGCAATATGATTGAACTAAGAAAAGTTACATATCCATCTCCTCAAATACTTATCATGTATTCTTCCTATCTAACTTAAACTCTGTACTTTTTAGCAACATCTCCCCATTCCCCAACCCACCTCTGATAGCCACCATTCTACTCTCTGTTTCTATGACTTAGATTATTTTATATCCAAAATGAAAGTGAGATTATTCAGTAGCTTTTTATGTGGCTGGCATATTTCACTTAGCATAATGTCCTCCAGGTTCATCCACGGTGTCACAAATGACAGGATTTTTTTCCTTTTCAGTGCTCTTATTCCATTGTGTATACATATTGCATTTTCTTTATCATTTTTTTTTTTGATGGGCACTTAGATTGATTTTATATGCAGGCTATTTTGAATAATGATGCAATGAATATAGGAGTGCAGACATCCCTTCAACATACTAATTTTTAATTCTTTGGATATATACACAGAAGTGGGATTACTGGATCATATGGTAGTTCTATTTTTAGTTTTTTGAGGAACCACCACACAGTTTTTTATAATGGCTGTAATATTATAATTCACATTCCCACCAACAGTGTACCAGGGTTCCTTTTTCTTCACTTGTTATCACTTGTCTTTTTTATAATAACCACCCTCACAGGCATAAGGTTATATTATATTGTGGTTTTAATTTGCATTTCCCTAATGATTAGTAACGCTGAACATTTTTTTCATGTACCTGTTGGCCATTTCTATGTCTTCTTTGAGAAATGTGTTTCAGATTTTTTGTCTGTTTTAAAATAGTTAGTTGTTTCTTGCTAGTGATTTGTTTGAATACCTTACATGTTTTGAATACCTTTGTTTGAATACCTTACATATTGAATACCTTACATATTTTGTATAGCAAACCTTTATCAGATGTTGGCTTGCAAATATTTATTCATTGTTTCCTTGGCTTTACAAAATCTTTTTTTTATTATTATACTTTAAGTTCTAGGGTACATGTGCATAACGTGCAGGTTTGTTACATATGTATACTTGTGCCATGTTGGTGTGCTGCACCCATCAACTCGTCAGCACCCATCAACTCGTCATTTACATCAGGTATAACTCCCAGTGCAATCCCTCCCCCTCCTCCCTCCCCATGATAGGCCCCGGTGTGTGATGTTCCCAAGTGATCTCATTGTTCAGTTCCCACCTATGAATGAGAACATGCGGTGTTTGGTTTTCTGTTCTTGTGATAGTTTGCTAAGAATGATGGTTTCCAGCTGCATCCATGTCCCTACAAAGGACACAAACTCATCCTTTTTAATGGCTGCATAATATTCCCTGGTGTATATGTGCAACATTTTCTTAATCCAGTCTGTCACTGATGGACATTTGGGTTGATTCCCAGTCTTTGCTATTGTGAATAGTGCCGCAATAAACATACGTGTGCATGTGTCCTTATAGCAGCATGATTTATGATCCTTTGGGTATATACCCAGTAATGGGATGGCTGGGTCATATGGTACATCTAGTTCTAGATCCTTGAGGAATCGCCATACTGTTTTCCATAATGGTTGAACTAGTTTACAATCCCACCAACAGTGTAAAAGTGTTAAATCAGGTTTGTCTATTTTTGTTTGTGTTGCCTAAGATTTTGGAGTTAAACCCAAAGAATCATTGGCAGACCAATTTCCTGTAGTTTTTTCCACTATATTTTATTTTAGTATTTTTACATTTTCAGGTCTTTTTTTAAAATTTTTAATCCATGGTGAGTTGATTTTTGTGTGCAATGTGAGATAAAGATCCAATATCATTCTTCGGCATATGGATATTCAGTTTACCCGACATCATTTATTAAAAAGACTGTCCTTTTCCCATTGTATATTATTGGCACCTTTGTCAAAAATCAATTGACTGAAAACACGTGTGTTTATTTCTGGAATTTCTATTCCATTTCTTTGTGCATGTGTCTATTGTTATGCCAGTACCATGCTGATTTAATTACTATAGCTTTCTAATATAATGTGAAATCAGATAGTGCCTCTATCTTTGTTCTTTTGCTCAAGTTTGCCTTGGCTATTTGGGCTTTTTAAAGTTTTTACTTTATAATTTATTTTATTTTGTGATTGACACAGTTATGCATATTTGTGGGGTACATAGTAATATTTTGATACATATAGTGATAAGATCAGGGTAACTAGCATATTTATCATCTCAAACATTTATCATTTGTTTGTGTTGAGAACATTCAATATCCACTTTCTGGCTATTTGAAAAAATAAATTATTTTTAACTATAGTCATCTTAGAGTGGAATAGAACATGAACTTATTTCTTTTTTCTAGCTATAATTTTATGTCCTTTAAGAAATCCTTCCCTGTCCCTCATTCCTTATATGCTTCCCAGCCTCTGGTATCCTCTGTTCTACTCTTTACTTTTATGAAATCACCATTTTTTACCTTCCACATATGACTGAGAACATACATGGTTCAACCTTCAGTTCCTAGTTTATTTTACTTAACATAATATCCTCCAGCTCCATCCATGTTGCTGAGAATTCCAGGATTTTGTTTCTTTTCATTGCCAAATAGTATTCCATTGTTTATGTATACCACATTTTCTTTACGTAGCCATCTGTTGTTAGATACTTAGGTCAATTCCATACCCTGGCTATTGTGAATAGTACTGCAACAAACATGGGGTAACAGATGTCTCTTTGACATACTGTTTTTATTTCCTTTAAATAAATGCCTAGTAATGGGATTACTGGATAATGTAGTAGTTCTACTTATAGTTTGTTGAGAAAACTTCATACTGTTCATTATAGTGGTACTAATTTAAATTCCTACCAAGATTGTATAAGAGTTTCTTTTCTCTTCATCCTTGCCAACATATGTTATTTTTTGTGTTTTTTATAAAGCCTCCTTAATTGAGGTGAAATGACATCTCATTGGGTTTTGATTTGCATTTCCTTGATCATTAGTGATGCTGAACTTTTTTTCATATATTTGTTCGCCATTTATATGTCTTCTTTTGAGAAATGTCTGTTCAGCTCATTCACCCATTCACCCCTTTTTAATTGGGTTGTTTGGCTTTTTTGCTGTAAAGATGTTTGAATTTCTTGTATATTCTGGATGTTGATCCCCTGTCAGATAAATAATTTGCAAATATTTTATCTCATAATGTAGGTGGTATTTTCACTTTGTTGATTGTTTCATTTGCTGTGCAAAATCTTATTAGTTTGACATAATACTATTTTTAAAATTTTTGCTTTTGTTAGATAGTGTGATGCCTATGGGGAAAGCCTCCAGCTTTGTTTATACTGAAGTTTCCCTTGACTAAATGGACTTTTTAATCTTATACTTCATTTTTAATTTATTTTATTTTTAATTGACACATAATAATTATACATATTTATGGGGTACATAGTAATATTTTGATACATATGGTGTTTAGTGATCAGATCAGGGTAACTAGCATATTTATCATCTCATCTGTGCTTTCAAGGTTCTATTCATAAATTATTTTGTCAGAACAATTTCCTCAAGCATTTTCCCTATATTTTCTACTAGTAGTTTTATAGTTTTGTTTTTTACATTAAGATCTCTGATCCATTTTCAGTGGACTTTTGTATAGGTGAGAGTTGGTGGTCTAATTTTGTTCTTTCATATAGGGATATCCAATTTTCCCAGCACTATTTATTGGAAAGACTACCCTTTCCCCAATGAATGTTCTTGGCATCTTTGTCAAAAATCAGTTTGGCTTTAAATATGTGAATTAATATTTGTGTTCTGTATTCTATTACATTGCTCTGTGTTTCTGTTTTTATGCCAGTGCCATACTGTTTTGATTACAACAACATTGTAGTATATTTTGAAGTTCAGCAGTGTGCTTCTGCAGCCTTGTTCTTTTTCTCAAGATTGCTTTAGGTATTTAGAGTCTTTTGTAGTTCCATACATATTTTAGAATTATAAAAATTGTTTCTTTGAAGAATGTTATTGGTGTCAAGTTAGGAGTTGCATTTAATCTGTAGATTCCTTGGGTAGTACTATCTTTTAACAATAATAAATTTTCTGATTCATAAGCATGAGATGTCTTTCCATTTTTGTATCGTCTTCATTTTTTATCAGTGTTTTGTAATTTTTCTTGTGGAAATCTGCTACCACCTTCATTAAGTTTATTCCTAATTTTTAAAGTAATTGTAAATGTGATTGCCTTCTTGATTTTCTTTCAGCTAGTTTGTTGTTCCTGTATAGCAACACTACTGATTTTTGCATTTTGATTTTTTTATTTTAAATTTTACTGAATTTATCAATTCAAATGATTTTCGCTGAAGTCTTTAGTTTTTTTCTATATATAAGATCATGACATTTGCAAACATGTACAATTTGACACCCTCTTTTCCAATATAGATATCCTTTATTTTTTTCTCTTACCTAGTACACTGCCTAGGACTTCCAATATTATGTTGAATAAGAGTGGTGAGAATGGGCATCCTTGATTTGCATATGTTGAAGCATACTTGCATTCCTGGGATAAATCCCACTTGATCGTGGTGTATTATCTTTTTCATTTGTTGGTGGATTCCATTTACTAATATTTTGTTGATGAATTTACATCTATGTTCATCAGGAAGATTGGCCTGTATTTTTTTTATTGTTGTGTCCTTGTCTGGTTTTGATATCAGTGTTATGTTGGCCTCATAGACTGAATTAGGAAGAATTCTCTCTGCTTCAAATTTTGAGAAATAGTTTGAGAATAATTGATACTAATTTTTTTTAAAAAGTTTGGTAGAATTCAGCAGTGAAGCCAGCTGTTTCAGGACTTTCTTTTGTTGGGATTATTTTTATTACTGATACAATCTTATTACTTGTTTTTGGACTGTTTGGGTTTTCTATTTATTTTTTCTTGGTTCAATCCTTTTTATTATTTCTTTAACTTTTTTCTTTAATTTTTGTGTTTACATAGTAGGTGTATATTTTTTAGATATATGAGATATTGTGATATAGGCATGCAATGTGAAATAAGCACATCAAGGAGAATGGAGTATCCATCCCCTCAAGCATTTATCCATTACGATACAAAAAATTCAATAACACTATTGGATACAGTTGTTATAAAATGTACAATTAAGTTATTATTGACTACAGTCACCCTATTTTGCTGTAAAATAGTAAGTCTTATTTATTCTTCTAAATATTTTTTGTATCCATTAATCATCCCACCTCCCCACCACTTCCAGCCCCTCACTATCCAACCCAGCCTCTGGTAACCATCCTTCTACTCTGTTTATGAGCTCAAATGTTTTGATTTTTAGATACTACAAATAAGTGAGAACATGTGATGTTTGTCTTTCTCTGCCTAGCTTATGTCACTTAGCATAATGATTTTCAGTTCTAACCATGTTGTTGCAAATGACTGGGTCTTATTCTTTTTTTGATTGAATAGTACTCCATTGTGTATATGTACCAAATTTTCTTTTTTTTATTATTTTATTTTAAGTTCATGGGTATATGGTGCAGGATGTGCATATCTGTTACATAAGTAAACATGTGCCCATGGTGGTTTGCTACACAGATTATGCCATCACCTAGATATTAAGCCCAGCATCCATTAGCTATTCTTAATGCTCTCACTCACCCCACACACCACCTTCTGACAGGCCCCAGTGTGTGTTCTTCCCTGCCATGTGTCCCTGTGTTCTCATCATTCAGACCACATTTATGAGTGAGAACATGCCATGTTTTTCTGTTCCTGCGTTAGTTTGCTGAGGATAATGGCTTCCAGCTCCATACATGTCCCTGCAAAGAACATGATCTCATTACCTTTTATGGCTACGTAGCATTCCATAGTGTATGTGTACCACATTTTCCTTATCCAGTCTATCATTGATGGGCATTTGGGTTGATCTTATGTCTTTGCTATTAGTAATAGTGCTTCAATGAACATATGTATGCATGTATCTATAAGAGAACGATTTATATTCTTTTCAATATATACCCAGTAATGGGATTGCTGGGAGAAGTTGTATTTCTGTCTCTAGGTTTTTGAGGAACTGCCACACTGTCTTACACAATGATTGAACTAATTTACATCTCCACCAACAGTGAAAAAGTGTTTCTTTTCCTCCACAACCTCACCAAAATCTGTTGTTCTTGGACTTTTTTAGCCATTCTGACTATCGTGAGATGGTGTCTCATTGTGGTTTTGATTTGCATTTCTGTAATGATCAGTGATGTTGAGCTTTTTCTTCCTATGTTTGATGGCCCCATGTATGTCTTCTTTTGAGAAGTATCTGTTGAGGTTTTTTGCCCACTTTTTAATGGGATTTTTCTTTTTCTCGTAAATTTGTTTAATATCCTTATAGACTCCAGATATTAGAGTTTTGTCAGAGGGATACATTGCAAAAACTTTCTACCATTGTGTAGGTTCTTCGTTCACTCTGATGACAGTTACTTTTGCTGTGTAGAAGGTCTTTAGTTAGATTCCATTTTTGAATTTTTGCTTTTTTGCAATTGCTTCTGGTGTTTATGTCATGAAATTTTTGTCCATGCCTATGTCCTAAATGGTATTGCCTAGATTTTCTTCTGAGTTTTTATAGTTTTGGGTTTTACATTTAGGTCTTTAATCCTTCCTGAGTTAATTTTTGTATATGGTGTAAGGAAGAGGTCTAATTTCAATTTTCTGCCTACGGGTAGCCAACACTCACAGCACTAATTATTAAACAGGGAATCCTTTCCCCATTGCTTGTCTTTGTCAAGTTTGCCAAAGATCAGATGGGTGTAGGTGTGCAGTCTTATTTCTGAGTTATCTATTCTATTCCATTGCTCGATGTGTCTGTTCTTGTACCAGTGCCATGCTGTTTTGATTATGATAGCCTTGTAGCATAGTTTGGAGTCAGTTAGGATGATACCCCCAGTTTTGTTATGTTTGCTTAGGATTGTCTTGTCTATTTGGGCTCTTTTTTGTTCCATATAAGTTTCAGAATAATTTTTTTCTAGTTCTGTGAAGAATGTCAATGGTAGTTTAATAGGAATAACATTGAATCTATAAATTACTTTGGGTAGTATGGCCATTTTCATTATATTGATTTTTCCTATCCATGAACATGGAGTATTTCTTTGTGTCCTCTCTGATTTCTTTGAGCAGTGATTTTTAGTTCTCCTTGAAGAGATCCTTCACTTTTCTTGTTAGCTGTATTCCTAGGCATTTTATTATTTTTATATCAAATGTGAATGAGAGTTCATTCATGATTTGGCTCTCTGCTTGCCTGTTATTGGTGTATAGGAATAGTAGTGTTTTTTGCACATTGCTTTTGTAGCCTGAGACATTACTGATGTTTCTTATCAGCTTAAGAAACTTTTGGGCTGAAACAATGGGGGTTTCAAGACGCAGGATCATGTCATCTGCAAACAAAGATAATTTGAGTTCCTCTCTTCCAATTTGTATGCCCTTTATTTCTTTCTGTTGCCTGATTGCCCTGGCCAGAACTTCCAATAGTATGTTGAATAGGAGTGGTGGGAGAGGGCATCCTTTTCTCATGCCAGTTTTCAAGGACAATGCTACTAATTTTGCCCATTCAGTATGATATTGGCTGTGGGTTTGCCATAGATGATTCTTATTGCTTTGACTTTTGTTCCTTCGATACCTAGTTTATTTAGAGTTTTTAACATGAAGAAATGTTTAATTTTATCAACAGCCTTATCTGCATCTATTTATATAATCCCGTGGTTTTTGTCTTTTGTTCTGTTTATGTGATTAATCACACTTATTGATTTATGTATGTTGCACCAACCTTGCGTCTCTACCATGAAGCCTACCTGATTGTGGTGGATAAGCTTTTTGATGCGCTTCTGGATTTGGTTATTTTGTTGAGAATATGTGCATCAATGTTCATCAAGAATATTGACCTGAAGTTTTCTTCCATTGTTGTATCTCTTCCAGGTTTTGGTATCAGGATGATGCTGGCCTCATAGAATGAGTTAGGGAGGAGTTCCTCCTTTTCAATTTTTTCGTATAGTTTCAGTAGAAATGATACCAACATTTTTTTGTTTTTGTTTTTGGTTTCTAGGCTATTTATTACTGCCTCAATTTCAGAACTTGTTATTGGTCTACTCAGGGATTCAACTTCCTGGTTCAGTCTTGAGAGGGTGCATGTGTCCAGGAATTTATCCATTTCTTCTAAATTTTCTAGTTTATGTGCATAGAGGTGTTTATCATATTCTCTGATGGTTGTTTGTATTTCTGTGAGGTCAGTGATGATATCCCCTTTATCCTTTTTTTGTTTTTTCTTTTCTTTTTTGGAGACAGAGTTTCACTCTTGTCACCCAAGCTGGAGGGCAATGGCATGATCTTGGCTCACTGCAACTTCCACTCCCAGGTTCAAGCAATTCTCCTGCCTCAGCCTCCTAAGTAGCTGGGATTACGGGTGTGCACCACAGTTCCCAGCTAATTTTTGTATTATTAGTAAAGACAGGGTTTCACTATGTTGGCCAGCCTGGTCTTGAACTCCTGACCTCAGGTGATCCACCCACCCAAAGTGCTGGAATTACATGCATGAGCCACCATGCCTGACCATTTTTATTGTTTTTTATTATGTCTATTTGATTATTCTCTCTTTATTAGTCTAGCTAGAAGTTTATCTTTTTTTTTTTTTTCCAAAAAACCTCTCCTGGATTCATTGACTTTTTGAATGGTTTTTCATGTCTCTATCTCCTTGAGTTTAGCTCCGATCTTGGTTATTTCTTGTCTTCTGTTAGCTTTGGGATTTGTTTGCTCTTGGTTTTCTAGTTCTTTTAGTTGAGATGTTAGGTTGATAAATTGAGATCTCTCTAGTTTTTTTGTTTGTTTGTTATTGTTGTTGCTGTTGTGATGGAGTCTCGCTCTGTTACCAGGCTGGAGTGCAGTGGCATGATCTCAGCTCACTGCAACCTCTGCCTCTCAGGTTCAAGTACTTCTTCTACCTTAGCCTCCCGAATAACTGGGACTACAGACGCATGCCACAACACTCAGCTAACTTTTGTATTTTTAGTAGAGACGCGGTTTCACTATGTTGGACAGATGGTCTTGATCTCTTGACCTCATGATCTGCCTGCCTCTGCCTCCCAAAGTGCTGGTATTACAGGCATGTGCCACCATGCCCAGCCCTTTCTATCTTTTTGATGTGGGCATTTAGTGCTATAAATTTCTCTCTTAACTTCTTTAGCTGCGTCCCAAATATTCTGGTTTGTTGTCCCTTTGTTCTCATTAGTTTCACAGAACTTATTGATTTCTGCCTTAATTTTCTTATTTACCCAGGTGTCACTCAGGAGCAGGTTGTTTAATTTCCATGTAGTTGTATGGTTTTATGTGAATTTCTTTTTTTTTTTTAAGCTAAAAAAATAACATTTAATGGATTGACTTTTCTAAAATATTGATAGGATTTTATTAATAAGTGTTTTATGCATATGGCTATTCTGAACATTCCTTTAAAAATGAAAGACTACAGCCTTAATGAGAGATATTATTACATGAACATATTTGAATCTGGCTTATGAAACATAGGGCTTCAGAATTTGAAATGTGTGCATAAAATACAAATAGATTTAATTAACTGAAAACCCATAAGACAGAACTTCTTCAAATAAGCAATTACTTTGGGGACTAATAGTGTAACTAGGATCCTGGTTCATTAGCACAAATATCCATAAGAGAGAAGGATCAGCAAATTTTATTCTTTAAGTTATTTATGCACACATGGTAATATCTCATTAATTTGGGGCTTCAATAAATTTAAAATATTTTGGTAATTTGTTCATGAGCTGGGTGGACATTTACTTTGCCTTTGTAAACACTTTATTTATGGGTGGATAATATATGGTGTTTTAAACATTTATTTCCAGTCTTATGTACACTTTCTAGACACAGAATAAACAATTTTCAAGGAACCTCAGGCACTTTGCAAGTTCCTACATACATCCAATCTATATGCTAATAACAAAATGTTCATATGATTTATTTATTTATTTTTTATTTTTTTTTTTTGAGACGGAGTCTCGCTCTGTCGCCTGGGCTGGAGTGCAGTGGCCAGATCTCAGCTCACTGCAAGCTCCGCCTTCCGGGTTCAGGACATTCTCCTGCCTCAGCCTCCCGAGTAGCTGGGACTATAGGCGCCTGCCACGTCGCCCGGCTAGTTTTTTGTATTTTTTAGTAGACACGGGGTTTCAGCGTGTTAGCCAGGATGGTCTCAATCTCCTGACGTCGTGATCCACCCGTCTCGGCCTCCCAAAGTGCTGGGATTACAGGCTTGAGCCACCGCGCCCGGCCCATATGATTTATTATAACAAGCCTCCTTAAGGACTTCCACTTTATAAGGTTTTGTTGAAGTTAGTATATGTAGTTAAAGGTAATAAAAGCCACATTTGTTTAAGAGTTATCTATAATTCAGCTTTCCCACAAATTCATATATGCCCACCATCTTAATTCTTTGGAATAAATGAAATGTTACAATATTTGCAGCTACACAGAGAGAGTTTTCCTTTTAAATATGCATTGGACCATATAAACATATGAAGAAAAATAAAATATAATGAAGAGTGAAAATAACAAATACTTTTATGGGTAGACAAAGGAAAGTAAACTGTCCATACTGTCCATTTCAAATAATTCTACATTTTTTAGGCACAATACTATGGGGAAAAAACTCAATAATGTGGATCTTCTTTCTTTCTTTTTTTTTTTATTATTATTATACTTTAAGTACTAGGGTACATGTGCATAACGTGCAGGTTTGTTACATATGTATACTTGTGCCATGTTGGTGTGCTGCACCCATCAACTCGTCAGCACCCATCAACTCGTCATTTACATCAGGTATAACTCCCAAGGCAATCCCTCCCCCCCCCCCTCCCCATGATAGGCCCCGATGTGTGATATTCCCCTTCCCAAGTCCAAGTGATCTCATTGTTGAGTTCCCAACTCTGAGTGAGAACATGCGGTGTTTGGTTTTCTGTTCTTGTGATAGTTTGCTAAGAATGATGGTTTCCAGCTGCATCCATGTCCCTACAAAGGACACAAACTCATCCTTCTTTATGCCTGCATAGTATTCCATGATATATATGTGCCACATTTTCTTAATCCAGTCTGTCACTGATGGACATTTGGGTTGATACCAAGTCTTTGCTATTGTGAATAGTGCCGCAATAAACATACGTGTGCATGTGTCTTTATAGCAGCATGCTTTATAATCCTTTGGGTATATACCCAGTAATGGGATGGCTGGGTCATATGGTACATCTAGTTCTAGATCCTTGAGGAATTGCCATACTGTTTTCCATAATGGTTGAACTAGTTTACAATCCCACCAACAGTGTAAAAATGTTCCTATTTCTCCACATCCTCTCCAATACCTGTTGTTTCCTGACTTTTTAATGATTGCCATTCTAACTAGTGTGAGATGGTATCTCATTGTGGTTTTCATTTGCATCTCTCTGATGGCCAGTGATGATGAGCATTTTTTCATGTGTCTGTTGGCTGTATGAATGTCTTCTTTTGAGAAATGTCTGTTCATATCCTTTTCCCACTTTTTGATGGGGTTATTTGTTTTTTTCTTGTAAATTTGTTTGAGTTCTTTGTAGATTCTGGATATTAGCCCTTTGTCAGATGAGTAGATTGCAAAAATTTTCTCCCATTCTGTAGGTTGCCTGTTTACTATGATGGTAGTTTCTTTTGCTGTGCAGAAACTCTTTAGTTTAATTAGATCCCATTTGTCAATTTTGGCTTTTGTTGCCGTTGCTTTTGGTGTTTTAGACATGAAGTCTTGCCCATGCCTATGTCCTGAATGGTACTACCTAGGTTTTCTTCTAGGTTTTTATGGCATTAAGTCTAACATTTAAGTCTCTAATACATATTGAATTAATTTTCGTATAAGGAGTAAGGAAAGGATCCAGTTTCAGCTTTCTACTTATGGCTAGCCAATTTTCCCAGCACCATTTATTAAATAGGGAATCCTTCCCCCTTTCTTGTTTCTCTCAGGTTTGTCAAATATCAGATGTCGGTAGATGTATGGTATTATTCTGAGGACTCTGTTCTGTTCCATTGGTCTATATCTCTGTTTTGGTACCAGTAACATGCTGCTTTGGTTACTGTAGCCTTGTAGTATAGTTTGAAGTCAGGTAGCGTGATGCCTCCAGCTTTGTCCTTTTGACTTAGGATTGTCTTGGCAATGCGGGCTCTTTTTTGGTTCCATATGAACTTTAAAGCAGTTTTTTTCCAATTCTGTGAAGAAAGTCATTGGTAGCTTGATGGGGATGACATTGAATCTATAAATAACCTTGGGCACTATGGTCATTTTCACAATATTGATTCTTCCTGTCCATGAGCATGGTATGTTCTTCCATTTGTTTGTGTCCTCTTTTATTTCACTGAGCAGTGGTTTTAGTTCTCCTTGAAGAGGTCCTTTCCATCCCTTGTAAGTTGGATTCCTAGGTATTTTATTCTCTTTGAAGCAATTGTGAATGGAAGTTCATTCATGATTTGGCTCTCTGTTTGTCTGTTACTGGTGTATAAGAATGCTTATGATTTTTGCACATTAATTTTGTATCCTGAGACTTTGCTGAAGTTGCTTATCAGCTTAAGGAGATTTTGGGCTGAGACAATGTGGTTTTCTAAATATACAATCATGTCATCTGCAAACAGGGACAATTTGACTTCTTCTTTTCCTAACTGGATACCCTTGATTCTTTCTCTTGCCTGATTGCCCTAGCCGGAACTTCCAACACTATGTTGAATAGGAGTGGTGAGAGAGGGCATCCCTGTCTTGTGCCAGTTTTCAAAGGGAATTTTTCCAGTTTTTGCCCATTCAGTATGATATTAGCTGTGGGTTTGTCATAAATAGCTCTTATTATTTTGAGGTACATTCCATCAGTACCAAATTTATTGAGTGTTTTTAGCATGAAGGGCTGTTGAATTTTTTCAAAGGCCTTTTCTACATCTATTGAGATAATCATGTGGTTCTTGTCTTTGGTTCTGTTTATATGCTGGATTACGTTTATTGATTTGCGAATGTTGAACCAGCCTTGCATCCCAGGGATGAAGCCCACTTGATCATGGTGGATAAGCTTTTTGATGTGCTGCTGAATCCGGTGTGCCAGTATTTTATTGAGGATTTTTGCATTGATGTTCATCAGGGATATTGGTCTAAAATTCTCTTTTTTTGTTGTGTCTCTGCCAGGCTTTGGTATCAGGATGATGTTGGCCTCATAAAATGAGTTAGGGAGGATTCCCTCTTTTTCTATTGATTGGAATAGTTTCTGAAGGAATGGTACTAGCTCCTCCTTGTACCTCTGGTAGAATTCAGCTGTGAATCCATCTGGTCCTGGACTTTTTTTGGTTGGTAGGCTATTAATTATTGCCTCAATTTCAGATCCTGCTATTGGTCTATTCAGGGATTCAGCTTCTTCCCGGTTTAGTCTTGGGAGAGTGTAAGTGTCCAGGAAGTTATCCATTTCTTCTAAATTTTCTAGTTTATATGCGTAAAGGTGTTTATAGTATTCTCTGATGATAGTTTGTATTTCTGTGTGGTCGGTGATGATATCCCCTTTATCATATTTTATTGCACCTATTTGATTCTTCTCTCTTTTCTTCTTTATTAGTCTTGTTAGTGCTCTGTAAATTTTGTTGATCTTTTCAAAAAACCAGCTCCTGGTTTCATTGATTTTTTTGGAGGGTTTTTTGTGTCTCTATCTCCTTCAGTTCTGCTCTGATCTTAGTTATGTCTTGCCTTCTGCTAGCTTTTGAATGTGTTTGCTCTTGCTTCTCCAGTTCTTTTAATTGTGATGTTAGAGTGTACATTTTAGATTTTTCCAGCTTTCTCCTGTGGGCATTTAGTGCTATAAATTTCCCTCTACTCACTGCTTTAAATGTGTCCCAGAGATTCTGGTATGTTGTATCTTTGTTCTCATTGGTTTCAAAGAACATCTTTATTTCTGCCTTCATTTCGTTATGTACCCAGTAGTCATTCTGGAGCAGGTTGTTCAGTTTCCATGTAATTGAGCAGTTTTGATTGAGTTTCTTAGTCCTGAGTTCTAGTTTGATTGCACTGTGGTCTGAGAGACAGTTTTGTTATAATTTCTGTTCTTTTACATTTGCTGAGGAGTGCTTTACTTCCAATTATGTGGTCAATTTTGGAATAAGTGTGATGTGGTGCTGAGAAGAATGTATATTCTGTTGATTTGGGGTGGATAGTTCTATAGATGTCTATTAGGTCTGCTTGCTACAGAGATGAATTCAATTCCTGGATATCCTTGTTAATTTTCTGTCTCGTTGATCTGTCTAATGTTGACAGTGGAGTGTTGAAGTCTCCCATTATTATTGTATGGTAGTCTAAGTCTCTTTGTAAGTCTCTAAGGACTTGCTTTATGAATCTGGGTGCTCTTGTATTGGGTGCATATATATTTAGGATAGTTAGCTCTTCCTGTTGAATTGATCCCTTTACCATTATGTAATGGCCTTCTTTGTCTCTTTTGATCTTTGATGGTTTAAAGTCTCTTTTATCAGAGACTGGATGGCAACCCCTGCTTTTTTTTGTTCTCCATTTTCTTGGTAGATCTTCCTCCATCCCTTTATTTTGAGCCTATGTATGTCTCTGCATGTGAGATGGGTCTCCTGAATACAGCAGACTGATGGGTTTTGACTCTTTATCCAGTTTGCCAGTCTGTGTCTTTTAATTGGAGCATTTAGTCCATTTACATTTCAGTTAATATTGTTCTGTGTGAACTTGATCCTGCCATTATGATATTAACTGGTTATTTTGCTCGTTACTTGATGCAGTTTCTTCCTAGCCTCGATGGTCTTTACATTTTGGCATGTTTTTGCAATGGCTGGTACCTGTTGTTCCTTTGCATGTTTAGTGCTTCCTGCAGGGTCTCCTGTAAGGCAGGCCTGGTGATGACAAAATCTCTAAGCATTTGCTTATCCGTAAAGGATTTTATTTCTCCTTCACTGATGAAACTTAGTTTGGCTGGATATGAAATTCTGGGTTGAAAATTCTTTTCTTTAAGAATGTTGAATATTGGCCCCCACTCTCTTCTGGATTGTAGAGTTTCTGTTGAGAGATCTGCTGTTAGTCTGATAGGCTTCCCTTTGTGGGTAACCCGACCTTTCTCTCTGGCTGCCCTTAAGATTTTTTCCTTCATTTCAACTTTGGTGAATCTGGCAATTATGTGTCTTGGAGTTGCTTTTCTCGAGGAGTATCTTTGTGGCGTTCTCTGTATTTCCTGAATTTGAATGTTGGCCTGCCCTACTAGGTTGTGGAAGTTCTCCTGGATGATATCCTGCAGAGTGTTTTCCAACTTGGTTCCATTTTCCCCCTCACTTTCAGGCACCCCAATCAGACTTTGATTTGGTCTTTTTACATAATCCCATACTTCTTGCAGGCTTCTTTCATTTATTTTTCTTCTTTTTTCTTTTGGTTTCTCTTCTCGCTTCATTTCATTCATTTGATCCTCAATCGCTGATACTCTTTCTTCCAGTTGTTCGAGTCGGTTACTGAAGCTTGTGGATTTGTCACGTATTTCTCGTGTCATGGTTTTCATTTCTGTCATTTCGTTTATCACCTTCTCTGCATTAGTTACTCTAGTTATCAATTCTTCCACTCTTTTTTCAAGATTTTTAGTTTCTTTACGCTGGATACGTAATTCCTCCTTTAGCTCTGTGAAGTTTGATGGACTGAAGCCTTCTTCTCTCATCTTATCAATGTCATTCTCCGTCTGGCTTTTTGATCCGTTGCTGGCGATGGGCTGCGCTCCTTTGCAGGGGGAGATGCGCTCTTATTTTTTGAATTTCCAGCTTTTCTGCCCTGCTCTTTTCCTCTTCTTTGTGGTTTTATCTGCCTCTGGTCTTTGATGATGGTGACGTACTGATGGAGTTTTGGTGTAGGTGTCCTTCCTGGTTGATAGTTTTCCTTATAATAGTCAGGACCCTCAGCTGTAGCGCCATTGGAGATTGCTTGAGGTCCACTCCAGACTCTGTTTGCCTGGGTATCAGCAGCAGAGGCTGCAGAAGATAGAATATTGCTGAACAGCGAGTGTACCTGTCTGATTCTTACGTTGGAACTTCCTCTCAGTGGTGTACTCCACCGTGTGAGGTGTGGGGTGTCAGTCTGCCCCTAGTGGAGGATGTCTCCCAGTTAGGCTACTCAGGGTTTAGGGACCCACTTGAACAGGCAGTCTGTCCGTTCTCAGATCTCAACTTCCGTGTTGGGAGATCCACTGCTTTCTTCAAAGCTGTCAGACAGAGTCATTGCGTCTGCAGATGTTTCTGCTGCCTTTGTTGTTGTTGTTGTTTTTTAGCTGTGCCCTGTCCTCAGAGGTGGAGTCTACAGAGACAGGCAGGCTTTCTTGAGCTGCTGTGAGCTCCACCCAGTTCAAGCTTCCCAGGTCTTTGTTTACCTACTTAAGCCTCAGCAATGGCGGGCGCCCCTCCCCCAGCCTCGCTGCTGCCTTGCAGTTAGATCGCAGACTGCTGTGCTAGCAATGAGGGAGGCTCCGTGGGCGTGGGACCCTCCTGGCCAGGTGTGGGATATAATCTCCTGATGTGCCCATTTTCTTAAAGCGCAGTATTGGGATGGGAGTTACCCGATTTTTCAGGTGTTGTGTATCTCAGTTCCCCTGGCTAGGAAAAGGGATTCTCTTCCCCCTTGTGCTTCCCAGATGAGGTGATGCCTCACCCTGCTTCAGCTCTCGCTGGTCGGTCTGCAACAGCTGACCAGCACCGATTATCTGGCACTCCCCAGTGAGATGAACCCAGTACCTCAGTTGAAAATGCAGAAATCACCGGTCTTCTGTGTCGCTCGCACTGGGAGTTGGAGACTGGAGCTCTTCCTATTCAGCCATCTTGCTCCACCCCCGAATTGTGAATTTCTTTACATTGAGATTTAATTTGTGTTGTGGTCTGAGAGGCTGTTTGTTATTATTTCAGTTCTTTTGCATTTGCAAGGAGTGTTTTCCTTCTTGTTTTATAATAATTTTTATGTAAGTATCATGCGTAAGTAGCAATGAGAATATGTATTCTGTTGATTCGAGGTGTAGAGTTCTGTAGCTGTCAGGTACAATTGATTTAGAGCTGAGTTCAGGTCCTGAATATCTGTTAATTTTCTGTCAGTTGCGGTGTTAAAGTACTCCCATTATTTTTGTGTGGGAGTCTATGACTCTTTGTAGGTCTCTAATAACTTGCTTATGAGTCTGAATGCTCCTGGAATGGATGCATGTATATTTAGAATAATTAGCTCATCCTGTTAAATTATACACTTTACCATTGTGTAATGCCTTTCTTTGTCTTTTTAAGTCTTTGTTGGTTTAAAGTTTCTTTAGTCACAAACTAGAATTGCAACCCTTGTTTTCTGTTTTTCCTTTGCTTTTAAAGTTGTCTTCTATTCCTTTATTTTGAGCCTGTGTGTGTGTTTTCACCTGACATGGGTGGTCTCTTGAAGACAGCATTCAGATGGATCTTGGCTCTTTATCTTGCCATTCTATGTCTTTTAGATTGTTTCCACTTAAGGTTAGTATTGTTTTGTGCAAATTTGATCCTGTCATCAAGATGCTAGCTGGTTACTTTGCAGACTTGTTTATATGGTTGCCTCATAGTATCACTGGACTGTGTATTTCAGTGTATTTTTGTAGTGTCTGGTAATGGTTTTTTTCTTTCCATATTTAGTGCTTCCTTCAGGACCTCTTGCAAGACAGGCCTGGTGTTAATGAATTTCCTCAGCATTTGCTTGTCTGAAACATATCTTATTTCTCCTTTGCTTATGAAACTTAGTTTGGCCAAATATGAAATTCTGTTTTGGAAATTCTTTTTTTTTTTTAGAATGTTGAATATTGGCCCCAATCTTTTCCAGCTTATAGGGTTTCCACTGAGAAGTTTGCCGTTAATATGATAGGCTTCCCTTTGTAGGTAATCTGGACTTTCTGGCTGCCCTTAAAATTTTTTTGCCATTATAACCTTGGAGAATCTGATGATTATGTGTGTTGGAGATGATCTTCTCATGGGGTATCTTACTGGGGCTCTCTGCATTTCTTGGATGTGAATGTTTGCCTGTCTTGCTTGGTTGGGCAAGTTCTCCTGGATGATATCCTGAAGTGTATTTTCCAACTTGGTTCCATTCACTTTGTCGGTTTCAGGTACCCCAATCAGTGATAGCTTCAGTGTCTTTATATGAACCCATATTTCTCAGAGTTTTTCTTCATTCCTTTTTGTTTTTTTGTTTTCTGTTTTTGTCTGCCTCATTTCAGAAAGATTGTCTTCAGGCTCTGAGTTTCTTTTCTCTGCTTTTTCTATTCTGTGTTTGATACTTGTGATTGCATTGTGAATTTCTTATGTTGTGTTTTTCATCTCCATCAGGTCGATTATGTTTCTCTCAAAACTGGCTATTCAGGCTATCAGCTCCCGCATTGTTTTATCATGATTCTTAACTTTTTTGCATTGGGTTACCCCATACTCCTTTAGCTCAGTGAAGTTCATTATTACCCACATTCTGCAGCCTACTTCTGTCAATTTAGCCATCTCAGTCTCAGCCAGTTTTGTGCCCTTGCTGGAGAGGTGTTGCGGTTATTTGGAGGAGAAGAGGCACTCTGGTTTTTGAGTTTTCAGAATTTTTCTGTTGATTCTTTCTGTCGTTGTGGCTTTATCTGCCTTCTATCTTTCAGGTTACTGACATTTGAATGAGGTTTTTGTGGGGTCTTTTTTGTTGATGTTGTTATTGTTTTGTGTTTGTTTGTATTTTTTTTAACAGTCAGGCCACTCTGCCATAAGACTGCTGCAGTTTGCTTTGAGTCTACTCTAGACCCCAGTTGCCTCACTTTCTTCTGTACCTGGAGGTATCACCAGTGAAGACTGAAACAACAAAGATGGCAGCCAGCTCCTTCTTTTGGAAGCTTCATCCCAGCAGGGCACTGACCTGTTCCTGGCCTGTATATACTGTATATGATGGCTGGAGACCCCCGTTAGGACCTTTCATGCAGTAAGGAGGAATGGGTTCAGGCATCTATCCAAGAAGCAGTCTGGTTGCTTTTTGGGAGAGATGTTGTGTTGTGTTGTGTGTTTATTTTTTGTCCAGACTGCCTGTATTCTTCAAAGCCAGCAGGCTGGAGTTGCTGAGTCAACTGAACTACAGAGATGTCTGCTTCTCATCCCACTGGGAGTTTCGTTCTATGGAGAGATTAAAGCTTTGTCCATAGAAACCTGGCTGGATTGTCCGAAGGCCCTGCAGGGAGGTCCCACCCAGTGAGGAAAAATGGATTGTGCTCTCAGTTAAAGAAGCAGTCTTGCCACGATCTGGCAAGGCAGCTGTGCTGCACTGTGGGGGACCATTCCTTGTCCATACCGTCTTTATTACCCACAGCTGGCAGAATACAATGGCTTAGTCAACAAAACTGCAGAGATCATAGCTGCTTCTCACCCTGGGAAGTCAGACCCATCTCAGGTAGACTCCAATCCATTGCCATTGGCTGGATGGGATTCCAAGCCAGTGAGTCTTAACTTGTGAGGTGCTGTGGAAGTGGAGCCTTCAGAATGATGCTGCCTGGCTTCCAGGATTCAGCCCCATTTCTGAAGTTATGTATGGACAGATTTCCTGCTTTGCCACTTTTTAGTTTAATTAAGTCCCATCTATTTTTGTTTTTGTTGCATTTGCTTTTGGGTTCTTGGTCATGAACTCTTTGCCTAAGCCAATGTCTAGAAGGGTTTTTCCAACATTATCTTTTAGAATTTTTATTGTTTCAGGTCTTAGATTTAAGTCTTTTGTCCATGTTGAGTTGATTTTTATATAAGGTGAGAGATGAGGATCCAGTTTCATTCGTCTACATATGGCTTGCTAATTATTCCAGCACCATATGTTGAATAGGTTGTCCTTTCTCCACTTTATGTTTCTGTTTGTTTTGTCAAAGATCAGTTGGCTGTAAGTATTTGGTTTTATTTCTGTGTTCTTTATTCTGTTCCATTGGTCTATGTGCCTATATTTTTACCAGTACCATGCTGTTTTGGTGACTAGGGCTTTATAGTATAGTTTGAAGTTCGGTAATGTGATGCCTCCAGATATGTTCTTTCTGCTTTGTCTTGCTTTGCCTATGAAAACTTTTTTTTCCCTTCTGTATGAATTATGGGATTGTTTTTTCTAGTTCTGTGAAGAATGGTGGTGGTATTTTTATGGGAATTGCATTGAATGTGTAGATTGCTTTTAGCGGTAAGGTCATATTCACCATATTGATTCTACCCATCTATGAAAATAAGATTTGTTTATCTATGATTTCCTTTAACAGTGTTTTTGTTTGTTTTTTGCTTTCATAGACATCTTTCATGTCCTTGGTTAGGTATATTACTAAGTATTTTACTTTTTTTGTAGCTATTATAAAAAGGGATTGAGTTCTTGATTTGATTCTCTGCTAGGTCGCTGTTAATGTGTAGCAGGACTACTGATTTGTATACATTAAGTTTGTGTCCTGAATCTTTGCTGAATTCATTTATCAGATCTAGGAGCTTTTTGGATGAGTCTTTAGGGTTTTCTAGGTACGTGACCATATCATCAGCAAAGATTGCTCTGGCTAGGAATTCCAGTACTGTGTTGAATAGAAGTGGTTAAAGTGGGCATCTTTTTCTCTTTCAGTTCTCAGGGGGAATGCTTTCATCTTTTCCTTGTTCATTATAAAGTTGGCTGTGGGTTTGTCAAAAATGGCTTTTTTACCTTAAGTTATGTCTTTTCTATGACAGTTTTGCTGAGAGTTTTCATCACAAAGTGATGCTGGATTTTTTCACATGTTTTTCTGCATCTTTTGAGATGATTGTATGATTTTCGCTTTTAATTCTGTTTATGTGGTGTATCACATTTATTGACTTATGCATGTTAAACCATCCTTGAATCCCAGGTATGAAACCCACTTGATTATGGTGGATTATATTACTGATATTCTGTTCAATATTGTTTGCTAGTATTTTGTTGAGGATTTTTGCATCTATGATCATCAGGCATATTAGCCTGCAGTTTTCTTTTTTTGTTATGCCCTTCCCTGGTTTTGGTATTAGGATTAGGGTGATACTACCTACTCTGGTATTAGCACTTTGAAACACTTAGGTCATTTACATTCAATGTTAGTATTGAGATGTGTGGTACTATTCTATTCATTGTGCTTTTTTTTTTTTTTTGTCTGAATACCCTGTGTATTTTTCATTGTGTTTTTGTTATATAGGTCCTGTGAGATTTATGCTTTAAGGAGGTTCTATTTGGGGATACTTTTAGAAGTTCTTTTAGTACCGGATTGGTAGTGTCATATTCTCTCAGCATTTGTTTTTCGGAGAAAAAAAACTGTATCTTTTTTTCATTTATGAAACGTTGTTTCACTGGATACAAAATTCTTTGCTGATAAGTTTTTTGTTTAAGGAAGCTAACCATAGGACCCCAATCTCTTCTAGCTTGTAGGGTTTCTGCTGAGAAATTGGCTGTTAATCTAATACATTTTTTATAGGTTACCTGATGCTTTTACCTCACAGCTCTTAAGATTTTTTTCCTTTGTTTCGACTTTAGATAACCTGATGACTATGTGCCCAGGCGATGATCTTTTAGTGATGAATTTTCCAGGTGTTTTTTGAGCTTCTTTTATTTGTCTATCTAGATCTCTAGCAAGGCCAGGGAAGTTTACCTTAATTATTCCCTCTGATAAGTTTTCCAAACTTTTAAATTTCTTTTCTTTCTTAGGAACACCAATCATTCTTAGGTTTGGACATTTAACATAGTCCCAAACTTCTTGGAGGCTTAGTTCATTTTTTAATTTTTCTTTTTTGTCTTTGATGATTTGGATTAATTTGAAAGCCTTGTCTTTGAGCTCTGAGTTTCATTCTCCTGTGTATTTGAGTCTATTGCTGAGACTTTCCAGTACATTTTGCATTTCTCTTTTTTTTTTTTTTTTTTTTTGTGATGGAGTCTCGTGGTCACCCAGGCTGGAGTGCAATGGCGCCATCTTGACTCACTACAAGCTCTGCCTCCTGGGTTCAGGCCATTATCCTGCCTCAGCCTCCCGAGTAGCTGGGACTACAGGCACCTGCCACCAGGCCCGGCTAATTTTTTTGTATTTTTAGTAGAGAACGGGGTTTCACCGTGTTAGCCAGGATGGTCTTGATCGCCTGACCTCGTGATCTGCCCACCTCAGCCTCCCAAAGTGCTGGGATTACAGGCGTGAGCCACCGCGCCCGGCCCCATTTTGCATTTCTCTAAGTGTGTCCTTGATTTCCAGAAGTTGTGATTGTTTTTTATTTATGCTATGTATTTCAATGAATAATTTTCCTTTCTTATGCTGTATCATGTATTTTATTTGTTTAAGTTGGCCTTCATTTTTATTTGCTGCCCCCTTGATTAGCTTAATAATTGACCTTCTAAATTCTTTTTCTGGCAATTCAGAGATTTTGTCATGGTTTCAATACATTGATGGTGAGTTGGTATGATCTTTTGGGGGTGTTAAAGAACCTTGCCTTGTCATCTTACCAGAATTATTTTTCTGGTTCCTTGTCATTTGGGTAGACTACATCAGAGGGAAGATCTGGGATTCAAGTGTTTCTGATCAGATTCTTTTGTCCCATGTGGTGCTCCCTTGACATAGTGTTCTCTCCCTTTCCCTAGGAGTGGGGCTTCCTGATAGCCAAACTGTAGTGATTGTTTTTGCTCTTCTGGGTCTAGCCACCCAGTGGAGCTGTCAGGCTTCAGGCTGGTACTGGGGAGTGTTTGCATGGAGTCCTGTGATATGATTCATCTTCAGGTCTTGCAGTCATGGATACCAGCACTTGCTCTAGTGGAGGTAGCAGGGGAGTGAAGTGGACTCTGTGAGAGTCTTTGGTTGTATTTTTGTCTAGTGGACTGATTTTGTGTTGGTTTGCCTACAGCCAGGATGTGGCACGTTCAAGAGCCCATCATCCACAGTCCTATAGGGAGGATGCAAACTTATCCTAGGGAAACCTGGTTAAGCATTCAGGTTTCTCAGTTGGTGGGCAGGGCCATAAAGGCCCCAGGAGATTTGACCTTTGTCTTCAGCTAGCAGGGTGGGTAGAGAAAGTCCACCAGGAGGGGGCTAGGATAGGCATTTCTGAGCTCAGCCTCTCCTTGGGTGGGGTTTGCTGTGGCTACTATGGGGGATGAGGGTGTGGTTCCCTCCCAGTCCAATGGAGTTATATTTTCAGGGGGATTATGACTGCCTCTTCTGAGTCATACATTGCCAGGGAAGTTGGGGAAAGCTGACAGTCACAGGCCCAAGCAGCCAGTGACAAGGGCTGGGAACGCAACTCAGACCACAAACCTCCCCAGTGATAAAGCAAGCAGACTCACAGTTTGTTGTTGTTGTTGTTGTTGTTGTTGTTGTTGTTGGCATCTCAGGGAGACTGCAGCAGTGATCCAGTTCCTTCAAAGGGTCTGTGGATTCTCTCGACTTTCCTGGTATGTTCCTGTGATAGTTCTTGGAGCAAAAGTTCACAATTTGAGTGTCCAGATGCTGCTCTGTTTGTCTGAGCAGGAGCTGCAAGCTAGTCTTACCTCTTTTTTTTCCCCCAAAACACTTAAGAAGTTTCATTGAAAAGAATAAAATACGGAAACAGCAGATTCTCATTTTAAAGTAAAATTAACAGTATCTTCCAGAACATTCCTAGAACTGAGCCATTCTTGTCACTACTGAAAGACAAAACCAAGTTTCAAATCTAAAATAATAAATGAATCTGCTAGTAAACATTCTTTTCATGGTTCTAGCCACTACCTTAGTTATTTTTCTAAAATTTTTATTTGTACCTTTTCAAGAATGAGTAGCAGTTTTTTAAGTGATTAATATTTACGAAAACAAGACTTTCTTCATACTAAATACAAAAACAAACAAAAACAAAAACCACACGCGCCCTACTCAAACTCAGAAAAAAATATACATTTGTTCATAAAAGCTCACTTGCTTTAGATAATTGTTTTCTCTTCACACATTAGCACAATAAGCCAAAGTTTGATCCATGCTGCAAAAGCTGTACAAAATGAAAAGCCCTGTTAACTCCCTAGGAAAATCTTAAGGCAAAAGCAAAATCAAAAACCCTATGCTACTCAAGTAAAACAAAAAGCAGAGGCGTTGGGACTATGGAGCCTGCTCAGATGAATAAGCACCACAAGGATGGAAAACAATTTTTGTACAAACAAATTTAAGAGGATAAAGTCCAAAAAAGAACATAAAACCTCAATTATCCTACAGAAATAATTATCATATCAGGTAACCTGATTCCTCAAATAAGTTCTGTTTGGATTTTAATTAACAGAATCTTAATTCTCTCCTATATTTACCAGTACTATCAGAGCTTTGTTTGGGGGCCTTTTTGCTTCCTTTTCATCATAAGACCTTTACTCAGAGGCCTCCCAAACAATTTGTGTAGAAAACAATATTGGTGTGTTTTGGGTCCTTCTTGGGAAATCTGTCATCTCCCTTTCCACTTTAACACTAACTGTACCTCTAGGCAGTCACTTCATGTTTTTGTGTTGCACTAGAGCACATTATTTTAGCATGGAGATTTATTTAAGGCTACAATCTTTACAAGCTGGTTCCATTAAACAATGACTACAAGGCACAAGTTTATCAAATGGCATGAATCAAACACTTGCACATTTCAAAAGAATACAGTTTGCATTCATCTCTAAATATAAGATTAAGAAGCTATTATCTGGTTTCCAACTGCTTTCAATAGTGGTGTGTAATTTGAATACTTTTACTGTGTAGACATCAAATATTTTGTTTAAATATTAAACATTAAATCTTTTCCTGACTATCCAAACAGAAAGAGAAAGCAGGAAGAGGCCAAAGAAGCAACAATTAATAGACTTGTGACTTCTACGCCATCTGTAGAATGGTATAGAACATTTAATAGACCAGTTAATAGACTTGTGACTTCTATGCCATCTGTAAAAATGGGAGACATTTCAGTAAGGGTTTCAAAAATACCTGGAATGTAGTTTCTAAAAATTCACCTTTATATGGCATAAAACATTTTTTTTTTCTACAAATGATATCTCGTGCCTGCTTACAAAGCGGAAGGAAACCCAGAAAACAAAACAAAACTGGAGTGGCGTCCTGTTGTGTGAAGGGAGGGCCAGTATTATACCATAACACTCATTTAGTAACCTATAGTTAATATTCTGTAGCAGTAAAGGAATTGTAATTTTACTTTGCCTTGTGAGTCCCTGCCACACAGAAGAGCTCTGCCTGAGAAACTAAAAATTTCAAACCTGGGTATCCTCAAAGGACACCTGGAACCTGGCTTAGTACTCAAGAAGATGAAGGCTTTCTGCTAGCAGGAAGCAATTGTCCACTGCCATTTAGGCCTACTGCACAATAGTCTAAGCACCAATCAAATTGGCTATGTCAGTAAACCTTAATGTCATTTGCTCCTACATTTTCAATTTCACTGTTCTCTAAATTAACATTTTAAAACAACTTGCTACTACAAGTATGACTTTTTTTTTAATTACTAAAGTTATCAATACTGGGTTTAGCTGACAAAGCATTCCTTAGGATGCGCTAAAGGATGCTTATCCCATCAGTAATTTGCACTTGGGTTACCTCATAATCTTTTAGCTGTCATTCAAAGTTAATTAATTTGTAAACATTACTGAATAACTGGGCTTATCAATTATGCATGGGAAACCAAGGAGCAATGATGGCACAAGGCAGAAAGCCTTGAAGGAAAAACTTTTTCTCTGTATTTTCATTGCATTTTCAGAGGCAAAGAGGAGAGCCACATGCTATTGGCTATTTATTCAACAGAGCTCTATTGAATTGACAACTAATTTACAAGTTTCAGGGCCTTTATTAAATTTCTTAGCAACAGGCTTAAGCTACTGCTGTCTTCCCTCCTTCTCCCCCATTATATATAGTCACCACTATAAACAGCTTGTATCTACAGACGAAACTGTGACTTAACTGTCAGGGTACAGTTGTAGTAGGAGCATCCTTCTTTCTTAGTCATCCTTTTTAATTCAAGGAGAATATTCTCTAAGTGTCTGAATAGTCTAGACAATGTGACATATGATTAAGTCACCCTTACACATACAGCTTCTATACTTACCTTTGAAGAGATTGTAATCCAACATTTCTTTAATAAGTCCCACTGAAAACTGTGTTTCCTTTGAGACAAACTTTCTTGGCAAAAAGTCGAATTCAATAAATGTCTACCCAAAATGAGAGTCCCACCCCAAATCACAGGTGGAGATATTATTACACCCGTTACATAAAACTTGCAAGTCCCTATACTATGCAAATAGGCTCATAAATGAACACAGGAGTCTCCTAACATTTGACAACTTTAGTGTATAAATTGGTTTCTAGAGTTCCATCTCTGCTTCTGTGCTAGAAGCTGTCTCCAAACCATTATAAGGAGACATCCCTGTGTGCCAAAGTTCCAAGAACAGTTCAGTTATCTGAGAGAAGGCAATGCCAGCAGCTGCATGCTTAGCTTGGCTCTCTCCTGTATAGTTCTTAGCATTAGAGGATGGCTTTGGCTTATTGGGAAGGAGTTCAGTGAGGGGTTTCTAGAAAACAAGCTCCATGGAAGGATGGCTCATAGACTCAATATTTTTTTGTAACGTTCATCAAATTCCTTCTTCAAACCTGTTTTCATAGTATCAGAAAGGAGGAGGTGGTTAACATTTCTGTGAGCTTCAACTTCATCAGTTATCCTGTCTTCAATCTCCTGAAGCTTACTTCAGGCAACTTCACACTGGTTCTCCAGTCCTGTGATCTATTTCTTCACAAATAGAATCTAATATTCCCGGTAGAGAAAGTCCACTAGTGCATGGATTTACTCCACACTCCACACCCCTCTACATCTTGGCGTGCACAAAGAATTCAGTCATTATGGCCAGCACAGAGCTCTGCTTCAGTTATCTATTTTTTCCTTTTTTTTTTTTTTTCTTTTAGCAGGCAATCCTCCTCCTGCTGCTCCTCTAGCTTGTGTTTCTTTTTACAATGAATGGAAAAATGTCGTGCACCGTTCTCCCGCTGAGTCTGCCTGGGACTGCTCGTGGTCCTAGCCAGGGTGCCAGCTGGGCGCTGTCCGTCCCTAGGTGGAAAAAACCCGCTAGGGAAGGCAAGTGGGCCGCGGGAGGAAGTCCAAACTGCAGCTCAGGGGGAGGCCGCTGCAAGGCTAGAGGAGCACAGCCATGGCCATGAGAAAGTAGCTGCAGCCACAGCGACTGCTGAGAGGCGCCCACCTATGAGCCTACTGTGGACCCTATGTCACGCCTTCTAGCGCTAGTCTTGCTTCTTATCCGCCATCGTAATCTGAGCACTCATATGCATTTTAAAATAGTTTTTCCTAGTTCTGTGAAGAATGTCGTTGGTAGTTTGATAGTAATAGCATTGAATCCTGAAACTGCTTTTGGCAATTTGACCATTCTAATGATAATCATTTTTCCTATCCATGAGCATGAAATGTTTTTCCATTTGTTTGTGTCATCTCTCTCTCTCTCTCTCTCTCTTTTTTTTTTTTTTTTAGCAGTGTTTTGCATTCTCTTTGTAGAGATCTTTCACCTTTCTGGTTAGTCGTGTTCCTAGTTATTTCATATTTTTTTGTAGCAGTTGTGACTGGGATTGCATTCTTGATTTACCTCTGAGCTTTACCATTGTTGGTGTGTAAGGAATTCTAGTGATTTTTTTTGTGGGGATGGAGTCCCGCTCTGTTGCCCATGCTGGAGTGCAGTGACATGATTGCGGTCCACTGTAAACTCCACCTGCCGGCTTCAAGTGATTCTCCTGTCTCATTCTCCCACGTAGATGATCCTACAGGCATGCGCCACTACACCTGGCTAATTTTTATATTTTTAGTAGAGGCAGCATTTTTCCATGTTGGCCAGGGTAGGGTGGTCTCGAACTCCTGGCCTCAAGTGATCCACCTGCCTCAGCCTCCCAATTTGCTGGGATTACAGGTGTGAGCCACCGCATTTGGCCTGTGATTTTTTGTACATTGATTTTTTATCCTGAGACTTTGCTTAAGTTGTTTTTCAGCTTTAGGAGCTTTTGGGTTGAGACCACAAGGTTTTCTAGATGTAGGATTATGTCATCTGGACACAGGAGTAGGTTAACTTCCTGTCTCCCTATATGGATTTTTTTTTTTTAATTTCTCTTACTTAATTGCTTTGCTGAGGACTTCCAATACTATGTTGAATAGAATTGATGAGAGAGGGCACCTTTGTCTTGCACCAGTTTCCAAGGAGAATGCTTTCAGCTTTGTCCCATTCTTTATGATGTTGGCTCTGGGTCTGTCACACATGGCTCTCATTATTTTGAGGCATGTTTCTTCAATACCTAATTTATTGAGAATTTTAAGCCTGAAGGGGTGTTTAGTTTTATTAAAAAGCTTTTCTACAGCTATTGAGATAATTTGTTTTTTGTTTTGTTTATATAATGAATCACATTTTTAAAAATTATACTTTAAGTTCTATGGTACATATGCACAATGTGCAGGTTTGTTACATATGCTGTGTTGGTGTACTGCACCCATTAACTCATCATTGACATTAGATATATCTCCTAATGCTATCCCTCCCCGCTTCCCCCACCCCACAACAGGCCCCGATGTGTGATGTTCCCCTTCCTGTGTCCAAGTGTTCTCATTGTTTAATTCCCACCTATGAGCGAGAACATGCGGTGTTTGGTCTTTTCTCCTTGCGATAGTTTGCTGAGAATGATAGTTTCCAGCTTCATCCATGTTCCTACAAAGGACATGAACTCATCCTTTTTCTTTTTCTTTTTTATTTTTTGTAGAAACTGACAAAAAGTATATTGACAATAAAGGCATAAAGATAATTCCCATGCTTTCCTGAAGTAAAAATACTTAAAATATTAGACAATATATTCAAGAAACAAAGCCATTGTTTAAAGGGATATTTTTTACCTAAATTATATCATAGGTTTTGTAAGAATTTTATATTGTTGTAAGTACATTGCATACATTTCTTAAATTTGTATTATACTAGATGTGACATTTTTGTTTTGTTGAATACACATTGGATTGTGATTTTTACATAATGCAACATGTTCAGTATTCTTTAGCAAAACACCATGTCAGTTATAAATTAAATAACCAGTAACAACAGGATTTAATTATAAAAATACATTTGAAAAATGCTGAGTATATTGTTTTTTTTTTTTTTTTTTTTTTTTTTTTTTTTTTTTTTTTTTTTTGAGATGGAGTCTCGCTCTGCCGCCAGGGCTGGAGTGCAGTGGCCGGATCTCAGCTCACTTCAGCTCACTGCAAGGTCCACCTCCCGGGTTCACGCCATTCTCCTGCCTCAGCCTCCCGAGTAGCTGGGACTACAGGTGCCCGCCACCACACCGGCTAGTTTTTATTTGTATTTTTTAGTAGAGACGGGGTTTCACCGTGTTAGCCAGGATAGTCTCGATCTCCTGACCTCGTGATCCACCCATTTCGGCCTCCCAAGTGCTGGGATATAGTGTATTTCTTATTATAATACTTTAAGTTCTAGGGTACATGTGCACAACGTGCAGGTTTTTATGGCTGTGTAGTATTCGATGGTGAATATGTGCCACATTTTCTTAATGCTGTCTATCATTGATGGACATTTAGGTTGGTTCCAAGTCTTTGCTATTGGGAATAGTGCCACAATAAACATATGTGTGAATGTGTCTTTATAGCAGCATGATTTATAATCCTTTGGGTATATACCCAGTAATGGGATGGCTGGGTCAAATGGTATTTCTAGTTCTAGATCCTGGAGGAATCGCCACACTCTTTTCCACAATAGTTGAACTAGTTTACAGTCTCACCAACAGTGTAAAAGTGTTCCTATTTCTCCACATCCTCTCCAGCACCTGTTTTTTCCTGACTTTTTAATGATTGCCATTCTAACTGGTGTGAGATGGTATCGCATTGTGGTTTTGGTTTCCATTTCTCTGATGGCCAGTGATGATGAGCATTTTTTCCTGTGTCTGCTGGCTGCATAAATGTCTTCTTTTGATAAGTGTCTGCTCATATCCTTCGCCCGCTTTTTGATGGAGTTGTTTTTTTCTTGTAAATTTGTTTGAGTTCTTCATAGATTCTGGATAGTCAGATGAGTAGATTGCAAAAATTGCCTCTCATTCTGTAGGTTGCCTGTTCACTCTGATGGTACTTTCTTTTGCTGTGCAGAAGCTCTTTAGTTTAATTAGATCCCATTTGTCAATTTTGGCTTATGTTGCCATTGCTTTTGCTGTTTTAAACATGAAGTCCTTGCCCATGCATATGTCCTGAATGGTATTGTCTGGGTTTTCTTCTAGGATTTTTATGGTTTTAGGTCTAACATTTAAGTATTTAATCCATCTTGAATTAATGTTTGTATAAGGTGTAAGGAAGGGATCCAGTTCTACCTTTCTACATATGGCTAGCCAGTTTTCCCAGCACCATTTATTAAATAGGAAATCCTTTTCCCATTTCTTGTTTTTGTCAGGTTTGTCAAAGATCAGATGGTTGTAGATGTGTGGTGTTATTTCTGAAGGCTCTGTTCTATTCCATTGGTCTATATCTCTATTTTGGTACCAGTACCATGCTGTTTTGGTTACTGTAGTGTTGTAGTATAGTTTGAAGTCAGGTAATATGATGCCTCCAGCTTTGTTCTTTTGGCTTAGGATTGTCTTAGCAATGCTGGCTCTTTTTTGGTTCCATATGAACTTTAAAGTTGTTTCTTCTAATCTGTGAAGAAAGTCATTGGTAATTTGATGGGAATGGCATTGAATCTATAAATTACCTTGGGCAGTATGGCCGTTTTCACAGTATGGATGAATCACATTTTTTTTTTTTTTTTTTTTTTTTTTTGAGACGGAGTCTCGCTCTGTCGCCCAGTCTGGAGTGCAGTGGCGCAATCTCGGCTCACTGCAAGCTCCGCCTCCCGGTTTACGCCATTCTCCTGCCTCAGCCTCCCGAGTAGCTGGGACTACAGGCGCCCGCCATCTCGCCCGGCTAGTTTTTTGTATTTTTTAGTAGAGACGGGGTTTCACCGTGTTAGCCAGGATGGTCTCGATCTCCTGACCTCGTGATCCACCCGTCTCGGCCTCCCAAAGTGCTGGGATTACAGGCTTGAGCCACCACGCCCGGCCGAATCACATTTTTTTATTTGTGTATGTTGAACCAATTTTGAATCCTATGAATAAAATGTACTTGATCTTGGTGGATAAGTTTTTAAGTATGCTACCTGCTTCAATTTGTCAGTATTTTGTTGAGGATACTTGCATCAATTTTCATCAAGGATATTGACCTGGGGTGGTTTATTTTGTTGTTGTTGTTTCCCTGCTAGGTTTTGATGTCAGGATCATGAAATGATTTAGCGAGAAGTCTTTTCTTTGTTGTTTTGGTTTTTTGCTTTTGTTTTTGTTTTTGTTTTCTTTTTTTGAATAGTTTCAGCCGGAATGATACCAGCTCCTCTTTGTATATCTGTTAGTATTTAGTTGTGAATCCATCTGGTCTTGTGCCTTTTTAAATTGTATGCTATTTATTAGTGATTCACTTTTGGTGCTCATTATTGGTCTGTTCAGAGATTGAATTCTTTCCTGGTTTCATCTTGGGAGGGTGTATGTGTCCAGGAATTCATCTGTCTTTTTCTATATCCTTTTATCTGTATGCATTGTGGGTTATTATACTGTCTAGTGTTTATTCATATTTTTGTGGGGTTTGTGGTAATATCCATTTTGTAATTTTTGATTGTGTTTATTTAGATCTTCTCTCCCTATTTCTTTATTCTAGCTAGCTATGCACTTATTTTATTATTTTGTGTCGAAAAGCCAACTCCTTGAGTTAATCTTTTAATGCTTTTTCATGTCTCTCTCTTCTTCAGTTCTGATTTTGGTTATTTCTTGTGTTCTGCTACCTTCGGAGTTGGCTTTTTCTTGGTTCTCTAGTTCTTCCAGTTATGATGTTGTTAAATTGAGATCTTTCTAATTTTTTGATATGGGCATTTGGTGCTATAAATTTTCCTTTTAACAGTGCCTTAGCTGAGTTCTAGAGATTCTGGGATGTTGTATCTTTATTCTCATTAGTCTGAAGAAACCTTTTGATTTCTATTTTAATTTAATTAGTTATCCAAAAGTCATTCAGGAACAGTTTATTCTATTTCCATGTAATTGTATGGTTTTGAGTGATTTTCTTTAGTCTTGGTTTTTTATTTGTTTGTGCCGTGGTCTGAGAGATGGGTTGTTATTATTTCTGTTCTTTTGCATTTGTTTAGGATTTTTAAAATTATGATTATGTGATTGATTTTAGAGTATTTTTTATATGGACATAGAAGAATGAATTTATTATTGTTTTTGAGGGGTGAGTTTCATTGATATCTATCAGGTCCAGTTAAGCTAGTGCTGAATTTAGGTCCTGAATATCTTTGTTAATTTTCTGCCCTGATGATCTTTCTAATATGCTGAACAGGGTTTTGAAGTCTCCCACTCTTACTGTGTGTAAGTCTACATCTCTTTGAAGGTCTCTAAGATCTTGCTTTATGGTTCAGAGTATTCCTATGCTCGGTGCATATATATTTATAATAGGTCTTCTTGTTTCATTGAACCCTTTACCATCACATAATGCTCTTCTTTGTCCTTTTTGGTGTTTGTTGGTTTAAAGTCTGTTTTGCCTGAAATTAGGATTGCATTTCCTGCTTTCTTTTGTTTTCCATTTCCTTGGTAGATTTTTCTGCATCCCTTTAAGTCTATGTGTGTGATTTCATTTGAGATAGGTTTCTTGAAGACAGCTTGCCAATGGGTCTTGGCATTTAATCCACCTTACTACTCTGTGCCTTTTAATTGGGGCATTTGGCCTGTTTACCTTCAAGGTTGATATTGATATGTATAAATTTGATCTTGTCAACATGATACTAGCTGGCTAATTTTCAGACTTGTTTATGTGGTTGCTTTATATTGTTACTGGCCTCTGTATTTCAGTATGTTTTCGTAGTGGTTGGTAATGGGCTTTCTTTTCCATATTTAGTGCCTTTTTCAGGAGCTCTTTTAAGGTGTGTTTGATGGTAACAAATTTTCTTAGCATTTGCTCGTCTGAAAATTATCTTACTTTCTTTTTGCTTATGAAGCTTAGTTTGGTCATATATGAAATTCTGTGTTGGATTTTATTTTCTTTAAGAATGTTGAATATTGGCTTTCCAGTAGGGTTTCTGCTGAGAAGTTCACTGTTTTTTCTGATTGGCTTCCCTTTGTAGGTGACCTGACCTTGTTTTCTAGCTGCCTTTAACATTTTTACTTTTATTTTGTGTTTGGATAATCTGATGATTATGTTGCTTGAGGATGATCTTCAGAAGTATTTTACTGGAATTCTCTGCATTTTTCAATTTGCATTTTGGCCTCTCTAGCTAGGTGAAGAAGTTCTCATGGATGACAATCTGAAATATGTTTTCCAAGTTGCTTCCACTCTCTCCATCTTTTTCAGGGACTTCAGAGAAATATTTGGTCTCTTTACATAATCACTTATTTGTCAGATATTTTGTTCATTCTTTTTAATTTTTTTTTCTCTCTTCTTGTCTGGCTGTCTTCAAGCTCTGAGATTTTTTCCTCCACTTGGTCTATTTTCCTATTAATACTTGTGATTGCATTATGAAATTTTTCTGGTGTGATTTTCAGCTCTATGAGTTCAGTTACATTTGTTTCTATAGTGGCTATTTTGTCTTTCAGCTCTTATAGTATTTTACTTTGATTCTTAGCTGATATAGATTGGGTTTTGATGTACTCCTGCATCTCGATGATCTTCCTTTTTATTCATATTGTGAATTTTATTTCTGTCATTTCAGCCATCACCCCTGTTTTTTTGCAGTCATTTTGAGGACCAAGGCACTCTGGCCTTGTGAGTTGTCAGGGTTCTTGTGCTGCTTTTCTCATCTCTATGAGTTTATGGTTTTTTTATTTTTTAAATTTTTGGTCAAAGTTGCTGAACTTGGAATTTTTTTTTCTTGTATTTTATTTATGCCCTTTATGGTTTGATTGTGGTATGAAGTCACTTAAGCCAAATGGCTTCATTTCTGGAAGATTTTAGGAGACCAACACTCTACCTTGAATTCTTATACCATTTGCTCTTACTCTGGGGGCCTTGTATCAGGCCCCAACGTTGTTCTCTGTCTTTCTGATGTTTGAAATTCACTGCACTGAGGGGCCACGGTGCTCTCCAACAGCTGGTCACTAGACTCTGATGGGTGGTGTCAGCCAAAGTGTTTTGTAATGTGGTTGCCAAAGAATTTGTTCGTTTTTACATGTGCCAGCAACAGCAACAGTCTGGCAGGGTGCATACTTGTCACCTGTGGCAGGGTGGTAACAGGCACTTTGGGGGCTGCCTGTATGTGAGTGTTCATCACAGTGGTCAAGGCAGTTACGCTTGGGGCCAAGGGGTCCTTGTTTGCAAGGGTCATGATGTTAGTGGTGTTGGCATGGGGGTGGAGCTCTAGGGGGTATAGGTCTGTGTGCATTCTTTTTGTGCCACAGATATGGGTGGTTGCTCAGGATGGAGAATTCCTTGTTCTTTATGCTTAGTTTTTCTCCTGCAACAGTGTTGGTGCAAGGATGGGGCTTGCTGATTCTGTGCCTGCCAAGACTCTGACTGCAATGGCGGTTTGTAGGGAGAGGGCGGTTATCTGTATATTTGCTGTAGCAGTGGAAGGGCAGGGTACATGCATAGAGGTTCACTGACAGGTCAAGGAAAGCAAACATGCCCCTGTACACACTTGTAATCAAAGTGATGTGTGGGGTTGCTGTTGGCCCACGGTAAGCTGCGTTATGGGGAGGTAGCAGAAAGACTCCTGTGTGGCCATGGGGGCAGCACTGTTGGAGCTCTCCATCAGTCAGAAACGTTTCACCAGCACAGAAGTCATGATGCAGGTCCCCAGGGCACTCAAGGCTACTTTGCACAAGTGTGACTAGGCTGGGTCCAACTGGAGAGGCCAGGAATTAAGGGATGCTGATGTCAGACCAGCCCCATCTGGTGGACAAGAACACCCTGCAGAGTTAAGGTTTAATAGTTCCTCTAAGGGTAACGTCTCCTATGGGAGCAAGTCAAGCCTGGGGGAATGGCTGTCTCTGCCTTTGCTCCACCACAGATGCTGCTGCATGAAACTCTCTAGGCTTCAACTCAGCTGGATTGCTACCCTTACCACTTCTTTAAGCAGCTCTCCCTGCCAACTCGAGTGTCCATGGTGGTTGAGAGGTCTCCTTCTGCTGGCATTCGAGAAGCCTACGGAGAGAGAACAGATTGCTTTTTTACCAGTTCAACTCATGCATTCTGGAGTTATTGGTGGCCAGGAACAAGTCCTAGTGTGGAGTAGCCCCGCTTCCTCCCTCTTGCTAGCTACTGTTTCTTTCTTCTTCTCACTCTGATGATGCATTAGGAGTGTGCCAATCATCTAGGTCCCTCAGTGATATCGGGGTGCTCCAGTGTTGGGTTTATATATATACACACACATATACACACCCATATAGTGAGTTTTATATGTTTACTTGTTTTATTTTTTATATATGCTTTAAGTTCTGCAATACCTGTGCAGAACATGCTGGTTTGTTACATAGGTATGCACGTGCCATGGTGGTTTTTGCACCCATCAGCCCGTCACCTACATTAGGTATTTCTCCTAATGCTATCCCTCCCCTAGTCCCCCTGTCACCGCCGACAGGATCTGGTGTGTGATGTTTCCCTCCCTGGGTTCCTGTCTTCTCATTGTTCAAATCCCACTTATGAGTGAGAACATGCGGGGTTTCGTTTTCTGTTCCTCTGTTAGTTTGCTGAGAATGATGGCTTTGGGCTTCATCCCCATCCCTGCAAAGGACATGAACTCATCATTTTTTATGGCTGCATAGTATTCCATGGTGTATATGTGCCACATTTTCTTACTCCAGTCTATCATTGATGGGCATTTGGGTTGGTTCCAAGTCTTTGGTATTGGGAAAAGTGTTGCTATAAACATACATGTGAATGTGTCTTTATAGCAGCATGATTTATAGTCCTTTGGGTATATACCCAGTAGTGGGATGGCTGGGTCAAATGGTATTTCTGGTTCTAGATCCAGGAGGAATTGCCACAGTGTCTTCCATAATGGTTGAACTAATTGACACTCCCACCAACAGTGTAAAAGTGTTCCTATTTCTCCATATCCTCTACAGCATCTGTTGCTTCCTGACTTTTTAATCATCACCATTCTAACTTGCATGAGATGGTATCTCATTGTGATTTTGATGTGCATTTCTCTAATGACCAGTGGTAATGAGCTTTTTTTCATATGTTTGCTGGCCACATAAATGTCTTATTTAACAAGTATCTGTTCAAATCATTTCCTCACTTTTTGATGGGGTGGTTTGTTTTTTGCCTTGTAAATTTGTTTAATTTATTTGTAGTTTCTGGATATTAGCCCTTTGTCAGATGGGTAGATTAAAAAAATTTTTTCCCTTTCTGTAGGCTGCCTGTTCATTCTGAGGATAGTTTCCTTTGCTGTGCAGAAGCTCTTTAGTTTAATTAGATCCCATTTGTCAATTTTGTCTTTTGTTGCCATTGCTTTTGGTGTTTCAGTCATGAAGTCTTTGCCCATGCATATGTCCTGAATGATATTGCCTAGGTTTTCGTCTGGGGTTTTTCTGTTTGTTTGTTTTAGGTCTTACATTCAAATATGTAATCCATCTTGAGTAAATTTTTGTGGAAGGTGTAAGGAAGGGGTCCAGTTTCAGTTTTCTGCATGTGGCTAGCCAGTTTTCCCAGCCCCATTTATTAAATAGGGAACCCTTTCCCCATTGCTTGTTTTTGCCTAGTCTGTCAAATATCAGATGGTTGTAGATGTATGGCATTATTTCTGAGGACTCTGTTCTGTTCCATTGTTCTATATATCTGTTTTGGTACCACTATCATGCTGTTTTGGTTACTGTAGCTTTGTAGTACAGTGGAAGTCAGGTAGCATGATGCCTCCAGGTTTCTTCATTTGGCTTGGGATTGTCTTGGCTATATGGGCTCTTTATTTTTCCGTATGTAATTTAAAGTAATTTTTTCTAATTCTTTGAAAAAGTCAATGGTAGCTTGATGAGGATTGCATTGAATCTATCAATTGCTTTGGGCAATATGGCCATTTTCCAGACATTGATTATTCCTGTCCATGAACATGGAATGATTTTCCATTTGTTTGTGCCCTCCCTTATTTCCTGAGGTTTTCCTGAAGTTGCTTATCAGCTTAATGAGAGTTGCAGCTGAGATGACAGGGATTTCTAAATATACAATCATGTTATCTGCAAATAGAGACTATTTGACTTTCTCTATTCCTATTTGAATACCTTTTATTTTTTTCTCTTGCCTGATTGCCCTGACCAGAGCTTTCAATAATATGTTGAATCGGAGTGGTAAGAGAGGGCATCCTTGTCTTGTGCTAGTTTTCAAAGGGAATGCATCCAGGTTTTGCCCATTCAGTATGATATTGACTGTACGTTTGTCATACCTATTTCTTATTATTTTGAGGTACTTTCCATCAATACCCAGTTTATTGAGAGTTTTTAGCATGAAGAGGTTTAGAATTTTATTGAAGACCTTTTCTGCATCTATTGAGAAAATTGTATGGTTTTTGTTATTGGTTCTGTTTATGTGATGGATTACGTTTATTGATTTGCGTATGTTGAACCACCCTTGCATCCTGGGTATGAAGCCGACTTGATCATGGTGGATAAGCTTTTTGATGTCCTGCTGAGTTCGGTTTGCCAGTATTTTTTTTTTAAATGCAAAAATTTTAAGAGTACAGCACCATGAATTTTGCAAAGTGAACACATTATTGTAAGCATTACATTAACTAGAATATTAATACCACGTAGAAACTTCTCTGTGGCCCCTCATAATTGTTACACCTTCTACGAAATTAACCACTATTTTTTTCTTTTTTTTTTTTTCTTTTTTTTTATTATTATACTTTAAGTTCTAGGGTACATGTGCATAACGTGCAGGTTTGTTACATATGTATACATGTGCCATGTTGGTGTGCTGTACCCATTAACTCGACATTTACATTAGGTATGTCTCCTAATGCTATCCCTCCCCCCTACCCCTCCCCACAATAGGCCCCGGTGTGTGATGATCCCCTGTGTCCAAGTGATCTCATTGTTCAATTCCCACCTATGAGTGAGATCGTGCAGTGTTTGGTTTTCTGTTCTTCCGATAGTTTGCTGAGAGTGATGGTTTCCAGCTGCATCCATCTCCCTACAAAGGACACGAACTCATCCTTTTTTATGGCTGCATAGTATTCCATGGTGTATATGTGCCACATTTTCTTACTCCAGTCTGTCACAGATGGACATTTGGGTTGATTCCAAGTCTTTGCTATTGTGAATAGTGCTGCAATAAACATACGTGTGCATGTGTCTTTATAGCACCATGATTTATAACCCTTTGAGTATATACCTGGTAATGGAATGGCTGGGTCAAATGGTATTTCTAGTCCTAGATACTTGAGGAATCGCCACACTCTTTTCCACAATGATTGAACTAGTTTACAGTCCCACCAACAGTGTGAAAGTGTTCCTATTTCTCCACATCCTCTCCAGCACCTGTTGTTTCCTGACTTTTTAATGATTACCATTCTAACTGATGTGAGATGGTATCTCATTGTGGTTTTGATTTGCATTTCTCTGATGGCCAGTGATGATGAGCATTTTTTCATGTGACTGTTGGCTGGTAAGTGTATGTTCAGTTGGTAAGTGTCTGTTCATT
This sequence comes from Trachypithecus francoisi, assembly GCF_009764315.1. NCBI lineage: Eukaryota > Metazoa > Chordata > Mammalia > Primates > Cercopithecidae > Trachypithecus > Trachypithecus francoisi. Next base: position 83,179,219 of record NW_022681471.1, on the reverse strand, counting down.
TCCTTTGCCCACTTATTGATGGGGTTGTTGCTTTTTCTTATAAATTTGTTTCACTTCTTTCTAGGTACTGTATATTAGCCCTTTGTCAGATGAGTAGATTGCAAAAATTGCCTCCCATTCTGTAGGTTGCCTATTCACTCTGATGGTAGTTTCTTTTGCTGTACAGAAGCTCTTTAGTTTAGTTAGATCCCATTTGTCAATTTTGGCTTTTGTTGCCATTGCTTTTGGTGTTTTAGACATGAAGTACTTGCCCAGGCCTATGTTCTGAATGGTATTACATAGGTTTTCTTCTAGAGTTTTTATGGTTTTAGGTCTAATATTTAAGTCTCTAATCCATCTTAAATTAATTTTCGTATAAGGAGTAAGGAAAGGATCCACAAGACAGGGATGCCCTCTCTCACCACTCCTATTCAACATAGTGTTGGAAGTTCTGGCTAGGGCAATCAGGCAAGAGAAAGAAATCAAGGGTATCCAGTTAGGAAAAGAAGAAGTCAAATTGTCCCTGTTTGCAGATGACATGATTGTATATTTAGAAAAACCCATCGTCTCAGCCCAAAATCCCTTAAGCTGATAAGCAACTTCAGCAAAGTCTCAGGATACAAAATTAATGTGCAAAAATCACAAGCATTCTTATACACCAGTAACAGACAAGCAGAGAGCCAAGTCAGGAATGAACTTCCATTCACAATTGCTTCAAAGAGAATAAAATACCTAGGAATCCAGCTTACAAGGGATGTAAAGGACCTCTTCAAGGAGAACTACAAACCACTGCTCAGTGAAATCAAAGAGGACACAAACAAATGGAAGAACATACCATGCTCATGGATAGGAAGAATCAATATCGTGAAAATGGCCATACTGCCCAAGTTATTTATAGATTCAATACCATCCCCATCAAGCTACCAATGAGTTTCTTCACAGAATTGGAAAAAACTGCTTTAAAGTTCATATGGAACCAAAAAAGAGCCCGCATTGCCAAGACAATCCTAGGTCAAAAGGACAAAGCTGGAGGCGTCACGCTACCTGACTTCAAACTATACTACAAGGCTACAGTAACCAAAACAGCATGGTACTGGTACCACAACAGAGAAATAGACCAGTGGAACAGAACAGAGTCCTCAGAAATAATACCACACATCTACAGCCATCTGATCTTTGACAAACCTGACAAAAACAAGAAATGGGGAAAGGATTCCCTATTTAATAAATGGTGCTGGGAAAATTGGCTAGCCACAAGTAGAAAGCTGAAACTGGATCCTTTCCTTACCCCTTATACGAAAATTAATTCAAGATGGATTAGAGACTTAATGTTAGACCTAATACCATAAAAACCCTAGAAGAAAATCTAGGTAGTACCATTCAGGACATAGGCATGGGCAAGGACTTCATGTCTAAAACACCAAAAGCACGGCAGCAAAAGCCAAAATTGACAAATGGGATCTCATTAACTAAAGAGCTTTTGCACAGCAAAAGAAACTACCATCAGAGTGAACAGGCAACCTACAGAATGGGAGAAAATTTTTGCAACCTACTCATCTGACAAAGGGCTAATATCCAGAATCTACAAAGAACTCAAACAATATACAAGAAAAAAACAAACAACCCCATCAAAAAGTGGGGAAAGGATATGAACAGACATTTCTCAAAAGAAGACATCCATACAGCCAACAGACACATGAAAAAATGCTCGTCATCACTCGCCATCAGAGAAATGCAAATCAAAACCACAATGAGATACCATCTCACACCAGTTAGAATGGCAATCATTAAGAAGTCAGGAAACAATAGATGTTGGAGAGGATGTGGAGAAATAGGAACACTTTTACACTGTTGGTGGGATTGTAAACTAGTTCAACCATTATGGAAAACAGTATGGCGATTCCTCAAGGATCTAGAACTAGATGTACCATATGACCCAGCCATCCCACTACTGGGTATATACCCAAAGGATTATAAATTAGTCTACTACAAAGACACATGCACACGTATGTTTATTGCGGCACTATTCACAATAGCAAAGACTTGGAATCAACCCAAATGTCCATCTGTGACAGACTGGATTAAGAAAATGTGGCACATATACACCATGGAATACTATGCAGCCATCAAAAGGATGAGTTTGCGTCCTTTGTAGGGACATGGATGCAGCTGGAAACCATCATTCTTAGCAAACTATCACAAGAAGAGAAAACCAAACACCGCATGTTCTCACTCATAGGTGGGAACTGAACAATGAGATCACTTGGACTCGGGAAGGGGAACATCACACACTGGGGCCTATCATGGGGAGGGGGGAGGAGGGAGGGATTGCATTGGGAGTTATACATGATATAAATGTTATGCACATGTACCCTAGAACTTAAAGTATAATAAAAAATAAAAAAATAAAAAAATAAAAAAAAAAAATAAAGAAAAAAAAAAAAAAAAAAAAAGGAAAGGATCCAGTGTCAGCTTTCTACTTATGGCTAGCCAGTTTTCCCAACCCCATTTATTAAACAGGGAATCCTTCCCCATTCCTTGTTATTCTCAGGTTTGTAAAAGATAAGATGATTGTAGATGCGTAGTATTATTTCTGAGGGCTCTGTTCTGTTCCATTGGTCTATATCTCTGTTTTGGTACCAGTACTATGCTGTTTTGATTACTGTAGCCTTGTAGTATAGTTTGAAGTCAGGGAGCGTGATGCCTCCAGCTTTGTTCTTTTGGCATAGGATTGTATTGGCAATGAGGGGTCTTTTTTGGATCCATATGAACTTTAAACCAGTTTTTTCCAATTCTGTGAAGAAAGTCATTGATAGCTTAATGGGGATGGCATTGAATCTATAAATGACCTTGGGCAGTATGGCCATTTTCACAATATTGATTCTTCCTATCCATGAGCATGGTATGTTCTTCCATTTGTTTGTGTCCTCTTTTATTTCACTGAGCAGTGGTTTCTAGTTCTCCTTGAAGAGGTCCTTTATATCCCTTGTAAGTTTGATTCCCAGTTGTTTTATTCTCTTTGAAGCTACTGTGAATGGGAGTTCATTCATGGTTTGACTCTCTATTTGTCTGTTACTGGTGTATAAGAATGCTTGTGATTTTTGCCCATTGATTTTGTATCCTGAGACTTTGCTGAAGTTGCTTATCAGCTTAAGGAGATTTGGGGCTGGTACAATGGGGTTTTCTAAATATGCAATCATGTCATCTGCAAACAGGGACAATTTGACTTCTTCTTTTCCTAACTGAATACCCTTGATTTCTTTCTCTTGCCTGATTGCCCTAGCCAGAACTTCCAACACTATGTTGAATAGGAGTGGTGAGAGGAGGCATCCCTGTCTTGTGCCAGTTTTCACAGGGAATTTTTCCAGTTTTTGCCCATTTAGTATGATATTGGCTGTGGGTTTGTCATAAATAGCTCTTATTATTTTTAGATACGTTCCATTAATACCGAATTTATTGAGCGTTTTTATCATGAAGGGCTGTTGAATTTTGTCAAAGGCCTTTTCTGCATCTATTGAGAAAATCATCTGGTTTTTGTGTTTGGTTTTGTTTATATGCTGGATTACGTTTATTGATTTGCGAATGTTGAACCAGCCTTGCATCCCAGGGATGAAGCCAACTTGATCATGGTAGATAAGCTTTTGATGTGCTGCTGGATTCGGTTTGCCAGTATTTTATTGAGGATTTTTGCATCGATGTTCATCAGGGATATTGGTCTAAAATTCTCTTTTTTTGTTGTGTCTCTGTCAGGCTTTGGTATCAGGATGATATTGACCTCATAAAATGAATTAGGGAAGATTCCCTCTTTTTCTATTGATTGGAATAGTTTCAGAAGGAATGGTACCAGCTCCTCCTTGTACCTCTGGTAGAATTCGGCTATGAATCTGTCTTGTCCTGGACTTTTTTTGGTTAGTAGGCTATTAATTATTGCCTCAATTTCAAGCCTGCTATGGTCTATTCAGGCATTCAACTTCTTCCTGGTTTAGTCTTGGGAGAGTGTAAGTGTCCAGGAATTATCCATTTCTTCTAGGTTTTCTAGTTGATTTGTGTAGAGGTGTTTATAGTATTCTCTGATGGTAGTTTTTATTTCTGTGGTGTCGGTGGTGATATCCCTTTTATCATTTTTTATTGCATCGATTTGATTTTTCTCTCTTTTCTTCTTTATTAGTCTTGCTAGCAGTCTGTCAATTTTGTTGATCTTTTCAAAAACCAGCTCCTGGATTCATTGATTTTTTGGAGGGTTTTTTGTGTCTCTATCTCCTTCAGTTCTGCTCTGATCTTAGTTATTCTTGCCTTCTACTAGCTTTTGAATGTGTTTGATCTTGCTTCTCTGGTTCTTTTAATTGTGATGTTAAGGTGTCAATTTCAGAAATTTCCTGCTTTCTCTTGTGGGCATTTAGTGCTATAAATTTCCCTCTACACCCTGCTTTAAATGTGTCCCAGAGATTCTGGTATGTTGTATCATGGTTCTCATTGGTTTCAAAGAACATCTTTATTTCTGCCTTCATTTCGTTATGTACCCAGTAGTCATTCAGGAGCAGGTTGTTCAATTTCCATGTAGTTGAGCGCTTTTTATTGAGTTTCTTAGTCCTGAGTTCTAGTTTGATTGCACTGTGGTCTGAGAGACAGTTTGTTATAATTTCTGTTCTTTTACATTTGCTGAGGAGTGCTTTACTTCCAACTATGTGGTCAATTTTGGAATAATTGTGATGTGGTGCTGAGAAGAATGTATATTCTGTTGATTTTGGGTGGAAAGTTCTGTAGATGTCTATTAGGTCCGCTTGGTGCAGAGATGAGTTCAATTCCTGGATATCCTTGTTAACTTTCTGTCTCATTGATGTGTGCAGTGTTGACAGTGGGGTGTTAAAGTCTCCCGTTATTATTTTATGGGAGTCTAAGTCTCTTTGTAAGTCTCTAAGGACTTGCTTTACGAATCTGGGTGCTCCTGTATTGGGTGCATATATATTTAGAATACTTAGCTCTTCCTGATGTATTGATCCCTTTACCATTATGTAATGTCCTTCTTTTTCTCTTTTGATCTTTGATGGCTTAATGTCTGTTTTATCAGATACTAGGATTGCAACCCCTGCTTTTTGTTTTGTTTTGTTTTCCATTTGCTTAGTAGATCTTCCTCTATCCCTTTATTTTGAGCCTATGTGTGTCTCTGCATGTGAGATGGGTCTCCTGAATACAGCAAACTGATGGGTCTTGACTCTATCCAATTTGCCAGTCTGTGTCTTTTAATTGGAGCATTTATCACGTTTACATTTAAGGTTAGTATTGTTATGTGTATACTTGATCCTGTCATTATGATATTAACTGATTATTTTGCTCGTCAGTTGATGCAGGTTCTTCCTAGCATCGATGGACTTTACATTTCGGCATGTTTTTGCGATGGCTGGTACTGGTTGTTCCTTTCCATGTTTAGTGCTTCCTTCAGGAGCTCTTGTAGAGCAGGCCTGGTGGTGACAAAATCTCTAAGCATATTCTTGTCTGTAAAGGATTTTATTTCTCTTTCACTTATGAAACTTAGTTTGGCTGGATATGAAATTCCGGGTTTAAAATTCTTTTCTTTAAGAATGTTGAATATTGGCCCCCACTCTCTTCTGGCTTGAAGAGTTTCTGCCGAGAGATCTGCTGTTAGTCTGATGGGCTTCCCTTTGTGTGTAACTCGACCTTTCTCTCTGGCTCCCCTTAACATTTTTTCCTTTATTTCAGCTTTGGTGAATCTGACAATTATGTGTCTTGGAGTTGCTCTTCTGGAGGAGTATCTTTGTGGCGTTCTCTGTATTTCCTGAACTTGAATGTTGGCCTGCGTTACTAGGTTGGGGAATTTCTCCTGGATGATATCCTGCAGAGTGTTTTCCAACTTGGTTCCATTTTCCCCGTCACTTTCAGGCACACCAATCAGACATAGATTTGGTCTTTTCACATAATCCCATATTTCTTGGAGGCTTTGTTCATTTCTTTTTACTCTTTTTTCTCTGCATGTCTCCTTTCGCTTCATTTCATTCATTTAATCCTCAATCACTGATACTCTTTCTTCCAATTGATCAAGTCAGTTATTGAAGCTTGTGCATTGGTCACGTAGTTCTCTTGTCATGGTTTTCGTCTCTATCAGTTCTTTTAAGGTCTTCTCTGCATTGATAATTCTAGTTATCCATTCATCCATTCTTTTGTCAAAGTTTTTAATTTCTTTGCACTGGTTTTATAGTTCCTCCTTTAGCTCTGAGAAGTTTGATTGACTGAAGCCTTCTTCTCTCAACTCATCAAAGTCATTCTCTGTCCAGCTTTGTTCCATTGTTGGCGATGAGTTGCGTTCCTTTGGAGGGGGAGATGTGCTCTGAGTTTTTGAATTTCCTGCTTTTCTGCACTGCTTTTTCCCCATCTTTGTGGTTTTATCTGCCTTTGGTCTTTGATGATTGTGACGTACTGATGGGGTTTTGGTGTGGGTGTCCTTTCTCTTTGTTAGTTTTCCATCTAACAGTCAGGACCCTCAGCTGCAGGTCTGTTGGAGTTTGCTTGAGGTCTACTCCAGACCCTGTTTCCCTGGGTATCAGCAGCAGAGGCTGCAGAAGATAGAGTATTGCTGAACAGTGAATGTTGCTGTCTGATTCTTGCTCTGGAAACTTCGTCTCAGGGTGTAGCCAGCTGTATGAGGTGTGACGTGTCCATCTGCACCTAGTGGGGGATGTCTCCCAGTTAGGCTACTCAGGGGTCAGGGACCCACTTTAGCAGGCAGTCTGTCTGTTCTCAGATCTCAGCCTCTGTGCTGGGAGAACCACTGCTCTCTTCAAAGCTGTCAGACAGGGACTTTTACATCTGCAGAGGTTTCTGCTGCTTTTTGTGTAGCTATGCCCTGTTCCCAGAAGTGGAGTCTACAGAGGCAGGCAGGCTTCCTTGAGCTGCCCTGGTCTCCACCCAATTTGAGCTTCCTGGCGGCTTTTTTTTATCTACTTAAGCCTCAGCAATGGCGGACGCCCCTGCCCCCACCTCGCTGCCCCCTTGCAGTTAGATCTCCTACTGCTGTGCTAGCAATGAGGGAGGCTCCGTGGGCATGGTACCCTCTGGGCCAGGTGTGGGATATAATCTCCTGGTGTGCCATTTGCTAAGACCCTTGGTAAAGCGCAGTATTAGGGTGGGAGTTACCCAATTTTCGAGGTGTTGTGTGTCTCAATTTCCCTTGGCTAGGAAAAGGAATTCCCTTCCCCCTTGTGCTTCCCAGGTGAGGCAGTGCCTCGCCCTGCTTCAGCTCTCACGGGTCGGGCTGCACCCACAGACCAGCGTCACCTGTCTGACATGCCCCAGTGAGATGAACCCAGTACCTCAGTTGAAAATGCAGAAATCACCCATCTTCTGTGTCACTCACACTGGGAACTGGAGGCTGGAGCTGTTCCTATTTGGCCACCTTGGGTGCCATTGGTTTGCCAGTATTTTATTGAGGATTTTTGCATCGATGTTCATCAGGGATACTGGCCTGAAATTTTCTTTTTTTGTTTTTGTGTCTCTGCCAGGTTTTGGTCAAGATGATGCTGGCCTCATAAAATGAGATAGGGAGGATTCCCTGTTTTTCTATTGTTTGGAATAGTTTCAGAAGGAATGGTACCAGCTTCTCTTTGTACCTTTGGTAGAATTCAGCTGTGAATCTGTCTTGTCCTGGGTTTTTTTGGTTGGTAGGCTATTAATTACTGCCTCGATTTCAGAACTTGTTATTGGTCTATTCAAGTATTCGACTTCTTACTGGTTTAGTCTTTGGAGGGTGTATGTGTCCAGAAATTTACCCATTTTTGGTAGATTTTTAGTTTATTTGCATAGAAGTGTTTCTAGTATTCTCTGATGGTAGTTTGTATTTCTGTGGGATCAGTGGTGATATACCCTTTACCATTTTTTATTGTGTCTATTTGATTATTCTCTCTTTTCTTCATTAGTCTGGCTAGAGGTCTATCTATTTTGATGTTCTTTTCAAAAAACCATCTCTTGGATTCATTGATTTTTTTGAAGGGTTTTTTGTGTCTCTATCTCCTTCAGTTCTGCTCTGATCTTAGTTATTTCTTGTCTTCTGCTAGCTTTTAGATTTGTTTCTTCTTGCTTCTCCAGTTCTTTTAATTGTTGTGTTAGGGTTTCAATTTTAGATCTTTCCTGCTTTCTCCTGTGGACATTTAGTGCTATAAATTTCTCTCCAAACACTGCCTTAGCTGTGTCCCAGAGATTCTGGTAAGTTGCATCCTTGTTCTTATTTGTTTCAAATAACTTATTTATTTCTGCCTTAATGTTGTTATTTACCCAGCAGTCATTCAGGAGCTGGTTGTTCAGTTTCTATGAAGTTGTGCAGTTTTCAGTGAGTTTCTTAATCTTGAGTTCTAATTTGATTGCACTGTGGTCCGAAAGGCTGTTTGTTATGATTTCCATCCTTTTGCATTGGTGAGGAGTGTTTTACTTCCAATTATGTCATCAATTTTAGAATAAGTGTAATGTGGTGCTGAGAAGAATGTATTTTCTGTTGATTTGGGGTGGAGAGTTCTGTAGATGTCTATTAGGTATGCTTGGTCCAGAGCTGAGTTCAAGTCCTGAGTATCCTTGTTACTTTTCTGTCTTGTTTACCTGTCTAATATTGGCAGTGGGTTGTTAAAATCTCCCACTATCATTGTGTGGGAGTCTAAGTCTGTTTGTAGGTCTCTAAGAACTTGCTTTATGAATCTTGGTGCCCCTGTATTGGGTGCATATATATTTACGATAGTTACCTCTTCTTGTTGCATTGATCCCTTTACCATTATGTAATGTTCTTGTCTTTTTTGATCTTTTTTGGTTTAAAGTCTGTTTTATCAGAGACTAGTATTGCAACCCTGGTTTTTGTTTGTTTGTTTGTTTGTTTTGTTTTTTCTTGGCTAATCTTCTTCCATCCCTTTATTTTAAGCCAGGTGTGTCTTTGCACATGAGATGGGTCTCCTGAATACAGCACACCTGATGGGTCTTGACTCTTTATACAATTTGCCAGTCTGTGTCTTTTAATCGAGGCATTCAGCTCATTTACTTTTAAGGTTAATATTGTTATGTGTGAATTTGATCCTGTAATTATGATGCTAGCTCTTATTTTGCTTGTTAGTTGATGCAATTTCTTCATAGCGTCGATGGTCTTTACAATTTCGTATATTTTTTAGTGGTTGGTATGGTGTTTTTTGTTTTTGTTTTTGTTTTTTTTTTTTTTTTTTTTTCCGTTTTTAGTGTTTCCTTCAGGAGCTCTTGCACGGTAGGCCTGGTGGTGACAAAATCTCTCAGCATTTGCTTGTCTGTAAAGGATTTTATTTCTCCTTGTCATATGAAGCTTAGTTTGGCTGGATGTGAAATTCTGGCTTGAAAATTCTCTTCTTTAAAAATGTTAAATATTGGCCCCCACTCTACTGGCTTGTAGGGTTTCTGCAGAGAGATCTGCTGTTAGTCTGATGGCCTTCTTTTGTGGGTAACCACACCTTTCTCTCTGGTTGCCCTAACATTTTTTCCTTCATTTCACCCTTGGTGGATCTGATGATTCTCAAGGCGTATCTTTGAGGTGTTCTCTGTATTTCCTGAATTTGAATGTTGCCTGTCTTGCTAGGTTCAGGAAGTTCGCCTGGATAATATCCTGGAGAGTGTTTTCCAACTTAGTTCCTTTCTTTCCTATGTTTCATTGGTTTGGTCTTTTCACACCGTCCAATATTTCTTGGAGGCTTTGTTTTGCTCCTTTTCATACTTTTTTCTTTTTCTTTTTTTTTTTTTTTTTTTGCTAATCTTATCTTCATGTTTTTTTCATTAAGTCGATCTTCAATATCTGATATCCTTTTTTTTTTTTTTTTTTTTTTTTTTTTTTTTTTTTTTGAGACGGAGTCTTGCTCTGCCGCCCAGGCTGGAGTGCAGTGGCCAGGTCTCAGCTCACTGCAAGCTCCGCCTCCCGGGTTTACGCCATTCTCCTGCCTCAGCCTCCCGAGCAGCTGGGACTACAGGCGCCCGCCACGTCGCCCGGCTAGTTTTTTTTGTATTTTTTAGTAGAGACGGGGTTTCACCATGTTAGCCAGGATGGTCTCGATCTCCTGACCTCGTGATCCGCCCGTCTCGGCCTCCCAAAGTGCTGGGATTACAGGCTTGAGCCACCGCGCCCGGCCATATCCTTTCTTTTGCTTTATTGATTCGGCTATTGATACTTGTGTATGCTTCACGAAGTTCTCATGCTGTGTTTTTCAGCTCCATCAGGTTAGTTATGTTCTTCTCTAAACTGGTTATTCTAGTTAGCAATTCCCCTAACGTTGTTTCAAGGTTCTTAGCTTTGTTACATTGGGTTTGAACATGCTCCTTTAGCTCTGAGGAGTTTCTTATTACCCACGTTCTGAAGCCTACTTCCTTCAATTTGTCAAATTTATTGTCTGTCCAGTTTTGTTCCCTTGCTGGCGAGGATTTTTGATCCTTTGTAGGAGAAGAGGCGTTCTGGTTTTTGGAATTTTCAGCCTTTTTGCACTGGTTTTTCCTCATCTTTATGGATTTATCTACCTTTGGTCTTTAGTGTTCGTGACCTTCAGATGTTGTTTCTGTGTGGTTGTTTTTTCTGTTGATGTTGATGTTATTCCTTTCTGTTGTTAGTTTTCCTTCTAACAAACCCTCTGCTGCAGGTCTGCTGGAGTTTGCTGGAGGTCCACTCCAGACCGTTTTCCTGGGCTTTACCAGCAGAGGCTGCAGAACACAAAGATTGCTGCCTGTTCCTTCCTCTGGAAGCTTCGTCCCAGAGGACTACTCGCCAGGTGGCAGCCAGAGCTCTCCTGTATGAGATGTCTGTCGACCCCTGCTGGGAGGTGTGTCCCAGTCAGGAGACACGGGGGTCAGGGACCCACTTGAGGCAGTCTGTCTCTTAGTGGAGGTCAATTTAAGTGCTGGGAGATCCCTGCTCTCTTCAGAGCTGGCAGGCAGGAATGTTTAAGTCCACTGAATCTGTGTTCTCAGCCACCCCTTCCCCCAGGTGCTCTGTCTCAGGGAGATGGGAGTTTTATCTATAAGTCCCTGACTGGGGCTGCTGCCTTTCAGAGACCTCCTGCTCAGATCAGAGGAATCTAGAGAGGCAGTCTGGCTACAGCAACTTTACAGAGCTGCAGTAGGGTCCCTATGTGTTCTAATAATAGTGGATACTGTCCTGTCACTTCCAGGTGTATGACTTTTTATATATGTACATATATATCTATATATACACACACCACAAATAGAATGTGCCTGTGTATATAATACATGTATGTATATACTATATGTAGTATGTATATACGTGTATATGTGTATTATATACGTGTATATGTGTATGTATATATGTGTATATGTGTATGTATATACATATATGTGTGCATGTATATACATGTATATGTATATACATATATATGTATGTATATACATATGTATATGCAGGATGCAGTCTGGTGTGGATCTAGACCTTCAAAATGGTGCCTTGTAGCTGCCTAGGACTCAGGAGGTATTATAGTCTCCTGCTGAATTTATTATTTTATTATTATGTGATACTTTTGGTCTTTTTGCCTTTTTTATTCTTTAAAGTCTGTTATTTAGGTACAGCTATTCCTGCTTGCTTTTGTTTTTCATTTCCATGGAACATTTTACTTCATCCCATTACTTTTACTAGATACACATTTACATGTGAAGTGAGTTTCTTGTGAGCAGCATATAATTGGGTCGTTTAAAAATTCATTCAGCCAGTCAATATCTTTTTAAGTGAGGAATTTAACCTACTTACATTCAAGCTTATTATTGATATGACAGGACTTCCTTGTGTCATTTTATTAGTTGATTCATGGTTGTTTTATATATTCTTTGTTTTTTAGTTTTTCTCTCATTATTTATCACTGGGGTTGGTGATTTTCTGTAGTGGTACCATTTCAGTGCTTTCTTTTTATTATTTTTTGTGTTTCCTCTACCAGTGAGATTTATATGTTATGCTTTTTCATAATGGTGGATATTGTCCTTTCCCTTCCAGGTGTATGACTTTCTTAAGCATTTCTGCTAGGGCCATTGTAGTGGGGATAAACCCTCTCAGCTTTTGCCTTTCTGGGAAGGACTATTTCTCATTCATTTACGAAAAGTTCCTTTACTGGGTATAGTGTTCTCGGCTGGCAGTTTTCTTTTCTTTCACCACTTGGAATATATTATCCAATTCTCTCCTGGCATGTAAGGTTTGCTGAAAATTTGCTGTTATCTCATGAAAGTTCCTTATGTGTGCCTTTATGTGCATTTTTGGGGGTTTTTAGAATTCTCTCTTTGACTTTTAACAATTTGACTATAATGTGACTTGGGGAAGAAATTGTGTATATTTTGGAATTTCTGTTTATTATGTATTAGATGCGTAAACATTTTGCTAGACTTAGGAAGTTTACAGCCGTTATTTTGATAAATAGCTGTTCTATTTATTTTGTTTCCCCTTCACCTTCTGGGACATCAAAATTTGAATATTTAGTCACTTTATGGTGTCCCATATGTCCTGTTGACTTTCTTATTCTTTATTTTTTCCCTGTTTTTTTCTGACTGAGTTACTTGAAAGATCTGTCTTCAAGCTCTGAAATTCTCTTTGATTTAGCCTAGTTTTGAAACTTACCAATATTTTTATTTCATTAATGAATTAGTCCCGATTTTTTATATCTATTTTATTGTACATTTCCATTAATATCTATTATTTAAAAAAATAATTTATCTGTTTTCTTGTATCTTATTGAGATTTTTAATGCCATTTTCTTTTTTTTTATTTTTTATTTTTTATTTTTTTATTTTTTTATTTTTTATTATACTTTAAGTTCTAGGGTACATGTGCATAACGTTTATATCATGTATAACACCCCAATGCAATCCCTCCCTCCTGCCCCCTCCCCCTGATAGGCCCCAGTGTGTGATGTTCCCCTTCCCGAGTCCAAGTGATCTCATTGTTCAGTTCCCACCTATGAGTGAGAACATGCGTGTTTGGTTTCTCTTCTTGTGATAGTTTGCTAAGAATGATGGTTTCCAGCTGCATCCATGTCCCTACAAAGGACGCAAACTCATCCTTTTTGATGGCTGCATAGTATTCCATGGTGTATATGTGCCACATTTTCTTAATCCAGTCTGTCACAGATGGACATTTGGGTTGATTCCAAGTCTTTGCTATTGTGAATAGTGCCGCAATAAACATACGTGTGCATGTGTCTTTGTAGTAGAAATTTTATAATCCTTTGGGTATATACCCAGTAGTGGGATGGCTGGGTCATATGGTACATCTAGTTCTAGATCCTTGAGGAATCGCCATACTGTTTACCATAATGGTTGAACTAGTTTACAATCCCACCAACAGTGTAAAAGTGTTCCTATTTCTCCACATCCTCTCCAACATCTATTGTTTCCTGACTTCTTAATGATTGCCATTCTAACTGGTGTGAGATGGTATCTCATTGTGGTTTTGATTTGCATTTCTCTGATGGCCAGTGATGATGAGCATTTTTTCATGTGTCTGTTGGCTGTATGGATGTCTTCTTTTGAGAAATGTCTGTTCATATCCTTTCCCACTTTTTGATGGGGTTGTTTGTTTTTTTCTTGTATATTTGTTTGAGTTCTTTGTAGATTCTGGATATTAGCCCTTGTCAGATGAGTAGATTGCAAAAATTTTCTCCCATTCTGTAGGTTGCCTGTTCACTCTGATGGTAGTTTCTTTTGCTGTGCAAAAGCTCTTTAGTTTAATTAGATCCCATTTGTCAATTTTGGCTTTTGCTGCCGTTGCTTTTGGTGTTTTAGACATGAAGTCCTTGCCCATGCCTATGTCCTGAATGGTACTACGTAGATTTTCTTCTAGGGTTTTTATGGTATTAGGTCTAACATTTAAGTCTCTAATCCATATTGAATTAATTTTCGTATAAGGGGTAAGGAAAGGATCCAGTTTCAGCTTTCTACTTGTGGCTAGCCAATTTTCCCAGCACCATTTATTAAATAGGAATTCTTTCCCCATTTCTTGTTTTTGTCAGGTTTGTCAAAGATCAGATGGCTGTAGATGTGTGGTATTATTTCTGAGGACTCTGTTCTGTTCCATTGGTCTATTTCTCTGTTGTGGTACCAGTACCATGCTGTTTTGGTTACTGTAGCCTTGTAGTATAGTTTGAAGTCAGGTAGCGTGACGCCTCCAGCTTTGTCCTTTTGACCTAGGATTGTCTTGGCAATGCGGGCTCTTTTTTGGTTCCATATGAACTTTAAAGCCGTTTTTTCCAATTCTGTGAAGAAAGTCATTGGTAGCTTGATGGGGATGGCATTGAATCTATAAATAACCTTGGGCAGTATGGCCATTTTCACGATATTGATTCTTCCTATCCATGAGCATGGTATGTTCTTCCATTTGTTTGTGTCCTCTTTGATTTCACTGAGCAGTGGTTTGTAGTTCTCCTTGAAGAGGTCCTTTACATCCCTTGTAAGCTGGATTCCTAGGTTTTTATTCTCTTTGAAGCAATTGTGAATGGAAGTTGATTCCTGATTTGGCTCTCTGCTTGTCTGTTACTGGTGTATAAGAATGCTTGGGATTTTTGCACATTAATTTTGTATCCTGAGACTTTGCTGAAGTTGCTTATCAGCTTAAGGAGATTTTGGGCTGAGACGATGGGGTTTTCTAAATATACAATCATGTCATCTGCAAACAGGGACAATTTGACTTCTTCTTTTCTTAACTGGATACTCTTGATTTCTTTCTCTTGCCTGATTGCCCTAGCCAGAACTTCCAACACTATGTTGACTAGGAGTGGTGAGAGAGGGCATCCCTGTCTTGTGCCAGTTTTCAAAGGGAATTTTTCCAGTTTTTGCCCATTCAGTATGATATTAGCTGTGGGTTTGTCGTAAATAGCTCTTATTATTTTGAGGTACGTTCCATCAATACCGAATTTATTGAGCGTTTTTAGCATAAAGGGCTGTTGAATTTTGTCAAAAGCCTTTTCTGCATCGATTGAGATAATCATGTGGTTCTTGTCTTTGGTTCTGTTTATATGCTGGATTACATTTATTGATTTGCGAATGTTGAACCAGCCTTGCATCCCAGGGATGAAGCCCACTTGATCATGGTGGATAAGCTTTTTGATGTGCTGCTGAATCCGGTTTGCCATTATTTTATTGAGAATTTTTGCATCGATGTTCATCAGGGATATTGGTCTAAAATTCTCTTTTTTTGTTGTGTCTCTGCCAGGCTTTGGTATCAGGATGATGTTAGCCTCATAAAATGAGTTAGGAGGATTCCCTCTTTTTCTATTGAGTGGAATAGTTTCAGAAGGAATGGTACCAGCTCTCCTTGTACCTCTGGTAGAATTCAGCTGTGAATCCATCTGGTCCTGGACTTTTTTGGTGGGTAGGCTATTAATTGTTGCCTCAATTTCAGAGCCTGTTATTGGTCTATTCAGGGATTCAACTTCTTCCTGGTTCAGTCTTGGGAGAGTGTAAGTGTCCAGGAAATTATCCATTTCTTCTAGATTTTCTAGTTCATTTGCGTAGAGGCATTTATAGTATTCTCTGATGGTTGTTTGTATTTCTGTGGGGTCGGTGGTGATATCCCCTTTATCATTTTTTATTGCGTCTATTTGATTCTTCTCTCTTTTCTTCTTTATTAGTCTTGCTAGCGGTCTGTCAATTTTGTTGATCTTTTCAAAAAACCAACTCCTGGATTCATTGATCTTTTGGAGGGTTTTTGTGACTCTAGCTCCTTCAGTTCTGCTCTGATCTTATTTATTCTTGCCTTCTGCTAGCTTTTGAATGTGTTGCTCTTGCCTCTCTAGTTCTTTTAATTGTGATGTTAAGTGTCAATTTTAGATCTTTCCAGCTTTCTCTTGTGGGCATTTAGTGCTATAAATTTCCCTCTACACACTGCTTTCAATGTGTCCCAGAGATCTGGTATGTTGTATCTTTGTTCTCATTGGTTTCAAAGAACATCTTTATTTCTGCTTTCATTTCGTTATGTACCCAGTAGTCATTCAGGAGCAGGTTATTCATTTTCCACGTAGTTGAGTGTTTTGATTGAGTTTCTTAGTCTGAGTTCTAGTTTGATTGCACTGTGGTCTGAGAGACAGTTTGTTATAATTTCTGTTCTTGTACATTTGCTGAGGAGTGCTTTACTTCCAATTATGGTCAATTTTGGAATAAGTGCGATGTGGTGCTGAGAAGAATGTATATTCTGTTGATTTGGGGTGGAGAGTTCTATAGATGTCTATTAGGTCCGCTTGGTGCAGAGATGAGTTCCATTCCTGGATATCCTTGTGAACTTTCTGTCTTGTTGATCTGTCTAATGTTGACAGTGGAGTGTTGTTCTCCCATTATTATTGTATGGAGTCTAAGTCTCTTTGTAGGTCTCTAAGGACTTGCTTTATGAATCTGGGTGCTCCTGTATTGGGTGCATATATATTTAGGAGAGTTAGCTCTTCCTGTTGAATTGATCCCTTTACCATTATGTAATGGCCTTCTTTGTCTCTTTTGATCTTTGATGGTTTAAAGTCTGTTTTATCAGAGACTAGGATTGCAACCCCTGCTTTTTTGTGTTCTCCATTTGCTTGGTAGATCTTCCTCCATCCCTTTATTTTGAGCCTATGTATGTCTCTGCATGTGAGATGGGTCTCCTGAATACAGCAGACTGATGGGTCTTGACTCTTTATCCAGTTTGCCAGTCTGTGTCTTTTAATTGGAGCATTTAGTCCATTTACATTTAAGGTTAATATTGTTATGTGTGAACTTGATCCTGTCATTATGATATTAACTGGTTATTTTGCTCATTAGTTGATGCAGTTTCTTCCTAGCCTCGATGGTCTTTACATTTTGGCATGTTTTTGCAATGGCTGTACCGGTTGTTCCTTTCCATGTTTAGGGCTTCCTTCAGGGTCTCTTGTAAGGCAGGCCTGGTGGTGACAAAATCTCTAAGCATTTGCTTATGTGTAAAGGATTTTATTTCTCCTTCACTGATGAAACTTAGTTTGGCTGGATATGAAATTCTGGGTTGAAAATTCTTTCTTTAAGAACGTTGAATATTGGCCCCACTCTCTTCTGGCTTGTAGAGTTTCTGCCGAGAGATCTGCTGTTAGTCTGATGGGCTTCCCTTTGTGGTAACCTGACCTTTCTCTCTGGCTGCCCTTAAGATTTTTTCCTTCATTTCAACTTTGGTGAATCTGGCAATTATGTGTCTTGGAGTTGCTCTTCTCGAGGAGTATCTTTGTGGCATTCTCTGTATTTCCTGAATTTGAATGTTGGCCTGCCCTACTAGGTTGGGGAAGTTCTCCTGGATGATATCCTGAAGAGTGTTTTCCAACTTGGTTCCATTTTCCCCCTCACTTTCAGGCACCCCAATCAGACGTAGATTTGGTCTTTTTACATAATCCCATACTTCTTGCAGGCTTTGTTCATTTCTTTTTCTTCTTTTTTCTTTTGGTTTCTCTTCTCGCTTCATTTCATTCATTTGATCCTCAATCGCTGATACTCTTTCTTCCAGTTGATCGAGTCGGTTACTGAAGCTTGTGCATTTGTCACGTATTTCTCGTGTCATGGTTTTCATCTCTGTCATTTCGTTTATGATCTTCTCTGTTTAATTAGTCTAGCTGTCAATTCTTCCACTTTTTTTCAAGATTTTTAGTTTCTTTGCACTGGGTACGTAATTCCTCCTTTAGCTCTGAGAGTTTGATGGACTGAAGCCTTCTTCTCTCATCTCGTCAAAGTCATTCTTGACCAGCTTTGATCCGTTGCTGGCGATGGGCTGCGCTCCTTTGCAGGGGGAGGTGCGCTCTTATTTTTTGAATTTCCAGCTTTTCTGCCCTGCTTCTTCCCCATCTTTGTGGTTTTATCTGTCTCTGGACTTTGATGATGGTGACGTACTGATGGGGTTTTGGTGTAGGTGTCCTTCCTGTTTGATAGTTTTCCGTCTGACAGAAGGACTGTCTGTTGGTCTGTTGGAGATTGCTTGAGGTCCACTCCAG
This sequence comes from Trachypithecus francoisi, assembly GCF_009764315.1. Lineage (NCBI taxonomy): Eukaryota > Metazoa > Chordata > Mammalia > Primates > Cercopithecidae > Trachypithecus > Trachypithecus francoisi. Next base: position 83,161,280 of record NW_022681471.1, on the reverse strand, counting down.
ACCCTGTTTGCCTGGGTATCAGCAGCAGAGGTTGCCGAAGATAGAATATTGCTGAACAGCGAGTGTACCTGTCTGATTCTTCCTTTGAAGTTTCCTCTCAGGGATGACTCCACCCTGTGAGGTGTGGGGTGTCAGACTGCCCCTAGTGGGGGATGTCTCCAGCTAGGCTACTCAGGGGTCAGGGACCCACCTGAGCAGGCAGTCTGTCCGTTCTCAGATCTCAACCTCCGCGTTGGAGATCCACGGCTCTCCCCAAAGCTGTCAGACAGAGTCGTTCGCCTCTGCACCGCCCCCGCTGCTTTCCCTATTGGACCTCAGCTGTGGGCTGTCCCCAGAGGTGGAGTCTACAGAGACAGGCAGGTTTCCTTGAGCTGCTGTGAGCTCCACCCAGTTCGAGCTTCCCAGCGGCTTTGTTTACCTACTTAAGCCTCAGCAATGGCGGGCGCCCCTCCCCCAGCCTCGCTGCTGCCTTGCGGATAGATCGCAGCAGACTGCTGTGTTAGCAGTGAGGGAGGCTCCGTGGGCGTGGGACCCTCCCGGCCAGGTGTGGGATATATTCTCCTGGTGTGCCTGTTTCCTTAAAGCGCAGTATTGGGGTGGAGTTACCGATTTTCCAGGTGTTATGTGTCTCAGTTCCCCTGGCTAGGAAAACGGATTTCCTTCCCCCTTGCGCTTCCAGGTGAGGCGATGCCTCGCCCTGCTTCAGCTCACGCTGGTCAGGCTGCAGCAGCTGACCAGCACCGATTGTCCGGCACTCCCTAGAGAGATGACCCCAGTACCTCAGTTGAAATTGCAGAAATCACCGGTCTTCTGTGTCACTCACGCTGGGAGTTGGAGACTGGAGCTGTTCCTATTCGGCCATCTTGCTCCGCCCCCCTTTAATGCCATTTTCAATTCTTTTTTAAGATTTCATAAGTTTTTTTCAATGGATCTGTTGCTGGGCAGTTGTTGCATTCCTTTGGAGATACTGTCTTTTCTTACTTTGTTATATTTCTTGTGTCCTTATGTTCATATCTGTGCATCCAATGTACAAACAGTTTCTTTCAATTTTTTGAATTTATTTTCACAAAGAAGATTATTTTTTAAAGATGCATTTATGCTGTTGGTTGAGTAGGGAACTTTGGGTTTGATTCTGGGTGTTTGCAGTAATGTAGTCCTTGTATGAGTTATTTTGACTGTAAACAGCAGTTATTGCTATGATTTCTTCAGTGGTTTATGGTGCAGCTGCTAGTAGAGGCTGTTGTGATGTTTGTGTGTGGATGTGAATGCCAAGTAGGCCTGTGTTCAGGCTTCCAATGTGGCAGCAGTGGGTTTAGTGTGCCTACTTTTGGGCCCCAGAGTGGCATACACTGACCCCAATGACAGCAGGTGTAGGTAGGCTGATATGTTGGACTCCAGACAGCTTCCTCAGGTACAGGCAGTTTCACCATTTGCCCAAGTGGGTGAGTGAGTCTTTGGGGCCTTGGGTAATGGGTGTAACATGAGTGATGGCAGTAACAAGGGCAGAACAACACTCTGGCTCCCAAGTAGTTTCCAATAGTGTTGGTGGTTTCTGTGATGTGCTGTGCACAAAAGTACTCAAGCCTGCAGTTGTGCATGTGAGTGGGTACCAGCTGCAGTCATGGCATGTTTGGTGTTCTTCAGTCTCCTAGGAGGAATGCTAGATGCCAAAGGTGATAAATGGGACAGGGTGATTCCCAGGCCCCCAGATGTTGGGCTCGGGCTCTGTAGGGGCAGAGTTGGGTCAGATGGGCCTGTTCTCAGGCCCCTCAGTGGTTCATGTGAGCACTGGCTATGGTAGACAAGAGCCTGGATATGTGCAGTGTGTGCAGGTTGGTGCAGCAATAGTTTTGTTGCTTCCCTGATGCTCAGGAGGGTGAGGTTGCTTGCACTGGCAGCAGCACTAGGCATGCAGCTGGGGAGCATGTACTTCAGCACTGGGTGGTTTTTGCAAGCAGAGTAGCTTGTCTTCATTGCATTTGTACATGTGTAGTGGTCCTGGTACTGGGGGTAGCAGGCTCACTGTTAATGGTTCTTGCTTTAATCCTGTTGGCACTAGCCAGCAGTGGTACCTGGATGTAGGTGGAGGATATCAATTAGGCTCCAGGGATGTGAATATACAGAAACTATTGAGGCCTAAGGCAGGATGCAGTCTGGTGGGGACTAGACCTTCAAAATGGTGCCTTGTAACTGCCTAGGGCTCAGGAGGTGTTTGAGACACAGTGTGAGCTTCCTCTGTGGAGCAGTGTCACAGTGTGTTCTCCAGGCCACTCCTTACATTAGTCTTCAGGCCTACAAGGGCCAAGGGGCTTTACAATGATTAGGATTGCATAAGATCATGCTGGGAATTTTTACAGCTGACAGCCTCTCACTTTCCATTAATTGAGGATCCACTCCAGGCTCCAAGCCAATTCTGACCAAGCAGGCTACCTTGCTTCTCTCTCCTCCCTTGCCTTAAATGTTTTCTGTCATTTTTCTGTTAAATTTCAGCATTCTGTCTTAGGTGATCTATTCAAGATGATACTATCTACTCACTAATTTGTTTTTGAGTGGTAGAAGCTTTAAGATGGCTGACTAGAGGCATCTGGTACTCACATCTTCCATTCATCTTTGTGGAGTACGTGAGTACCAGATGCCTCTAGTCAGCCATCTTAAAGCTTCTTCCCACCAAATTTTGAAATCCTCTTGAACTCTTGTAGCCAATAATAGGTCAGGCCTATTTTTTATATATCAGATTTTTGTTTGTTTTTATTTGAATAGTGCCTAGGAACTCAGAATGCTTTTGGAAGCTTTTAATCTGAGCAATTGGATCATTTTTACCTGCATGAGAGGCAATGCCTAGATGGTAGACTAGAAGCAGCTCATGTGTGCTGTTCTCAAAGAAAGGAGACAAAAGGGCTAGTGAACACTAACCCTGCAGGTTGATCTTCTGAGACACCAGGTCGGGATCCATCAATGCAGCAGGAGAACACAGAGAGCAAAGGATCAAAGTTGGTCAGCAGCCAGCTTGGACTCAGCAAAGAGCCAGGAGAACCTCTCTAACACAGAGAAGAGTGAGTGAGATCTCCTAAGGAGATTCACACTCTGACAAGGACCTGTGCAAGACTAGGAATGGGAGAATCCCCCATCCCCCTGTCCCCCTACTACACTTCTAAGACTGAGGCAGAAAACTGTTGAGACTTTTCCATGGACAACTTTCAAGTCCATGGGGACTTCTACAAGCCTTGGGCCCTAGAAAAGACCAACACTCGCACCATAGCTCTAGTACAGGCCAAAGTGGCAGTATCTGGGAACAGTAAGATTGTTTTCCTTCCCCTTGCTGGAAGAGGCTCAGCACCAGCTTCTAGCCTAGTGGTCCTACTTTGGCTTGAATTCAGCCAGCCATTTCACCCACCTTGCCAATGGTAGCCAAATTAGAAATGCCTGATATAGCCTTCAGTCTCATGGTCTCCCTTTTGTGTGAACTCGGCTGGAGGATAAAGCCTCCTGATGTTCTAGGAGACAGTCTGACAACAGGGCACATGACCCCATCCAGCCACACCACTGATAGCCAGGATGTCAGTGCTTGCTAGAGCTTCTGCCCTGGTGGTCTTGCTTTTTTGTGAACTCAGCTGGATGGTGCCACTTCCTGTTGTCCTGGAAAACACCCAGATGGCAGAGTGTGTGACCCCACCTGCCCTGCCGCTGGAAGCCAGGTGGGCAACACCTGTTAGAGCTTCTGGCCCCACAGCCCACTTCTGTTTGAGCACAGTTAGAAGGTGCAGCTTCCTGTTTTACCAAGGAACACTTGGATGACAGAGCACATGACCCCCCCCCCGACTCTGCCACTGGAAACCAGGTGAGCAACACTTCCTAGAGCTTCCTGCCCAGTGGCCCTGCTTCTATGTGAACTCAGCTGGAGAACACAGCTTCCTGTTGTTTTGGTGAACAATCAAATTTTGGAGTATATGATTCCACCCACTCCCACCACTGGCAACCAGGCAGGCAATGCCTGCTATAAGTTTTGCCCCAACAGCTTCGTTTCTGTGTAAACTCAGCTGGAGGTCACAGCTTCCTGTTGTCCCAGGAAACACCTGGATTGCAGAATATGTGACCCCACCCACCCCTGTCAATGGTAGCCAGGCAGGCAACGCATGCTAGAGCTTTCAGCACAGCGGCCCCATATCTGCGTCAACTCAGCTAGAGGACACAGCTTCATGTTATACCATGAAACATCCAAATGGCAGAGTACATGACCCTGCCTGCCCCCACCACTGATAGCCAGGCAGGTCATGCTTGCTAGAGCTTCTAGACCAGCAGTCCTGCTTCTTTCTGAAGTCAGATGGTGCAGGGGCCATTGAAAATAATATGCTGAGAATAGATAGGGCTCAAGGACAGTGTCTCTAGCTAGTTGCACTTTCAATGAACTCCAGTAGTCAAGGATACTATCTCTAGTTGAACTTTTAATGAACTCTAGAAGGCGCCAAGAAGGCAGACAAAATAAGAAAGAACTTAGAAACAAAGAACTAAGCAGTAGGTTATATCTGGGTGCAAAAAGTTTGTTTTGTATTATGTCATTTTTGCTGACGTGGGATTAATGGGGTATAAATAAAGTGAGGCGGAGGCTTTAGGCGCGGCCGCCATGTTCTCTGTTTCGTTTGTCGTCTTTTGTGTCTGTGTCTGTTCATTCTCCACTACCCCCAGCACGGGCCCCAAGAAGTGGCGCAGCGAGCAGGGTGCACAGGGTGAGTAGTGGGGAACAAGAAGGGGAACCCCCTAGGAGCGGGTAAAACCGGGAATTAATTTTAAGGGGAACCTTCTTAAGCTTTCATTATGGGGAATTCCAGTTCCTTGGCCTCGGAATATGTAAGATTATTACAAGGGCTTCTACTTTCTATTGGGGTTGATGTAAAAGAGAGAACGTTGCGGAAATTGTTTGCTCATGTGGAACAACATTGCTCTTGGTTTCAATATCAAACTCAAGTACAATTAAATAAGCGAGAATGGCAACAGGTTGTTAAAACCCTTCATCAAGCGCGTCAGCGCGGCGATGTAATGTCAGCGTCTTTGTGGGCCCTTTGTGCCTCTATTACTCAGGCTTTGGAGCTCTTAGAGACAGACTCTGAAAAGGAAGAAGGCGGGGATGAGGAGTCTTTGAAGTCTCCGCTAGCCGTTTCTCCTCCTTTAGATAATTCTGTAACTGAAGGAGAAGGTCCTTTGCGTGATAATGTGTCTCATGAAAAGGAATCAGAAATTCAAAAGGAGCTTCAGCCGGTTGTTCAATTGTTACAACAAATTTTACAATTGCAGTTATCTCCCCCCCAACCTTTTCCTCCACCCACTCCTGTTTTTACTTTTCCCGTGGTTCATCCACCTCCATCAGTGCCTAAGGCGGAGGAGGAGGACAGTTTTCCCCCACCGCCACCGTCAGTGGAAATGCTGCCTCGTTCAGGCACAGTTTTTGCTGTTCTGCTTCTACTGCCAAAGCTGTAATTAAGGTACTGGATTCTCAAGAGGATGAGGATCCTTTACAATTGTTCCCCATTATTAGGCAACCTTTTGGTCCTAATGACCAATTTCCTCAAGGGGGTATAAATGTACAGTATAATGTTCTTCAATTTAAGTTTCTTAAAGAAATGAAGGCAGCTATTGCTAATTATGGCCCTCAATCTCCTTTTGTCATGGGGCTTTTAGATTCTTTTTCATCTGAAAATTTGTTTTTGCCTCTTGATTGGGAGACTTTGGGGAAGGCTGTTTTGGATCGCTCTCAATGGCTTCAGCTACGCAGTTGGTGGCTGGAAGATGCCAGAGAGCAGGCTCGCCGTAATGCCGCTAGAAATCCTCCAGGACCTACAGAGGAGCAATTAACAGGCACTGGTCAATTTGCTACTGTAGAGGCTCAATCTGGACTTAAGGACGTAGCATTATCGCAAGTTAAAGCACTTTTTTTTTAAAGGCTTGGTGTAAAGTAGAACCATCAGGGAAAACTGCCTTGTCTTTTGTCAAGATTTTACAGGGCGCAAATGAACCTTATCCTGATTTTGTGGCTTGGCTTCAAGATGCTGTAATAAAGACTGTGGGTAGTGGGGCTGCCGGTCAAATTCTGGTAACCACGTTAGCTTTTGAGAATGCAAATCAGGAATGTCAGAGGCTGTTGCGTCCTTTAAAAGCTGCTGGAAACTTACAAATAGAAGATTTTATTAGAGCCTGTGCAGGAGTGGGAGGGGCTGCTTACAACGCTCAGTTGTTTGCTGGAGCTTTATCTAAGGCATTCATGGGAAAAAAGGGAGTTTGCTTCCAATGTGGAAAGACCGGTCATTTTAAAAAGGAGTGCCGTAAGTTTTCTAATAGGAGTGACTCCTCTAAAGTAGAAATTAAAAAGCTTCCTACTGAGCCTGTCGTCGTTGCGGCAGAGGACGACATTGGACTAATGAATGTCACTCTAAGGTAGATAAAAACGGTAACTCTCTCATTTCTAAATCGGGAAACTTGCAGAGGGTCCCTTCAGCTTGGGGCCCCCACAACAATAAAGCCTTTTCAATTGCAATTTCCAGTCAGCTCAGGGGTTCAGCATCAGCAGACCAGTCAGCCAATGTTAACCCCCAATTTTCATTAGCTCAGCTTTTCTCTGCTACTTCCGGTAGCGCCGCTACTGATGTGGCGATTTTACAAGCTGTTGAACTTACCCCAGAAATGGGAGTTGTTAAATTAGCCACAGGTGTTTTGGGCCATTACCTTCACATACTGTTGGATTGCTTATAGGACGAAGTAGTAGCATTTTACAAGGTTTACAAGTTCATTTGGGTGTTATAGATTCTGATTATAAAGGGGAAATTCAAATTATGGCCCAAGCTCATAAACCTATATCTCTGAAAAGGGGCAGTGAATTGCACAACTCCTTGTATTGGCCTATTTTCAGTTTCCTTCACGGAGGCAAGAAAGAATTGGAGGTTTTGGAAGCACAGGTAAACATAATTTTTGAGAAACTTTAGTAACTCAACAAAAACCTTTGTTTCCCCTTGAAGTGGAAGGAAAAATTTTTCAGGTTTTGGTCGACACTGGAGCTGACGTTTCTATTATTGCCTCTGATCAATGACCTTTACAGTGACCTAAACGGCCTGTTGCTGTCTCTCTTACAAGATTAGGTTCTGCCTCTGAGGTGTATCAAAGTTCTCAATCCTTAAATTGCCAAGGGCCAGATGGTCAAGTGGCCCAAGTTCAGTTTTATATTGTTCCTATTGCCCTAAATTTATGGGGGCGAGATTTATTGCAACAATTTGGAGCTTTTGTGTCTATTCCTCAGGTCTCTAATTCTGCCAAGAATATGATGTTCCGCATGGCTACAATCTCTTGAAAAATCTTTAAACATGTAGCCACTGTTCAACAGCCTCAAGCCCTTCCCTTGACATGGAAAACTAATATCCTGTGTGGGTTGAGCAGTGGCCTTTAACACGTGAGAAGCTTGAGGCCTTGGAAAACTTGGTTCGGAACAATTGTCCTTAGGTCATATAGAGCCTAATACTTCTCCATGGAATTCCCCTGTCTTGTGTAAAAAAAAATAAAAATAAAAATAAAAAAAATAAAAAAAATAATAAATAATAAATTAAATAAATAAATAAAAAAAATAAAAATAAAAATAAAAATAAAACAAAAAAAACAAACAAACAAATAAAAATAAAAACGGTAAATGGAGACTATTAACAGATCTTCGTGCTATCAATGCATGTATTCAACCCATGGGATCCTTACAACCTTCCTTCCTAACCCTTCTATGATTCCTCAAGATTGGTTGCTTATGGTTATTGATTTAAAAGATTGTTTTTTTTTCTATTCCTTTGGATCAAAACAATTGTGAACGTTTTGCCTTTTCTGTCCCTGTTTTAATAATTCTCAGCCACTTTCTCGATATCAATGGAAGGTTTTGCCTCAAGGAATGTTAAACAGCCCCACCTTGTGTTAAGAGTTTGTTCATCGAGCTTTGGATCCTGTTTGAAAATGTCATCCTTCTGTTCTTTTATATCATTATATGGATGACATTCTTCTTGCTGCATCCACTAAAAAAGAGCAGCAAGATGCTTTTACATCCTTACAAACGCAACTCTCTGTATACTCACTTAATATTGCCCCAGAAAAAATTCAAATAAATTTTCCTATTCAATATTTAGGTTATACCTTGAGAGCGCAGAATATTCGGCCCCAAAAGATTCAAATTCGACGCGATCATTTAAAAACATTAAATGACTTTCAAAAGCTTTTAGGGGATATTAATTGGATGCGTCCTGTTTTGGGAATACCAACGTATCAGTTACAACATCTTTTTTCTATTCTAGAAGGAGACAGTCATTTGAACAGCTCACGTCATTTAACTCCTTTAGCTTTACAGGAACTCCAGCTTGTAGAGGAACAACTTCAAAAGGCCCATCTATATTATATCCTTCCCAACGTTCCCTTTCCTTTTGCTTATTTCATACTTTACATTCTCCTACAGGTATGATTCATCAAACAAATCGGCCGTTAGAATGGATTTTTTTGTCCAACAAAACATCTAAACGTTTGGCTACTTATATTGATCGTTTAGCTGAATTGATCATCAAAGGACGGCATCGCTGTCGACAACTTTGGGGAGGAGACCCTTCCTTCATTATCTCTCAATTCACTCATAGTCAAATTACTTATCTTCTTGCTACTTCTGATTCTTGCAAGTTGCTTGTGCCTCATTTGTCGGACAATTTTCTACCCAATATCCTAAGTCTCCAATTTTTTCATTCTTCAGACAGCATTCTGTATTGCCCTTTTCACCCATATCTTTATTTCCTATTCAAGGTCCTACCTTTTTACTGACGCTAGTAGTAATGATAAAGCTGGATATTAGAGTGTCATCAATCTCGAGTTAACAGTTTTACCTTCCCTCGGTGCAACAGAGAGAACTGTTTGCTATTCTCATGGTCTTACTTGATTTCCCTTCCACCAGTTGTAACATTGTTAGTGATTCTCAATACGCCGTCTATGTTACTTCTTATATTTCTCAAGCCACTCTACCTCTTTGTCTACTTCTTCTCTTCAAAAACTCTTTTCTTGTTGTCTTCTACTTTGAGCCAGCGTCGAGCTCCTTTATTCATCACTCATCTTCGTTCTCATTCTCAACTTCCTGGACCGTTAGTTCATGGCAATACTCAGATTGATTCACTTTTAATCGGCCATCTACAGGCTGCAGAACAAGAACATGCTCTACATCATACTAATAGTTCTGGTCTTCAGCGACGATTTCATTTAACTCGTAAACAAGCTCGTTCTCTTATTCGAGCTTGTCCTTCTTGTGCTCCTTTGAGCATTCCATCTTTTCATCCCGGAGTTAATCCACGAGGTACTCAAGTTAATCAGATTTGGCAAATGGATGTCACACATGTTCTTCTTTTGGACGATTAAAGTATGTTCATCATACTATTGATACTTTCTCTCATTCTTCAATGGGCAACTCCTTTACCATCTGAAAAAGCTGATTCTGTTATTACTCATCTTTTGGCTTGTTTTGCCGTCATGGGCATTCCTCTAATACTTAAAACTGATAATGCTCCTGCCTATGTTTCTCGTAAATTACAAGTTTTTTTTACAGCAATACAATATTCAACATCTCACTGGTATCCCGGGCAACAGTCAAGGCCAGGCCATCATTGAGCGTGCAAATTTAACCTTGAAAACTCAACTGTTAAAACAAAAAGGGGGAAATGAGTCCCCAGAAATCAGATTTTAAAGGTTTTGTTTACCTTAAATTTTTTGAATCAATGGAGACAATTGCAGGACTCCGCTGCCGTAACTCATCTTTCCTCACCTCCTTCGACGATAGTCCCCGTCGATAATTTAAAGGTTTGATATCCTAATGAAGAAGGTAAGTATGCACAGGGGCAAGTTCTAAAACAGGGACGGGGTTATGCTCTTATCCTTACAGGGAGTGACCTGAGTGGTTTCCTACAAGGCGATTGAAACCCTGTTAAAAAGAAACTGGACTCAGCATGCATCTCTTCCTTTGTTGGATGTGTCTCAGTGGAGGACTTATTTCCCTTAGTGAGGCTTTGTATGAATATTGGACTTATATTCCCTTTCCACCCTTGTATCAAGGAGTTGCCTGGGGGGAGGCAGAAGTTAAGGTTTTCACCAATGACACTACTTGGATGCCGTCCCCCTATATGGACAAGAACAACATAGAATGGGAAATGGGAATAATAAACAGCACATACCAATTTGGAGTGGAAGGACTTCCAATTTGCATGGGAAATAGTCCTCATTGTCTCCGGAAATCACATGAAGCTTGGGCTCTTCGCTATAATCATAGCCATGTGGCTGCCAATACTGTTATTATTGTAACTAGAAGTTTTCATTATAATCATACTGTATATATTAATGAGACTATTCCTAGTTCCTTACCTTTTTGTCCTATTCCAGAGGTTTCCCCTAATATTGAGGTATTGGAGTGGCAACATTGTCGGGGAATTAAGCCCCGGATTTTATTAGAATATAATGGGTTGCAAGTAATTGATTGGAGTGTGCACGGTGATTTTCAAACAAAATTTAGTCACATACCTTTAAGATGGCACCGGGTAAATAAAAGTATTGTTGCTGACGGTAATGAAACTTTAGTATGGCGTGAAGGAGGCTTGTCGCCACCTATGCCTCATCTTAGATACTCTTTACAAGTACAAAGTCATCTTTGGAAGTTATTAGCTGCAGGTGATGCCATTAGTACTTTTGTGGGAAATATGTCCCTTAATCTTTCTAACCCGAATAACCCTTTTCATATTCAATTACGGCGGAATGTCTCCCGATATATTATTGCTTGTGTCCGAAAGCCTTACCTATTGTTAGCAGAACATTTAATTGTTAATTGTAAAGATACGTGTACATTTTTGTCTTGCCTCAATCATTCTTGGTGACACAGTTTTACAGGGGATATTTATATCCTCAGGGCTCGTAAGGAAATTTGGCTACCTGTCAACCTTACGCGACCATGGGGGGCATCACCTCTTGAGACTTATATTTCGACTTCCCTTCAATGGACCCGTCGTGCTCTTGGACTTATAATTGCCTTGGTAATGAGCCTTGTTGCCATTGCCTCCACCGCGGCTGTGGCAGAGCTCGCGTTACATCAAGGCATACAAAATGCTGAATTTGTACAGCAATGGCATGAACAATCTCACCGGTTGTGGCTGCAACAACGAAACATTGACTCCCAACTTGCCGAAAGATTGGACAACGTGGAACAAGCTTTGACATGGCTTGGAGATCAGCTCACTGTCCTCAGTACTCGAGTAACATTGCAATGTGATTGGAATTCCACGCAATTTTGCGTAACACCTGTGCCTTTTAATGTTTCTCAGAATTGGACCGAAATCCGAAGATTATTAATAGGCCATAAAAATATTAGTTTGGACATCCAAGAACTCACTCAAAATATTTCTGTAGCATTTCAATAACAATTGCATGTATTGTCCGGAGCAGCTACTATGCAGGAGATGGGTCAAAGCCTTGCTGCTCTTAATCCATGGACTCAGATGAAAACATGGATTTCTACAATCTCTGGAAATATATTGCTTTGGGTGCTTGGATTGAGTCTATTTCTCCTAATAATCCGATGCTCCCTCCGTTGCATCCAAAAACAAAAGAAAAACCAGGAACAAGTATGGGCTGCCTTTCTAAGATTGAGGCAAAACAAAAAAGGGGGGAATGCAGGGGCCATTGAAAATAATATGCTGAGAATAGATAGGGCTCAAGGACAGTGTCTCTAGCTAGTTGCACTTTCAATGAACTCCAGTAGTCAAGGATACTATCTCTAGTTGAACTTTTAATGAACTCTAGTAGGCGCCAAGAAGGCAGACAAAATAAGAAAGAACTTAGAAACAAAGAACTAAGCAGTAGGTTATATCTGGGTGCAAAAAGTTTGTTTTGTATTATGTCATTTTTGCTGACGTGGGATTTATGGGGTATAAATAAAGTGAGGCGGAGGCTTTAGGCGCGGCCGCCATGTTCTCTGTTTGTCTTCGTCTTTTGTGTCTGTGTCTGTTCATTCTCCACTACCCCCGGCACGGGCCCCAAGAAGATGGAAGGCCCAGCTTTCTGTTATCCTGGGAAACACCTGGTCAGCCATGCACATGACACTCCACCCACCCCGGCCACTATTAATGAAGCAGGTAACACCTATTAGAGTTTCTGGCCCAGCAGCCTCACTTCTGTCTGAACTATGCTGGCATGCGCAGACTCCTGTTGTCCCAGGAATCACTCAGATGGCAGGGGAGGTGACCCCACCCACCCATGCCACTGACAGCCAAGTGGGCAATGCCTATTAGAACTTCTGGCTCAGCTGTCCTGCATCTGTGGGAACTCAACTGGAGGGTGCAGCCACCTGTTGTCCTGAGAAACACCGGGATGGCAGGGTGCATGACCCCACTGATCTGATCCCTGCCACTGAGAGCCAGGAATGCAATGCATACTAGAGCTTCTGACCCAGTGGCCCAGCTGTTGTGTGAGCTCAGTTAGAGGGTGTAGCTTCCTGTTGTCCTGAGAAACACCCACCCTGCTGTCCCCCACTACTGGTAGCCAGGTGGGATATGTGTATTAGAGCTTCTGGCCCAGTAAGCCTGCTTCTGTGGAAACTCAGTCGATGGGCACAGCCTCCTTTTGTCGCAGGAGGTACCCAGACAGTAGGGATGGCATCCCCACCCACCCCCACTGCTGGTAGTCAGGTGAGTCATGCCTGGTAGAGCTTCTGGCCCAGCAGTTCTACTTCTGCCTGAATTTGCTGAGGGGTGCAGCCCCCTATTGCCCTGGAAACACCCAGATGACAGAGCAGTCAACTCCATCCACTCCCATCTCCTGTAGTCAGATGTGCCACATCCCCTAGATCTTCCAGCCCAGCGGTCTTGCCCAGCTTCCTGCCCAGCAGTCCTGCTTCAGTGTGACGATTCCTCAAGGATCTAGAACCAGAAATACCATTTGACCCAGCAATCCCATTACTGGGTATATATCCAAAGAATTATAAATCATTCTACTATAAAGACACATGTCCATGTATGTTTGTTGCAGCACTATTCACAATAGGAAAGACTTGGAACCAACCCAAATGTCCATCAATTTAGGATAAAGAAAATGTGGCACATATACACCATGGAATACTATGCAGCCATAAAGAAGAATGAGTTCATGTCCTTCGCAGGGACATGGATGAAGCTAGAAGCCATCATTCTCAGCAACTAACACAGGAATGGAAAACCAAATACTGCATATTCTCACTCATAAGTGGGAGTTGAAGAAAGAACACATGGACACAGGGAGGCAAACATTACACACTGGGGTCTGTCAGGGGGTTGGAGGGAAGGGGAGAGAGAGCTAATATTAGGACAAATACCTAATGCATGTGGGGCTTAAAACCTAGATGATGGGTTGATAGATGTAGCAAACCACCATGGCACATGTATACCTATATAACAAACCTGCATGTTCTGCACATGTATCCCAAATCTTAAAGTAAATTTTTTTAAAAAACAGAAAAAAAAGAGACAGAATGTGGTATGCATACACCATGAAATACTATTCAGCCATCAAAAGGAATGAGATCATGTCCTTTGCAGGGACATGGATGAAGTTGGAAGCCATCATCCTCAGCAAACTAACACAGGAACAGAAACCCAAACACCGCATGTTCCTACTCATAGGTAGGAGTTGAACAATGAGAACACATGGACCCAGGGAGGGGAGCAACATACACCAGGGCTTGTTGAGTGGGGGCAAGGGGAAGGAACTTTGAGGACAGGTCAGTAGGTGCAGCAAACCACCATTGCTCATGTATACCTATGTAACAAGCCAGCACGTTCTGCACATGTATCTTGGAACTACAAGTAAAATAATTTAAAAAAGAGCGTGTGGTAGTTTTTAAATATCTGAATGTATCTAACTTAATACATAGGCTAAGTAAATATAAGGTAGTCAGATGTAAGCCTGATGCTCATGTAAGAAACAGTATCCTATTATGGCACAGACTGTATTGGGAATACAAGCATCATTTACTCTAATAGGAGGCAGCTAATTTTATGTTCCTCAACATCTTGAGAAGAGTTAAATAGTTTTTCAAAGCAGGCTGACGTGCCACTGAAGAGAACAGACTGAGTATAATAGATAACCTGGATATTCGTGTCTTTCATATTGGCCATGGGATTGGCCAATAGCTTATAGGATTGTAATAACCTTAGCAGAAGCATTTTGATGTCATAAAGTCAAGGTCTAACTTTTCAAGACTGAATCTGAGATATGAAGGAAACTTAATTACCAGAAGGGAATTAAAGGTAATCTACCGTTTGAAGTATTAAAAAACAAAAAAAAAGCTATTAAATTTTTGTCAGCATAATGAGGTACAAGATTCAGCAATCAGCTGAGTTCAGAGTAGTTGCTATGGAGTGGGAAAAATGTATAGGAGAGCTCTTTTATTTTCCTTAAGTGGCATAAGAAGATCACAGGGGTTCAAAATAATAGAAGGAATATAAAATAAATTATATTCGTGTTCTAGGAGGTATCAAAATGTAATTATAGACAAGACTATCAGTAGAGCAAAGAGACAAAAAAGGATGTTGAAGAATGAGAAAATTAATTTTGTTCATTGTCTTTGATAGAAGCTTTTCACTTCTGAAGTCAGCAGCTTGTGCAGGATTTTTAATAATCCTCAGTTTAAATTATTTTAGTGAAATAAAGTCTAGTAGTCATTTAAGTGAAGAAGCATGAATCCCAGGATCAACACTAGAGTTTTGCTTATATGTAAATGAATAAAACAGCACCTAATTTGGTCACTTCAATTGAAGCCCAACAACAGTTTTTCTTTGATGCCTTTTTCAGAAGACCAAATCTCCAGGATTGTGAATCCATCAGAGAATGTTTAGGTAAGAGTTTTGAAAATGTTCCTTGTGTTTGTTGTAAATAAAGCTGGAGATATCATTTGAGTAGTATGTATTATTCTGTCATTAGCCTGTAATAGACTAGAATACAGGATTGGAAGTGAAATTTCTCATGACACTGCATGGCACAGCCTGTTAATAACTCATAAGGAGATAACTTGTGGGTCCTTGAGAGGTATGAAGCTACTTTTTTTTTTTTTTTTTTTTGAGATGGAGTCTTGCTCTGTCACCCAGGCTGGAGTGCAGTGGCCTGATCTCAGCTCACTGCAAGCCCCGCCTCCCGGTTTTACGCCATTCTCCTGCCTCAGCCTCCCGAGTAGCTGGGACTACAGGCGCCCGCCACCTCGCCAGGCTAGTTTTTTGTATTTTTTAGTAGAGACGGCGTTTCACCATGTGAGCCAGGATGATCTCGATCTCCTGACCTCGTGATCAGCCCGTCTCGGCCTCCCAAAGTGCTGAGATTACAGGCTTGAGCCACCGCGCCTGGCCGAAGTTACTTTTATCAGATAAGAATGACTTTTTGTGCCTTAGAAATTTGATGGTTACTACAGTTTTGAACAATTACATTATCACAATTTCACTAATTCTCTTTATTCTTCCTGAAGTTTCTGGGTGATAAAGACAGTTGAGATTTTGAGTTAAATGTAAGCTGCAAAGAACTCTTTAATATTAAATAATGGTACCAGAGAAATGTACATCCTTGTTACTGGAGTGATAAGTATGAATTTTCCAATTTGGGAATAAAAATAATCAAGAACTCTAAAAAATCATTACATTTTTAGTTTAGCAGCAAGGAAAAGCCTCAACCAACTCCAAGAATGACCAACAATAGCTATAATGTACTTACTTTCCATTTGGAAGTATTCAAATGGTACCTGAGGATCTGTTACCAATCAATAGCCTATATTTGCAGTCTTACTAGTATTGTGTTATTGGCAGGTAGATTATCTCTTCAAATCATCCTTGACATTATCTCTTAAAATCCCCCCACTAATGTAAGTTTAATGTTGTGTCCATTATATCTCTACTATCTGGGTGAAACATTTACGCTTTTATCTTTTGTCAGCTGAAAAATCCATGTGAGAGCAACTAATGCAAACTTCTAAATTGACGTTATTTCAACAAGAAGCTTAATTTTTGTAAAACATTCATTCTGTAAAAAAATTTATTCTGTGAAATATATATAACATAAAATTTTGGCATTTTAGCCATTTTACTACTGTACACTTAAAAGTGTACAATTCAGTGGCATTGATTACATTTGTGTTGTACAGTCATCACTATTATCTATTTCCAAATGCTTTTAATCATCCCGAGCAAAATCTGTCACTATTAGGCAATAATTTTAACTCTCCCTTCCTGCAGTTCCTGGTAAACTCTAATCTACTTTCTGATTCTGTCAATTTGCCAATTCTAGGTATGTTATATAAGGGGAATCATACAATATTTTTACATTTGCATCTGGCTTATTTCACTTAGTGTTATGTTTTCAAGATTCATCCATATTGTAGTATGTATCATGAATTCATATTTTATGGCTGAATCATATTCCATTTTATGTATATAACACATTTTGTTTATCTGTTCATCTGCTGACAGACTTGAGTTGTTTCCTCCTATTGCTCATTGTGAGTAATGCTGCAATGAACGTTGGTGTACAAGTATGAGTCCCAGTATTCAATTCTTGTGGGTGTATGCCTGGAGTGGAATTGCTGAGTCACATGATAATGTTATGTATACCTTTTTGAGGCACTACTGTATTATTTTCCACAGTGGCTGCACCATTTTATATTACCACTAGCAATAGACAAGGGCTCCAAATTATCTGTATCCTTACCAACACTTATTTTCCATGGTTTTTGATTAAACCTAAGTTGATGAGTGTGAAGTAGTATCTCATTGTGACTTTGATTTGCATTTCCATGCTGACTAATGGTGGCTTTTTGTTTTTGTTTTTGTTTTCTTTTTTTGAGACAGAGTTTCGCTCTTGTCACCCAGTCTGGAGTGCAATGGCACAATCTCAGCTCACTGCAACCTCAGTCTCCCGGGTTCATGCGATTCTCCAGCCTCAGCCTCCCAAGTAACTGGGACTACAGGCATGCACCACTACGCCCAGCTAATATTTTGTATTTTTAGTAGAGACAGGGGTTTCACCATGTTGGCCAGGCTAGTCTCAAACTCTTGACCTCAGGTAATTCGCCCGCCTTGGCCTCCCAAAGTGCAGGAATTACAGGCGTGAGCCAACATGCCCGGAAATGTTTAACATTTGTTCATGAATTTTTTGGCCATTGTTATTTCTTCTTTGAAAAAATCTATTCAAGATTTTGGCCCATTATTGGTCTGTTTGTCTTTTTGTTATTAAATTATAGGTATTATTTATGTATTCTGAATATTACAGCCTTATCAGATGTGATTTGAAAATAATTTTGTAGATTTTTTGTAGATTGTCTTCTCCTTTTTTGATAATGTACTTTGATGCACGGAAGCTTCTAATTTTCATGAAGTGTCACTTTTATATGTTTTTCTTCTTTTTGCCTTTTGTCACCTTTTGGTGTCATATCTAAAAATCCATTGCCAAATCCAAGGTCATGAAATTTTACCTCTATGTTATCTTCTAAAAGTTTTATATTTTAGATTATATATTTAGGTAATGATTTATTTTAATTAATTTTTGTATGTTTTCAGGTAGTGAGCTGATATCATTTTTTAAATATAGAAATTGTTTTCTTAGTACCATTTATTGAAAAGAAAATATATTTTTCCTATTGCATAGCCTTGGCACCCTTGTCAAAATTAGTTTATCCATCTATGTTAAGGGTTTATACCTGAAATATAAATTCAAATTCAGTAGTCTATGTGTTTATTTCTATACCAGTAACACACTGTTTAGATAATTGGACCTTTTTAGTAAGTTTTGAAATTGGGAATATGAATCTTCCAACTTT
The DNA here is from genome assembly GCF_009764315.1 of Trachypithecus francoisi. Classification (NCBI taxonomy): domain Eukaryota; kingdom Metazoa; phylum Chordata; class Mammalia; order Primates; family Cercopithecidae; genus Trachypithecus; species Trachypithecus francoisi. Next base: position 83,143,423 of record NW_022681471.1, on the reverse strand, counting down.
GTTCTTTTTCATGATTATTCAGGCTATATGAGGCCATTTTCAATTCCATATGAACTTGAGGGTTAGCTTATCTATTTCTGCAAAATAGTTGGAATTTTAATAAACATCACATTGAATCTGTAGATTGCTTTGGTTAGCATTGGCACTTCAGTGACTTACATTTTCCAATCCATGAATGCAAGAAGTATTTCTATATTTTAGGTATTCTTTATTTTTATAATTTTTAATTTTTATGGGTATGTAGTAGGTGTATATATTTATGGAGTACATGACCTGTTTTGATAGAGGTATGCAATGTATAATAATCACATCATGGGAAATAGAGTATCCATCCCCACGAGCGTTTGTATTTAGGTCTTCTTTAATTCTTTTCATCAGTTTTGTTTTCTCTGTCTAATTTTCAGTGTGTAAGTCTTTCATGTCTTTTGTTAAATGTATTACTATATATTTCATTCTTTTTGATGCTATTGTAAAAGGAATTATTTTCTTATTAATTTTAATAATTTTCTTATATAATCTTAACTTTGAAAATTGTTCATTGCGATTGTGTAGGGAGGGATACAACCTATTTTGCATGTCAAACTTGTGCTTTGTAACTTTTCTGAATTCGTTTATTAGGTAGAGTAGCTTTTTAAATTTTTTTATTTTTAATTTTTCTGAGTACATAGTAGGTGTAAGTATTTATATGGCACATGAGATGTTTTGATACAGGCATGTAATGTGTAATAATCACATCATGGAAGATGAGATATTCATCAACTCAAGAATTTATGCTTTGTGTTACAAACAATCCAACTACACTCTTTTAGTTATTTTAAAATATACAGTGTAATTATTGACTGTACCCACTCCATTGTGCTATCAATTAGTAAGTCTTAGTTATTCTTTCTAACTACTTTTTGATACCCATTAACCATCCTCATCTTCTTCCACCAACCCCTCCTACCCTTCCCAGCCTCTGGTAACCGTCCTTATACTCTCTGTCTCCAAGAGTTCAATTGTGTTAATTTTTAGATTTCACAAGTAAGTGAGAACACGTGATGTTTTTCTTTCTGTGCCTGGATTATTTACTTAACATAATGATCTCCAGTTCCACCCAGTTGTTACAAATGACAATGTCTTATTATTTTTGTGGCTGAATAGTACTCCATTGTGTATATATGCCACATTTCTTAAAAACCATTCATCTGTTGATGGACGCTTACATTGTTTCCAAATTTTGGCTATTGTAAATAGTGCTGCAACAAACATGGGAATGCAACTATCTCTTTGATATATTGATTTCCTTTATTTTGGGTATACACTCAGCAGTTGCATTGCTGGATCCTATGGTAGCTCTATTTTTAGTTTTTCGAGGATCGTCCAAACTGTTCTTCACAGTGTATATACTAATTTACATCTCCACCAACAGTGGGTTCTCTTTTCTCCACATTCTCACCAGCATTTGTTATTGACTGTCTTTTGAAAAAAAAGCTATTTTAACTGGGATGAGATGATAATATTTCATGGAGTCTTTATTTGCATTTCTCTGATTATCAATGATGTTAAACGCCTTTTCATGTGTTCGTTTGTCTTGTATGTCTTCTTGTTTTATGTGCTTGTTTGTCTTGTATGTCTTCTTTTGAGAAATGTCTGTTCAAATCTTTTGCCCATTTTTCATTGGATTATTAATTTTTTTCTTTAGAGTTGTTTGAGCTGATTATATTTTCTGGTTATCAATACCTTGTCAGATGGGTAGTTTGCAAATATTTTCTTCCAATCTGTGGATTGTCTCTTTAATTTGTTGATTGTTTCCTGTGCTATGCAGAAGTTTTTGGTTTGTTTGTTTGTTTGCTTGTTTCTTGAGGGAGTCTTGCTCTGTCGCCAGGCTGGAGTGCAGTGGCACCATCTCTGCTCACCGCAACCTGCACCTCCTGGGTTCAAGCAATTCTCCTGCCTCAGCCTCCTGAGTAGCTGGGACTACAGGCGCGCGCCAACAGCCCAGTTAATTTTTGTATTTTTCGTAGAAACGGGGTTTCACCATGTTGGCCAGGATGGTCTTGGTCTCTTGACCGAGATCTGCCCGCCTCGGCCTCCCAAAGTGCTGTGATTACAGGCATGAGCCACCGTGGCTGGCCAGATTTTTTTAACTTGATGTGATCCCATTTGTCCATTTTTTGCTTTGGTTACCTATACTTGTGGGGGTATTACTTAAGAAATTTTTGCCTAGACCAATATCCTGTAGATTTTCCTCAGTGTTTTCTTGTAGTAATTTCATAATTTGAGGTCTTAGATTTATGTCTTACTCCATTTTGATTTGATTTATGTATATGGTAAATTAGTGGCTTTTTGTGGAACTTTTGGGATGTTTATATAAAGGATCATGTATTCTACAAAGTAGTTTTCATGTTTCATTTCCAATTGTAATGCCTTTTATTTCTTAATTTTGCCTAATTGCTCCAGCTAGAATTTTCAGTACACTTTTCAATAGCAGTGGTGAAAGTGGGCAACCCTATTTTGTTCCTGATTTTAGGGGACAAATTTTGTCTTTCACTATTGTGTATGATTTAGCTATGAATTTTTTACAAATGCCCTCTATTATGTGGAGAAAGTTCTGTTCTATTCCAGGTTTCTGGGTAGTTTTTATTATGAAAGGATGTAAGATTTTGTCAGATGTTTTCAATGCACTAATTTTTATGATTATGTGTTTTTTTCCTAATTCTATTAATGCGATGTATTACATTGATTGAAATTCTTATGTGGAAACAGCCTTGTGTTCCTCAGATAAATCTCACATTTTTGTGTTGTATAATTCTTTTAATATGCTGTTGAATTCAATTTACTAGTATGATACTGAGGATTTTTGCATCAACATTCATAATGGATGTTTATCAGTAGTTTTTTTGTGGTATATTAATCTTATTTTGAATTAAGGGTAAGTCTGGCCTCATAGGATGAATTAGGATTTTTTCCCTCCTCTTCAATGTTTTGAAAGAGTTTGAGAAGGATTAGTTTTGATTCTCTTTAAATGTTTACTAGAATTCAGTGGTAAAACCATTTGGTCTTAGACTTTTCTCTGTTTAGAAATTTTAAATTGTTAATTCAAGCTCCTTACTGGTTATGGATGTATGCAGATTTTTCCATTTCTTCATGATCTGGTCTTGGCAGGTTGTGCATTTCTAGTAATTTTAAAATTTTATTTACCTTAACCACTTCATTGGTGTACAATTGTTTGTATTATTTGACTTTTGGCACTTTGAATATAATGTTCCTCTGTGTGGTTCTCCATCAATTTACCTTATATAAAGTCAATTACGTTTCTTGGATTTGTATATCCTTGTCTGTCCTCAAGTTTGGGAAGTTTCAACCATTTTCTTTAGATAATTTTTCTGCCCCTTTCATGCTCTTCTTGGATTACCACAGTGTGTAAATTATTTGGCTTGATGGTGTCCCCTAAGTTGCTAAGGCTCTGTTTATTTTTTTGTGATCAATGTAAAAATTATGTATTATATGTAAACATTTTCAACAAGTTATGGAAACAAAAGTTACAAGGCTCATTTAACTTATAACATTTAACATTTGGTTTATAACATAACATTAACATGTATCTCATAAAACCAGTGATGTAAATGCAGGAAGTTTGAATTATAAGAAATTTTAGCCCTTATGTTTAACAAACCAAAATATTGTGCTAGCATTATTTTATACAGTAAACTAATTATTAAAGATTCTAGAACATGCCCCCAATTTTTTTCTACCTTGGAAATAAAGCCTTTTCTGATTATCTCATAGCTATAGTAGCAGAGGCTTTTTACTTTTCAGAGCTCACTAAAAGAAACAGGCCGGGCGCGGTGGCTCAAGCCTGTAATCCCAGCACTTTGGGAGGCCGAGACGGGCGGATCACGAGGTCAGGAGATCGAGACCATCCTGGCTAACACGGTGAAACCCCGTCTCTACTAAAAAAAAATACAAAAAACTAGCCCGGCGAGGTGGCAGGCGCCTGTAGTCCCAGCTACTCAGGAGGCTGAGGCAAGAGAATGGCGTGAACCCGGGAGGCAGAGCTTGCAGTGAGCTGAAATCAGGCCACTTCACTCCAGCCTGGGCGACAGAGCGAGACTCCATCTCAAAGAAATAAATAAATAAATAAAAATAAAAAAAGAAACATAATTTAATAATTTATTTTTGTTAGACTATTTGACCGTTTATCTGGGCTAGATGATCTACAGCAGGAGTCTCCAACTGCTGGGCCATATAGATTAGGGCCAGTCAGTGGCCTGTTAGAAACCAGGCCATACAGCTGCAGGTGAGTGGCAGATGTGTGAGTATTACTGACTGAACTCTGCCTCCTGTCCAATCAGTGGTGATGTTTGATTGTCACAGGAGTGTGTACCCTATTGTGAACTGTGCATGTGAGGGATCTATGTTACAGGCTCCTTATGAGACTATAACTAATGCCTGATAATCTGAGGTGGAACAGTTTCATCCCAAAACTACACCTCCACTCCAACCATGGAAAAAAATGTCTTCCATGAAACTGATCCCTGGTGCCATAAAGTTTGGGGACCACTGATCTAGAGTGCATACAAAACAACTGAATTGTTTTTTGATCAGAGGATCTTTAAAATTTTACAAGATAGGAACAAATGAGAGGGGACTATCTTCAGGCAAATATAAAATTGTCACTATAAAAAGCCAGTTATAACTATAATTAAGCATGGTGGCTGATGCCTGTAATCCTAGCACTTTGGAAGCCTGAAGTGGGAGGATCACTTGAGCCTAGGAGTTTGAGAGTCACCTGAGCAATATAGCGAGATCTTGTCCCCACATAAAAGTTTTTTTGAAAATGTCCAAGCGTGGTGGCACATGCCTGTGGTCCCAGCTGCTTGGGAGGCTGCCGTGGGAGGATTACTTTAGCCCTAGAAGTCAAGGCTGTGGTGAGCTAAAATCACATCACTGCACTCCAGCCTCCGCCATAGTGAGACACCCCCGCCCCCCCCCCCGACAAAAAACAGGAAATTCTGTGCTCTCTGCAAGGAAAATAAAACATTTAGATGTAAAAATGTATTTTGACATATATAGGCACAAAAAGAAAATGACATACAGCCAGTCTTGACATAACTTAGGCTCTTGGCAATTTTAATCAAACCATATAATTTAAGAGGCAGAACTCATTAAGCTTCAAAGTATAGAATCAAAAGAAGGGAAGTCATCTAAACTAAACAAAATGATCTTTGTTTTAGACAAACCATCTCCTCATGAAGCTTTCTTTGCTTTCGGTTACCTGCAACCTCTCAAATTAATAATTTTGCTTGTTTTAAAAGCTCTTTAAAGTAGCCATTGGAATTTCAAATTCTCTGTAGTGAAATATTGTGCCAGTTAGAGAGATAAGCATTTAAATGAGCATTATAATAAGAACACATGAAGGAAACAAGTGTTTAACACAGAAAAGGCACAGCTTTAGATTGAGAAGTCCCCATGAGAATTCCAAGTATTTAAGAATGCTGCTTGTGTAACTTTCTATCTCATATGCTTGGCCAATGGCCAGTCATTACCAACCAAGGACTGGACAAAACTTCCTGATTCTAGACAGCTGCAAGTAAGTAAAGGAGTTCCCAGGGGTACAAAGAAGATATTTAAGAATAAGCCTTTATAAGGTTTTGAAATTATGATTTTAGACAAATTTTGTCCAAAGAATGCTGGCCAGAGAAGATTTTCTGAGCTAATTAGCTGCAGGGAATCACTTGAAAATGGACTTATCTGTCCTACACCCTGCCTCTCTATATAGACTTTTTCTCCTGTAGACAAATAACACTCATCACTAAATATGTTAATTAAGGTTCTCCAGAGAAACAAAACCAAGAGGGGAGACACACACACACCCTCCACATTATAGGGTATTGGCTTATGTGATTATGAAGGTTGAGAAGTTTCACAATCTGCTATCTGCAAGCTGGTGACTCAGAAGATCCAGCAGTGTAGTTCAAAGGCCTGAGAGCCAGAGATAGATTCCAGTATGGGTCTGTAGGCCTGAGAACCAGTAGCACTGAAGACACAATGTTCATATTTCAGCTCAGTTAGGTAGAGAAAGCAAATCTTTCCTTCATCCACTTTTTGTTCTATTCAGGCTCTCTGTGTATTGGATGATGCCCACCTATATTAGTTGGACAGAATAACCTGCTTTATTTAGTCTATCATTTCATATGCTAATCTCTTCTAGAAACGTACTTGTGGACATACTCAGAAATAATGTTTAACTAGAAAACTGGGCATCCGATGATTCAATCAAGTTTACACATGAAAGTGACTACCACACTAGAAAAGCAGACGAACCATAAGAAAAACACAAATGCAATATTTATCAGATTAGTTAACTAAAAATATGTCTAAGGACTTTGTTACTTGGAAAGTGAAATAAACCCAGTGCTGAAGGACTTCAAGAAATATCTGAGCTCAGTTCAGCATAAACTTAACTTCCAGCCATGGCAAGATGGCAGCTTGAATATGTAGAAACATAAAGAGTCTCAGATATGCACACTATCACTGCATCATGAGTTCTGGTCCAAGTCAGTGAGGGCTTACTGAACCTCAGTGAGTTTTCCATTTTTAATGGTTTTTGGATGGCTTTTAATTCTTTTAATTCTTTCTCTTGTGTGATTGCTCTAGTGAGCACTTTCAATAGTATGTTTAACAACAGAGATAAAAGTGGGCATCCTTGTCTTGTACTAGATTTTAGAAGAAGGGCTATTAGTTTTTCCCCATTCAGTATGATACTAGCTGTTGGTCTGTCAAATATGGCTTTTACTATGTTGGGGTATGTTCCTTCTATCTTCAGTTTTTTTAGGGTTTTCATCATAAGTGAATGTTGAATTTTATCAAATGTTTATTCAAAATCAATTGAAATGATAATACTGTTTTGCCCTTTATTCAGTTGACATGATCTGTAACATTGAATGATGTGCATATGTTGAGCTGTCTTTGCATCCCTGGGATAAATCCTGCTTGGTCATGATTTTGAATTCAGGTTTCTAGTATTTTGTTGACGATATATGCATTGTTGATCATCAGATATATTGTCTTGTAGTTTTCTTGATGTGTCCTTGTCTGGTTTTGGTATCACAGCATGGCTTTGTTTGGTTTGGGCCTCATAGAATGATTTTGGAAGTGTTTCCTCCTCCTGTATTTTTCAGAGTCTTTTCACTAGGATTTGTACTAGTTCATTTTTTAAATGTTTTTTAATTTTCAACAGTGTAGTTTTCAGGTCCTGGGCTTTCCTTTGATGGAAGATTTGTATTATTACTTTGATCTCATTATTTGTTATTCATTTGTTAAGTTTGGGATTTCATCATGTTACAATTTTGTTAGGTTATATGTGTCTAGGAATTTGTTCTTTTTTTTTCTAGGTTTTCCAATTTCTTGGAAATATAGCTGCCCATAAGAACCTCTAATGACCTGTAATCCCAGCACTTTGGGAGGCCGAGACGGGCGGATCACGAGGTCAGGAGATCGAGACCATCCTGGCTAACACGGTGAAACCCCGTCTCTACTAAAAAAAATACAAAAACTAGCCGGGCGAGGTGGCGGGCGCCTGTAGTCCCAGCTACTCGGGAGGCTGAGGCAGGAGAATGGCGTAAACCCGGGAGGCGGAGCTTGCAGTGAGCTGAGATCTGGCCACTGCACTCCAGTCCGGCGACAGAGCGAGACTCCGCCTCAAAAAAAAAAAAAAAAAAAAGGAACCTCTAATGATCCTTTCAATTTCTTCTGTGTCAGTTGTAATTTCTCCTTTTTCATCTCTGATTTTATTAATTTAGATCTTCTCTATTTTTTCTTACTTAGTCATGCTAGAATTTTTCAATTTTGTTTATCTTTTCAAAAACCAACTTTTTGTGTTGATCTTTTGTTTTTCTTCATTTTCAATTTATTTCTGCTCTGATCTTTATTATCTCTTCTCTTCTACCAATTTTGGGTTTGGTTTGCTCTTACATTTCTAGTTATTTAAGATACATTGTTATATTGTTTACTTGAAGTTTTTTTTTTTTTTTTTTGATATAGGTATAAACTCTCTTAGTACTGCTTTTGCTGTATCCCATACATTTCCTTATGTGGTATTTTTATTATTTTTTTCAAGAAATTTTTCAATTTTGTTCTTAATTTCTGTATTGATACACTGGTCACTCAGGCGCATATTGTTTAATTTTTATGTGTTTGTATAGTTTTCAAATTCTGTCTTGTTATTGGTTTCTACTTTTATGCCATTGTTGTCAGAGAAGATGCTTGATATTCTTTCCATTTTTTGAAAGTTTGAAGACTTGTTTTGTGATGTAACATAGGGTCTATCCTTGAGAATTATTCAAGTGCTGACTAAAAGTATGTGCATTCTGCAGCTGTTGGATGAAACGTTTTGTAAACATCTATTAGGTTCTTGCAGTCAATAGAGTAAATTAAGTCTGATGTTTATTTGTATATTTTCTATCTAGATCACCTGTGTAATGCTGACAATGCAGTACTGAGGTCTCCAGCGATCATTATTTTGTTCTTTATCTCTCTATCTTTAACTTTATACTATTTTAGATAGATAGATAGATAGATAGATAGATAGATAGATAGATACATAGATACATAGATACATAGATACATAGATAGATAGATAGATCTGATGGCTTTAGGGTTCGGTGCATGTATATATACAGTTGTTATAATCTCTTGCAGAACTGACCCTTTTGTCTTTATGTAATGACCTCCTTTGTATCTTTTTATATGTTTTATCTTGAAATCCATCTTTTTTAAGTATACTTATTCTTGCATTTTTTTTGGTTTTTTTGTAGGAATATGTCATTTCATCCCTTTATTTTCAGTCTATGTGTGTATTTAGGAATGAGGTTTCTTTTTTTTTCTTTTTTTTGTTTTAAGCACACTTTTTTTTATTATTATCTTTTAAGTTCTAGGGTACATGTGCATAACGTGCAGGTTTGTTACATATGTGTACTTGTACCATGTTGGTGTGCTGCATCCATCACTCGTCAGCACGCATCAATTCATCATTTATATCGTGTATAACTCCTCAATGCAATCCCTCCCCAATCCCCCCTCCCCATGATAGGCCCCAGTGTGTGATGCTCCCCTTCCCGAGTCCAAGTGATCTCATTGTTCATTTCCCACCTATGAGTGAGAACATGCGGTGTTTGGTTTTCTCTTCTTGTGATAGTTTGCTAAGAATGATGGTTTCCAGCTGCATCCATGTCCCTACAAAGGACACAAACTCATCCTTTTTTATGGCTGCATAGTATTCCATGGTGTATATGTGCCAATTTTCTTAATCCAGTCTGTCACAGATGGACATTTGGGTGATTCCAGTCTTTGCTATTGTGAATAGTGCCGCAATAAACATACGTGTGCATGTGTCTTTGTAGTAGAATAATTTATAATCCTTTGGGTATATACCCAGTAGTGGGATGGCTGGGTCATGAGGTACATCTAGTTCTAGAACCTTGAGGAATTGCCATACTGTTTTCCATAATGGTTGAACTAGTTTAAAATCCCACCAACAGTGTAAAAGTGTTCCTATTTCTCCACATCCTCTCCAACACTATTGTTTCCTGACTTTTATGATTGCCATTCTAACTGGTGTGAGATGGTATCTCATTGTGGTTTTGATTTGCATTTCTCTGATGGCGAGTGATGATGAGCATTTTTTCATGTGTCTGTTGGCTGTATGAGTGTCTTCTTTTGAGAAATGTCTGTTCATATCCACTGCCCACTTTTTGATGGGTGTTGTTGTTTTTTTCTTGTATATTTGTTTGAGTTCTTTGTAGATTCTGGATATTAGCCCTTTGTCAGATGAGTAGATTGCAAAAATATTCTCCCATTCTGCAGGTTGCCTGTTCACTCTGATGGTAGTTTCTTTTGCTGTGCAGAAGTTCTTAGTTCAATTAGATCCCATTTGTCATTTCGCTTTTGCTGCCGTTGCTTTTGGTGCTTTAGACATGAAGTCCTTGCCCATGCCTATGTCCTGAATGGTACTACCTAGATTTTCTTCTAGGGTTTTTATGGTATTAGGTCTAACATTTAAGTCTCTAATCCATCTTGAATTAATCTGGTATAAGGGGTAAGGAAAGGATCCAGTTTCAGCTTTCTACTTATGGCTAGCCAATTTTCCCCACCATTTATTAAATAGGGAATCCTTTCCCCATTTCTTGTTTCTCTCAGGTTTGTCAAAGATCAGATGGATGTAGATGTGTGGTATTATTTCTGAGGACTGTGTTCCATTGGTCTATGTCTCTGTTTTGGTACCAGTACCATGCTGTTTTGGTTACTGTAGCCTTGTAGTATAGTTTGAAGTCAGGTAGCGTGATGCTTCCAGCTTTGTCCTTTTGACATAGGATTGTCCTGGCAATGCGGGCTCTTTTTGGTTCCATATGAACTTTAAAGCAGTTTTTTCCAATTCTGTGAAGAAACTCATTGGTAGCTTGATGGGGAAGGTATTGAATCTACAAATAACCTTGGGCAGTATGGCCATTTTCATAATATTGATTCTCCCTATCAATGAGCATGGTGTGTTCTTCCATTTGTTTGTGTCCTCTTTTATTTCACTGAGCAGTGGTTTGTAGTTCTCCTTGAAGAGGTCCTTTACATCCCTTGTAAGTTGGATTCCTAGGTATTTTATTCTCTTTGAAGCAATTGTGAATGGAAGTTCATTCATGATTTGGCTCTGCTTGTCTGTTACTGGTGTATAAGAATGCTTGTGATTTTTGCACACTAATTTGTATCCTGAGACTTTGCTGAAGTTGCTTATCAGCTTTAGGAGATTTGGGCTGAGATAATGGAGTTTTCTAAATATACAATCATGTCATCTGCAAACAGGGACAATTTGATTTCTTCTTTTCCTAACTGAATACCCTTGATTTCTTTCTCTTGCCTGATTGCCCTAGCCAGAACTTCCAACACTATGTTGAATAGGAGTGGTGAGAGAGGGCATCCCTGTCTTGTGCCAGTTTTCAAAGGGAATTTTTCCAGTTTTTGCCCATTCAGTATGATATTTGTTGTGGGTTTGTCATAAATAGCTCGTATTATTTTGAAGTACGTTTCATCAATACCAAATTTATTGAGCGTTTTTAGCATGAAGGGCTGTTGAATTTTGTCCAAAGCCTTTTCTGCATCTATTGAGATAATCATGTGGTTCTTGTCTTTGGTTCTGTTTAGATGCTGGATTACTGATTTGTTTATTGATTTGCGAATGTTGAACCAGCCTTGCATCCCAGGGATGAAGCCCACTTAATCATGGTGGATAAGCTTTTTGATGTGCTGCTGAATCCGGTTTGCAGTATTTTATTGAGGATTTTCGCATCGATGTTCATCAGGGATATTGGTCTAAAATTCTCTTTTTTTGTTGTGTCTCTGCCAGGCTTTGGTATCAGGATGATGTTGGCCTCATAAAATGAGTTAGGGAGGATTCCCTCTTTTTCTATTGATTGGAATAGTTTCAGAAGGAATGGTACCAGCTCCTCCTTGTACCTCTGGTAGAATTCAGCTGTGAATCCATCTGGTCCTGGACTTTTTTTGGTGGGTAGGCTATTAATTGTTGCCTCAATTTCAGAGCCTGCTGTTGGTCTATTCAGGGATTCAACTTCTTCCTGGTTTAGTCTTGGGAGAGTGTAAGTGTCCAGGAAATTATCCATTTCTTCTAGATTTTCTAGTTGATTTGCGTAGAGGTGTTTATAGTATTCTCTGATGGTAGTTTGTATTTCTGTGAGGTTGGTGGTGATATCCCCTTTATCATTTTTTATTGTGTCTATTTGATTCCTCTCTCTTTTCTTCTTTATTTGTCTTGCTAGTGGACTGTCAATTTTGCTGATATTTTCAAAAAACCAACTCCTGGATTCATTGATTTTTTGGAGGGTTTTTTATGTCTCTATCTCCTTCAGTTCTGCTCTGATCTTAGTTATTTCTTGCCTTCTGCTAGCTTTTGAATGTGTTTGCTCTTGCCTCTCTAGTTCTTTTATTTGTGTTAGACTGTCAATTTTAGATCTTTCCTGCTTTCTCTTGTGGGCATTTAGTGCTATAAATTTCCCTCTACACACTGCTTTAAATGTGTCCCAGAGATTCTATGTTGTATCTTTGTTCTCATTAGTTTCAAAGAACATCTTTATTTCTGCTTTTATTTCGTTATGTACCCAGTAGTCATTCGGAGCAGGTTGTTCAGTTTCCATGTCGTTGAGCGGTTTTGATTGAGTTTCTTAGTCCTGAGTTCTAGTTTGATTGCACTGTGGTCTGAGAGACAGTTTTTATATATTCTGTTGTTTTACATTTGCTAAGGAGTGCTTTACTTCCAATTATGTGGTCAATTTTGGAATAAGTGTGATGTGGTGCTGAGAAGAATGTATATTCTGTTGATTTGGGGTGGAGAGTTCTATAGATGTCTATTAGGTCCGCTTGGTGCAGAGATTAATTCAATTCCTGGATATCCTTGTTAACTTTCTGTCTCGTTGATCTGTCTAATGTTGACAGTGGAGTGTTGAAGTCTCCCCTTATTATTGTATGGGAGTCTAAGTCTCTTTGTAAGTCTCTAAGGACTTGTTTGATGAATCTGAGTGCTCCTGTTTTGGGTGCATGTATATTTAGGATAGTTAGCTCTTCCTGTTGAATTGATCCCTTTCCCATTATGTAATGGCCTTCTTTGTCTCTTTTGATCTTTGATGGTTTAAAGTCTGTTTTATCAGAGACTAGGATTGCAACCCCTGCTTTTTTGTGTTCTCCATTTGCTTGGTAGATCTTCCTCCATCCCTTTATTTTGAGCCTATGTATGTCTCTGCATGTGAGATGGGTCTCCTGAATACAACAGACTGATGGGTCTTGACTCTATATCCCGTTTGCCAGTCTGTGTCTTTTAATTTGAGCATTTAGTCCATTTACATTTAAGGTTAATATTGTTATGTGTGAACTTGATCCTGCCATTATGATATTAACTGGTTATTTTGCTCGTTATTTGATACAGTTTCTTCCTAGCCTCGATGGTCTTTACATTTTGGCATCTTTTTGCAATGGCTGGTACCGGTTGTTCCTTTCCATGTTTAGGGCTTCCTTCAGGGTCTCTTGTAAGGCAGGCCTGGTGGTGACAAAATCTCTAAGCATTTGCTTATCTGTAAAGGATTTTATTTCTCCTTCACTTATGAAACTTAGTTTGCCTGGATTTAAAATTCTGGGTTTAAAATTCTTTCCTTTAAGAATGTTGAATATTGGCCCCCACTGTCTTCTGGCTTGTAGAGTTTCTGCCGAGAGATCTGCTGTTAGTCTGGTAGGCTTCCCTTTGTGGGTAACCCGACCTTTCTCTCTGGCTGCCCTTAAGATTTTTTCCTTCATTCAACTTTGGTGAATCTGGCAATTATGTGTCTTGGAGTTGCTCTCTGAGGAGTATCTTTGTGGCGTTCTCTGTATTTCCTGAATTTGAATGTTGGCCTGCCCTACTAGGTTGGGGAAGCTCTCCTGGATGATATCCTGAAGAGTTTTTCCAACTTGGTTCCATTTTCCCCCTCACTTTCAGGCACCCCAATCAGACGTAGATTTGGTCTTTTTACATAATCCCATACTTCTTGCAGGCTTTGTTCATTTCTTTTTCTTCTTTTTTCTTTTGGTTTTCTTCTCGCTTCATTTCATTCATTTGATCCTCAATCGCTGATACTCTTTCTTCCAGTTGATCGAGTCGGTTACTGAAGCTTGTGCATTTGTCACGTATTTCTCGTGTCATGGTTTTCATCTCTGTCATTTCGTTTATGACCTTCTCTGCATTAATTAGTCTAGCTGTCAATTCTTCCACTCTTTTTCAAGATATTTAGTTTTTTTGCGCTGGGTACGTAATTCCTCCTTTAGCTCTAAGAAGTTTGATGGACTGAAGCCTTCTTCTCTCATCTCGTTAAAGTCATTCTCTGACCAGCTTTGATCCGTTGCTGGCGATGGGCTGCACTCCTTTGCAGGGGGAGATGTGCTCTTATTTTTTGAATTTCCAGCTTTCCTGCCCTGCTTTTTCCCCATCTTTGTGGTTTTATCTGTCTCTGGTCTTTGATGATGGTGACGTACTGATGGGGTTTGGTGTAGGTGTCCTTCCTGTTTGATAGTTTTCCTTCTGACAGTCAGGACCCTCAGCTATAAGTCTGTTGTAGATTGCTTGAGGTCCACTCCAGACCCTGTTTGCCTGGGTATCAGCAGCAGAGTTTGCAGAAGATAGAATATTGCTGAACAGCGAGTGTACCTGTCTGATTCTTCCTTTGGAAGCTTCCTCTCAGGGGTGTACTCCACCCTGTGAGGTGTGGGGTGTCAGACTGCCCCTAGTGGGGGATGTCTCCCAGTTAGGCTACTCAGGGGTCAGGGACCCACTTGAGCAGGCAGTCTGTCCATTCTCAGATCTCAACCTCCGTGTTGGGACATCCACTGCTCTCTTCAAAGCTGTCAGACAGAGTCGTTCGCGTCTGCACAGGCCTCTGCTGCTTCCCCTGTTGTTTTTTAGCTGTGCCCTGTCCCCAGAGGTGGAGTCTACAGAGACAGGTAGGTTTCCTTCAGCTGCTGTGACCTCCACCGAGTTCGAGCTTCCCAGTGGCTTTGTTTACCTACTTAAGCCTCAGCAATGGCGGGCACCCCTCCCCCAGCCTCCCTGCTGCCTTGCGGTTAGATCGCCACAGACTGCTGTGTTAGCAATGAGGGAGGCTCCGTGGCCGTTGGACCCTCCCGGCCAGGTGTGGGATATATTCTCCTGGTGTGCCCGTTTGCTTAAAGCACAGTATTGGGGTGGGAGTTACCCGATTTTCCAGGTGTTGTGTGTCTCAGTTCCCCTGGCTGGGAAAAGGGATTCCCTTCCCCCTTCCGCTTCCCAGGCGAGGCTGTGCCTCGTCCTGCTTCAGCTCTCGCTGGTCAGGCTGCAGCAGCTGACCAGCACCGATTGTCCGGCACTCCCTAGTGAGATGACCCCAGTACCTCAGTTGAAAATGCAGAAATCACCGGTCTTCGCTCGTGCTGGGAGTTGGAGACTGGAGCTGTTCCTATTTGGCCATCTTGCTCCGCCCCCCGCACACTTTTTTTATATTATACTTTAAGTTCTAGGGTACATGTGCACAACATGCAGGTTTGTTACATATATATACATATGCCATGTTGGTGTGCTGTACCCATTAACTCGTCATTGACATTAGGTATATCTCCTAATGCTATCCCTCCCCCCTCCCCCAACCCCACGACAGGCCCTGGTGTGTGATGTTCCCCTTCTTGTGTCCAAGTGTTCTCATTGTTCAATTCCCACCTATCAGTGAGAACATGCAGTGTTTGGTTTTCTGTCCTTGCAATAGTTTGTTGGAAATGATGGCTTTTTTTTTTTTTTTTTTTTTTTGGGCCTTAAAGCAACAGAAATGTATTCTCACAGTTATGGGGACAAGTAATCCAAAATCAAGTTCTAAGTTTTGTTTCTTCAGGAGGCTTTTATGGAAAATCTGTTCCATGCCTCTCTCTTAGTTTGTACAGCTGGTGGCAATTGTTGCTTTTCCTTCACTTGTAGATGCATCACACCAATCTCTGCCTCCATCTTCATATCACCTTCCCCTCCATGTTTTCTTTCTTCTTTTTTTAATTATCCTTTAAGTTCTGGAATATATGTGCAGAACGTGCAGGATTGTTACCTCACTATACGTGTGCCATGGTGGTTTGCTGCATCCATCAACCCGTTATCTACATTAGGTATTTCTCCTAATGCTATCCCTCCCCTAGCCCCCCAGCCCCCGAGAGAGCCCAATGTGTGATGTTCCCCTCTCTGTGTCCGTGTGTTCTCTTTGTTAAAATCCAACTTATAAGTGATAACATGTGGTGTTTTGTTTTCTGTTCCTGTGTTAGTTTGCTGAGAATGATGGTTTCCAGCTTCATCCATGTCCCTGCAAAG
Organism: Trachypithecus francoisi; assembly: GCF_009764315.1. Classification (NCBI taxonomy): domain Eukaryota; kingdom Metazoa; phylum Chordata; class Mammalia; order Primates; family Cercopithecidae; genus Trachypithecus; species Trachypithecus francoisi. Next base: position 83,127,534 of record NW_022681471.1, on the reverse strand, counting down.
GACATGAACTCACCATTTTTTATGGCTGCATAGTATTCCATGGTGTATATGTGCCACATTTTCTTTATCCAGTCTATGATTGACAGGCATTTGGGTTGGTTCCAAGTCTTTGCTATTGTGAACAGTGCTGCAATAAACATATGTGTCCAAGTGTCTTTATAGTAGAATGTTGTAATAATCCTTTGGGTATATACCCAGTAATGGGATTGCTGAGTCAAATGGTATTTCTGGTTCTAGATCCTTGAGGATTTGCCATACTGTTTTCCACAATGGTTGAACTAATTTACACTCCCACCAGCAGCGTAAAGAGTTCCTATTTCTCCACATCCTGTCCAGCATCTGTTTCCTGTCTTTTTAATGATCACCATTCTAACATGCATGAGATGGTATCTCATCGTGGTTTTGATTTTTTTTTTTTTTTTACAGCATAGACGTCTTCTTTTGAGAAGTGTCTGTTCACACCCTTTGCCCGCTTTTTGATGGGGTTGTTTGTTTTTTTCTTGTAAATTTGTTTAAGTTCTTTGTAGATTCGGATATTAACCCTTTGTCAGATGGGTAGATTGGAAAAATTTGCTACCATTCTGTAGGTTGCCCGTTCACACTGATGATAGTTATGTTGCTGTGCAGAAGCTCTTTAGTTTAGTTAGATCCCATTTGTCAATTTTGGCTTTTGTTGCCATTGCTTTTGATGTTTTAGTAATGAAGTTGTTTCCCTTGCCTATGTCCTGAATGCTACTGCCAAGGTTCTGGGTTTTTATGGTTTTAGGTCTTATGTTTAAGTCTTTAATCCATTTTGAGTTAATTTTTGTATAGAGTGTAAGGAAGGGGTCCAGTTTCAGTTTTCTGCATATGGCTAGCCAGTTTCCCCAGCATCATTTATTAAATAGGGAATCCTTTCCCCATTGTTTGTTTTTGTCAGGTTATTCAAAGATCAAATGGCTGTAGATGTATGGCATTATTTCTGAGGCTTCTGTTCTATTCCGTTGGTCTATATATGTGTTTTGGTACCAGTACCATGCTGTTTTGGTTACTGTAGCCTTGTAGTATAGTTTGAGGTCGGGTAGCATGATGCCTCCAGGTTTGTTCTTTTTGCATAGGATTGTCTTGGCCATATGGGCTTTTTTTTGGTCCCATATGAAATTTAAAGAAGTATTTTCTAATTCTGTGAAGAAAGTCAATAGTAGCTTGATGGAGATAGCATTGAATCTGTAAATTTCTTAGGGCATTGTGGCCATTTTCACAGTATTGATTCTCCCTATCCATGAGCATAGAATGTTTTCCCATTTGTTTGTTTCCTCTCTTTTTTCCTTGAGTGGTGGTTATAGTTCTCCTTAAAGAGATCCTTCATGTTTTTGTAAGTTTTCGTCCTAGGTATTTTATCTGTTTGTAGCGATTGTCAACGGGAGTACACTCATGATTTGGCTCTCTATTATTGGTGTATAGGAATGCTTGTGATTTTTGCACATTGATTTTGTATCCTGAGACTTTGCTGACATTGCTTATCAGTTGAAGGAGATTTTTGGCTGAGATGATGGGGTTTTCTAAATGTGCAATCATGTCATCTGCAAACAGAGACAGTTTGACTTCCTGTCTTCCTATTTCAGTATGCTTTATTTCTTTCTCTTACCTGATTGTCCTAGCCAGAACTTCCAATCCTCTCCTGAATAGGAATGGTGAGAGAGGGAATCCTTGTCTTGTGCCAGTTTTCTAAGGAATGCTTGCAGCTTTTGCCTATTCAGTGTGATACTGGCTGTGGGTTTGTCATAAATAGCTCTTAATATTTTGAGATACGTTCCATCAATACTTAGTTTATAGAGAGTTTTTAGCATGAAGGGGTGAATTTTATCGAAGGCCTTTTCTGCATCTATTGAGATAATCATGTGGTTTTTGTCATTGGTTCTGTTTATGCAATGGAATACATTTATTGATTTGCATATATTGAATGAGCCTTGCATCCAAGGGATGAAGCCTGCTTGATCATGGTGGATAAGCCTTTTGATATGCTTCTGGATTAGGTTTGTCAGTTTTGTATTGAGGATTTTCACATCATTGTTCATCAGAGATATTGGCCTGATGTTTTCGTTTCTTGTTGTGTCTCTGCAGGTTTTGGTGTCAGGATGATGGCAGCCTCATAAAATGATTTAGAGAGGAGTCCCTCCTTTTCCACTGTTTCGAATAATTTCAAAAGGAATGGTACCAGCTCCTCTTCATATCTCTGGTAGAATTCGGCTGTTAATCCATCTGGTCTTGGGCTTTTTATGGTTGGTAGGCTATTAATTACTCCTTTAATTTCAGAAGTTGTTACTGGTCTGAATCAGGGATTCAACTTTTCCCTGGGTTAGTCTTGGGAGGGTATGTGTTTCCAGGAATTTATCAATTTCTTCTAGATTTTCTAGTTTATTGGCATAGAGGTGTTTACAGTATTCTCTGATGGTAGTTTGTATTTCTGCGGGATCAGCTGTGATATCTTCATCACTTTTTATTGCGTCTATTTGATTCTTCTCTCTTTTCTTTTTTATTCATGTGGCTAGCTGTCTATCTATTTTGTTGATCTCTTTAAAAATCAGCTCATGCATTCATTAATTTTTTAAGGGATTTTTGTGTCTCTGTCTCCTTCCATTCTGCTCTGATCTTAGTTTTTCTTGTCTTCTGCTAGCTTTTGAATTTGTTTGCTCTTGCTTCTCTAGTTCTTTTAATTGTGATGTTAGGATGTCGATTTTAGATCTTTCCTGCTTTCTCCTGTGGACATTTAGTGCTATACATTTCCTCTAAACACTGCTTTAGCTGTGTCCCAGAGATTCTGGTAAGTTGTGTCTTTGTTCTCATTGGTATCAAATAACTTATTTATTTCTGTCTTAATTTTGTTATTTACCCAGTAGTCATTCAGGAGCAGGTTGTTCAGTTTCCATGTAGTTGTGCAGTTTTTAGTGAGTTTCTTAATCTTGAGTTCTAATTTGATTGCACTGTTTTCTGAGACTGTTTGTTATGATTTCCATTCTTTTGCATTTGCTGAGGAGTGTTTTACTTCCAATTATGTAATCAATTTTAGAATAAGTGATATGTGGTGCTAAGAAGAATGTATATTCTGTTGATTTGGGTGGAAAGTTCAGTAGATGTCTATTAGATCGGCTTGATCCAGAGCTGAGTTCAAGTCCTGAATACCCTTGTTAATTTTCTGTCTCATTGATCTGCCTAATGTTGACACTGTGGTGTTCAAGTCTCCAACTATTATTGTGTAGGAGTCTAAGTCTCTTTGTAGATCTTTAAGAAGTTGCCTTATGAATCTGGGTGCTCCTGTATTGGGTGCATATATAATTAGGATGGTTAGCTCTTGTTGCATTGATCCCTTTACTATTATGAAATGCCCTTCTTGGTCTTTTTTTATCTTTGTTGTTTTAAATTCTGTTTTATCGGAGGCTAGGATTGCAACCCCTGCCTTTTTTTGCTTTTCTTCCATCCCTTTATTTTGAGCCTATGTGTGTCTTTGCATGTGAGATGTGTCTCCTGAATACATCACATTCATGGGTCTTCGCGTTTATCTAATTTGCCAGTCTGTGTCTTTTAATTGGGGCACTTAGCTTGTTTACCTTTACGGCTAATTTTTGTGTGTGTGTGAATTTGATCCTGTCATTATGATGCTAGCTGGTTATTTTGCCATTAGTTGATGCAGTTTCTTGATAGTGTTGATGGTCTTTACAACTTGGTATGTTTTTACAGCGAGTGGTACTGGTTTTTCCTTTCCATATTAGTGCTTCCTGCAGGAGCTCTTGTAAAGCAGACCTGGTGGTGATGAAATCTGTCAGCATTTGCTTGTCTGTAAAGGATTTTATTTCTCCTTCACTTATGGAGCTTAGTTTGACTGGATATGAAATTCTGGGTTGAAAATTCTTTTCTTTAAAATGTTGAATATTGACCCTCACTCTATTCTGGCTTGTAGGTTTTCTGCAGAGAGACCCGCTGTTAGTCTGATGGACTTCCCTTTGTGGGTAACCCGACCTTTCTCTCTGGTTGCCCTTAGCATTTTTTCCTTCATTTCAACCTTGGTGAATGTGACGATTATGTGTCTTGGGGTTGTTCTTCTCAAGGAGTATCTTTGTGGTGTTCTCTGTATTTCTTGAATTTGAATGTTGGCCTGCCTTGCTATGCTTGGGAAGTTCTCTTGGATAATATCCTGAAGAGTGTTTGTTTTCAACTTGGTTCCATTTTCCCCGTCACTTTCAGTACACCAACCAAACATAGGTTTGGTCTTTTCACATAGTCCCATATTTTTTGGAGGCTTTGTTCATTCCTTTACATTCTTTTTTCTCTAATCTTGTCTTCTCTCCTTATTTCATTAAGTTGATTTTCAATCTCTGATATTTTTTCTTCCACTTGATCGATTTGGCTATTGTTACTTGTATATGCTTCACGAAGTTCTCGTGCTGTGTTTTTCAGCTTCATCAGGTCATTTACGTTCTCTAAGCTGGTTATTCTAGTTAGCAATTCCTCTAACCTTTTTTCAAGGCTCTTAGCTTCCTTGCATTGGGTTAGAACATGCTTCTTTAGCTCTGCGGAGTTTGTTATTACACACCTTCTGAAGCCTACTTCTGTCAATTTGTCGAGCTCATTCTCTGTCCAGTTTTGTTCTCTTGCTGGCAAGGAGTTATGATCCTTTGGAGGAGAAGAGGCTTTCTGGTTTTTGGAATTTTCAGCCTTTTTGCACTGTTTTTTACTCATCTTTGTGGATTTATCTACTTTGGTCTTTGCTGTTGGTGACCTTCAGCTGGGGTTTTGAGTGGACGTCCTTTTTGTTGATGTTGATGCTATTCCTTACTGTTTGTTAGTTTTCCGTCTAACAATCAGGCCCCTCTGCTGCAGGTCTGCTGGAGTTTGCTGAAGGTCCACTCCAGATTCTGCTTGCCTGGGTATCACCAGCAGAGGCTGCAGAACAGTAAAATTGTTGCCTGTTTCTTCCTCTGGAAGCTTCATTTCAGAGGGGCACCCGCCAGATGCCAGTCGGATCTCTCCTGTATGAGGTGTCTTTCGACTTCTGCTGGGAGGTCTCTCTCAGTCAGGAGGCACAGGTAGTCAGGGACCCACTTGAGAAGCCAGTCTGTTTCTTAGAAGAGCTCGAGCGCTTTGCTGGGAGATCTGCTTCTCTCTTCAGAGCTGGCAGGGAGGAAGGTTTAAGTCTGCTGAGGCTGCACCCACAATTGCCCCTTCCCTCAGATGCTCTGTCCCAGGGAGACTGGAGTTACATCTATGAGCCCCTGACTGGGGTTGCTGCCTTTCTTTCAGAGATGCCTTGCCCAGAGAGGAGGAATCTAGAGAGGTGGTATGGCTACAGCGGCTTTGCTGAGCTGCAGTGGGCTTTGCCCAGTTTGAACTTCCTAGCTGCTTTGTTTACACTGTGTGGGGAAAACCACCTACTCAAGCCTCAGTAATGGTGGATGCCCCTCCCCCCACCAAACTCAAGCATCCCAGGTCAACTTCAGACTGCTGTGCTGGCAGGGAGAATTTCAACCCAGTGGATCTTAGCTTGCTGGGCTCCGTGGTGGTGGGATTTTCATAGCTAGACTACTTGCTCCCTGGCTTTACCCTCCACTCCCTTCCAGGGGACTGAAAGGTTCTGTCTGGCTGGCCCTCCAGGTGCCACTGGGGTATGAAAAAAAACTCCTGCAGCTAGCTTGGTGTCTGCCCAAACAGCTGCCTAGTTTTGTACTTGAAACCCAGGGCCCTGATGGCATAGGCACCCGAGAGACTCTCCTGGTCTGTGGTTTGCGAAGATCATGGGAAAAGCATTGTATCTGGGCTGGAGTGCTCCGTTGGTCACAGCAGAGTTCCTCATGGCTTCTGTTGGCTAGCAGAGGGAGTTCCCTGACCTCTTGTGCTTCCTGGGTGTGGCAATGCCCCACCTCCCTTCAGCTCACCCTCCATGGACTGCACCCTCTGTCTAACCAGTCTCAAGGAGATGAGCTAGTTACCTCAGAAGTCACCTGTCTTCTGCATTGATCTCGCTGAGAGCTGCAGACCGGAGATGTTCCTGTTTGATCATCTTGTCAGTCACCCGGCCATGTTATTATAGGTAACAATTACTGGGTTTTGGATTTTTTTAAATCTATTCATCTACTCTATGTCTTCTGATTGGATAGTTTAGTTCATTACGTTAAATGTTATTATTGATAAGTGATAACTTATTTCTGCTCTTTTGTTATTTATTTTATTCTTGTTTTGTGGTCTTCTTCCTCTCTTCTACTTTGTGAAGGTGATTTTTTTTCTAGTGACATATTTTAATGTCTTTCTTATGTATCTCTTTTAAATTTTTTGGCTTGAAGTTCTCACGAGGCTTGCAAATAACATCTTATAATTTAATATTTTGAATTGATAACAATACTTATTTCCAATACAAACCGACAAGCAAATAGAAAGCTATAAATGTCTTATAATTTAATATTTTGAATTGATAACAATACTTATTTCCAATACAAACCAACAAGCAAATAGAAAGCTAATAAAAACTCTATACTTTAACTTCATCCCCATTGACTATCTAAGCTTTTGTCTTATTATATTTTTTATGTCCTTAAAAGTTGTTATAGTTATTACTGTTAATAGGTCATATTTTATTGTTTCCTCTCAAGATAAGAAACCACAATTACAGTGTTATAATATTTTTCTTTTCATCTGTGTACTTAGTGTTACCAGTGATTTTTTGACTTTTGGATGGTTTTGTATCATTCATTTATATTTTTTTCAAGATTGAAAAATTTTCTTTAGCATTTCTTATAGGATAAGTCTGGTGTTGATAAAATCCCTCAGCCTTTGTTTGTGAAAATCTTTATTTCTTCCTTATTTTTGAAGTGTTTTTTATTGGATATACTATTCTAAGGTAAAAGTTTTTAGTTTTTCTTCATAACTTTAAATATGTCATGCCACTCTCTCTTGTCCTATAAGGTTTCCACTGAAAAGTCTGCTGTTAGACATCTTGGACCTCCTTCGAATGTTGTTTCTTTTTTCTTAGTTCTTTTAGGATCCTTTCTTTACCTTTCACCTTTGGGATTTTGATTATTATATGCCTTAAAGTAGTCTTCTATGGTTTCAATTAGCTTGTTGTTCTATAAACTTCTTCTGCTTAAATACTGACATCTTTTTCTAGGTTTTGGAAGATCCCTGTTATTATCCCTTGGAATAAGATTTCTCTTCTTACCTCTCTTTCTCGCTACCTCCTCTTTAAGGCCAATAACTGTTAGCTTTGCCCTACGGAGTATATTTTATAGATCTCATAGGCATGTTTATTAGCCCATTTTCATGCTGCTGATAAAGACATACCCAAGACTGGGAAGGAAAAGAGTTTTAATTAGACTTACAGTTCCCCATGGCAAGGGAGGCCTCAGAATGATGGTGGGAGGCAAAAGGCACTTCTTACATTGTGGCGGCAAGAGAAAAATGAGAGGGAAGCAATAGCAGAAACCCCTGATAAACCCATCACATCTCATGAGACTTATTCACTGTCATAAGAATAGCACAAGAAAGACCTGCCCCCTTATTGACTATAATGAGAATAGCATGAGAAAGAGGTAAATATTCAATTACCTCCCCCTGAGTCCCTGGGAGATACAATTCAAGTTAAGATTTTGATGGGAACACCACCAAACCATATCATTCTGCCCCTGACCCCTACAAATCTCATGTCCTCACATTTCAAAACCAATCATGCCTTCCCAACAGTCCCGCAAAGTCTTAATTCATTTCAGCATTAACCCAAAAGTCCACAATCCAAAGTCTCATCTGAAACAAAGCAAGCCCCTTTCACCTATGAGCCTGTAAAACCAAAAGCAAGCTAGTTACTTCCTAGATACAATGGGGGTGCAGGTATTGGGTAAATACAGCTGTTCCAAATGGGAGAAATTGGCCAAAACAAAGTGGTTACAAAGCCCATACAAGTCCACAATCCAGCAGGGTAGTCAAATTTTGATACTCCAAAATGATTTCCTTTGACTTCATGTCTCACATCCAGGTCATGCTGATGCAAGAGGTGGGTTCCTGTGATCTTGGGCAGCTCCACCCCTGTGGCTTTGAAAGGTACAGCTTTCCTCCTGGCTGCTTTCATGGTCTGCCATTGAGTACCTGTGGCTTTTCCAGGAGAATGGTGCAAGCTGTCAGGGGATCTACTATTCTGGGTTCTGGAGGCTGGTGGCCCTCTTCTCACAGCTCCACTAGGCAGTGCCCCAACAGGGACTCTGTGTTTCGGCTCCGACACCACATTTTCCTTCCACATTGCCCTAGCAGAGGTTCTCCATGAGGGCCCCACCTCTGCAGCAAACTTTTGCCTGCACATCCAGGCATTTCCTTACCTCAATTTTTGACTTCTGTGCACCCACAGGCTCAATGCCATGTGGAAGCTACCAAGGCTTGAGGCTTCCAACCTCTGAAGCCATAACCCAAGCTGTACATTGGCCCCTTTCAGCCATGGCTGGAGTGGCTGGGACACAGGGCATCAAGTCTCTAGGCTGCACACAGCATGGGTACCCTGGGCCCAGCCCACAAAACCATTTTTTCCTTCTGAACCTCCAGGCCTGTGATGGGAGAGGCTGCCTTGGAGGCCTCTAACATGGCCTGGAGGCATTTTCTTCATGGTCTAGGGGATTAACATTAGGTTCCTTGCTACTTATACAAATTTCTGTAGCCGGCTTGAACTTCTCCCCAGAAAATTTTTTTTTTTTCTATATAATCAGACTACAAATTTTCCAAAATTTTATGCTCTGCTTCCCTTATAAAACTAAATGCCTTTCACAGTACCTAAGTCACCTCTTGAATGTTTTGCTGCTTAGGAATTTCTTCTGTCAGATACCCTAATTTATGTTTCTCAAGTTCAAAGTTCCACAAATTTCTAGAGCAGGGCCAAAATGCCACCAGTCTCTTGCTAAAACATAACAAGAGTTGCCTTTACTCCAGTTCCTGGACCTTATTTTCTATATCACTATCAGCATTTTGGGCAAAGCCATTCAACAAGTCTCTAGGAAGTGCCAAACTTTCCCACATTTTCCTGTCTTCTTCTGAGCCCTTCAAATTGTTCTAACCTCCGCCTGCTACCCAGTTCCAAAGTTGCTTCCACAGTTTTGGGTATCTTTTCAGCAACGCCCCACCCTGCTGGTACCCATTTTCTGTATTAGTACATTTTCATGCTGCTGATAAAGACATACCCGACACAGGGAAGAAAAAGATGTTTAATTGGACTTACAGTTCCACATGGCTAGGGAGGCCTCAGAATCACATTGGGAGGCAAAAGGCACTTCTTACATGGTTGCGGCAAGAGAAAAATGAGAGAGAAGCAAAAGCAGAAACCCCTAATAAACCCATTGGATCCTGTGAGACTTATTCACTTTCATGAGAATAGCACGAGAAAGACCAGCCCCCATGATTCAGTTACCTCTGCCTGGGTCTCTGGGAGTTACAATTTAAGTTAGATTTGGGTGGGGACACAGTCCTCTCTCATCAGCATGCTTCAGTGTTTTTCATTCTTTTTTCCTTATTTCCTCTAACTGTACATTTTTAAATAGCCTGTCTTCAAGTTCACTACACACTTTCTTCTGCTTGATCAATTCTGTTTTTAAGATATTTTGATGCAGTCCTTTTTTTTTTTTTTTTTTTTTTTTTGCAACGGAGTCTTGCTCTGTTTCCCAGGCTGGAGTGCAGTGGCGCGATCTCGGCTCACTGCAAGCTCTGCCTCCCGGGTTCACACCATTCTCCTGCCTCAGCCTCCCGAGTAGCTGGGACTACAGGCACCCACTACCACACCCGGCTAACTTTTTGTATTTTTAGTAAAGACAGGGTTTTGCCGTGTTAGCCAGGATGGTCTCGATCTCCTGACCTCGTGGTCCGCCTGCCTTGGCCTCCCAAAGTGCTGGGATTACAGGTGTGAGCCACTGCGCCCAGCCTTGGATGCATTCTTAATATGTTAATTGCATGTTTCAACTCCAGAATTTCTGCTTCATTATTTTTAATTATTTCAATCTCTGTGTTAAATTAATCTGATAGTATTCTGAATTTCTTCTCTGTGTTCTCTTGGATTTCACTGAGCTTCCTCAAAAGAGCTATTTAGAATTCTCTTTCTGAAAGGTCACATAGCTCTGTCTCTCTGAGGTTGGTTACTGGTGCCTTATTAAGTCATTTGGTGATATCATGTGTTCCTGGATAGTGCTGATGTGTGCGGATGTTTGTAAGTTTTTGTGCATTGAAGTATTAGGTATTTATTGTACTCTTTACAGTCTGTGCCTGGTTTTACTGATTCTTTTGGGGAAGGCTTTCCAGGTATTCAAGGAGACCTAGACATTGTGATCTTAATTTTCTGTTGCTACAGCTGTATTTGCTTTAGGGGGCATCTCAACCCAGTAATGCTATGGTTCTTGCAGACTCACTGAAGCTTTGGTAGTGTTCGTTAAAATTTAAAAGAATTTTGTTGATTACCAAGCAGAGACTCTTGTTCTCTTCCCTTACTTTTCCACAAACAAGTGGAGTCTCTCTCTCTGTGCTGAGCTGCCTGGAGCTGGAGTAGGGGTGACACAGGTACCCCTTTCATTACCACCAATGGGACTATGCTGAGTCAGACCCCAAATCAGCACAGCAATGGTTCTTGTGCAAGGCCTGTGGTGAACACCGCCTAGCTGCTTGCCTGTTTTCACTCAAGACCCTAGGTCTCTACAATCAGCAGGTGGCAAATCAAGTCAGGCTTTATTCTTTTCTTCAGGGTGGTGACTTCCCCCTTGCCCTGGGCAGATCTGGAGATGCCATCCAGGAGCCCCAGCCTGGAGTTGGAAATCTTAGGACTCTACCTAGTGCTTTATTCTACTGTTACTGAGCTGGCACCCAAGCTGCAAGACAAAATTTTTACCACTCTTTTCTCCCATTTTCTCAAGTAGGGGAGTCTCTCTTTGTGCCCTTCACCACCCCAGGACCATTGCAAGTACTGTGTGGCTACTGCTTATGTTTACTGAAGGCCCAAGGGCTCTTCAGTTAGCTTGTGGTGAATGTTGCCAGTTCTGAGTCTCTCCCTTTAGGGTAGTGTGCCCCCTCTGGCTCTGGGAAGGTCCATAAAGTTTATTCAGGGGTCAAGGCCTGGAATCAGAGACCCCAGGAGACTGCTTGGTGCACAACTGCATTGTGGTCAAGCTGGTACCCAAGCTTAAAGACAGTTTTCTTTCCTCTTTCCTCTTTTATTTTTTTAGCAGCAGAGGAGTCTCTCACTGTAGCAACCACAGGTGGGAATGTGCTGGATCACATCTGCAGCTAGCATGGCTCTGAGTCTTACCCCAAAGCCCATGCCAAGTACTGCTTGGCCAGCACTGCTAATTTTTTAGTGCTAAAGGGCCCCCTAGTCAGCAGTAGTGCATTCTGCCAAGACTAGGTTTTTCCCTTCTAGGAATTGTGTTCCCCTCTGGCCCAGGGTGTGTTTAGAAATGTCATCTGGGACCTAGGGCCTGGAATTGGGGCCGCAGGACTCTGCCTGGTGCGCTATTTGACTGTAGTTCAACTAGTATCCAAGTTCTAAGACAACATCGTGTTTACTCTCCTCTATTCTCTCTTCAAGCAGAAGGAAGGAATATGTCCAAGATATGCAAGCTGAACTTTCTGGGGATTGGGGAGTGGTGACACAAGCACTCTCTTGGCTATCCTAGTCACGTGCACCCCAAGTCTACTGGATCTGAGTCTACCACAGGATCAGGACTTGCCCAGGAATTGTAGTCCTTATGGCCTAGACTGCCTTTCAAGTTTATTTAGAACCCCAGAGCATTTTAACCACCAGTGGCAAGCTTTGCCTTAAGTCAAATTTGGACCACTGGGGTCTACAATTTGCCTCTGACTAGTGCTGTTCTAAATGCTCTCTCTGTGTGTCCAAGCTGAGTTCTGCCCCATGTTGCTTTCCACTGTTAACAGGGCAACACTGAGCCCCATAGTCACTGTACCTTCCCTTTTCCAAGTGCACAGATTCTCTCTCATTGCTATGTGGCTAGTGCCAGGGGATGGGAGAGGGGGGGCATAAGCAATCCAAGACTGTCTTTTCTACCCTCTTCAGTGCCTCTTTCCTTATGTGACGTTAAAACCAGTACTATGATCACTCACCTGATTTTTTGGTTCTAATAAGATACTTTTTTGTATGAATTGTTGCTCAATTTGGTGTTCTTATGGGGGTAGAGATGATTGCTGGACACTTCTATTTAGCCATCTTCTCTGCCTTGCCTCTCATTTTTTAAAATAATTGAATAATATTCTATTCTATGCATTTGCCAAATCTGTTTATCAGTTCACCTGTGGAAAGACACCTCGGTTTTATTCAAGATTGAAAATTATGCATAAAGCTACTATACACATTTGTGTGTAGTATCTTGTGTAGACATAAATTTTCAAGTCATGTGCATAAATACCAAGAAACACAAATGCTGAAACAGCTAGTAAAATTGCATCTAACTTTTTAAGAAAATGCCTAAATGTCTTGTCAAAGTGGCTGTAACATTATGCCTTCCTACCAAACATGAGTGAAATTTCTTGTTTCTTTATATTCTCCCCAGCATTTGGTGTCATCAGTGCTTTGGATTTTTAACATTCTCATAGGTTTGTTAATTTGCAATTTTAATTTACCTAATGATTTATGACGGTGAACATCTTTTCATATGCTTACTTGACATTTGTATACATCTTGTTGATGTGTTTCTGTGAATCTACTGCCCATTTTTAAATTGGGGTTTTCCTTTCTGAATGTTGAGTTTAAAGAGTTATTTGTATATTATAATAACAGTTTTTTTATGAAGTATGCCTTATGCAAGTATTTCATTTCAGTTTGAGGCTTTTATTTTCAGTCTTCTAACAGTTTTCACAGACCAGGTGTTTTTAATTTTAATGAATTTAAAGTTATCAATTATTCTCTTGTGAATTATGCCTTTTATCTTATTGTAGTCTGAGAGTATGCATTGTATTATTTTAATTCTTTTAAATGAGTTAAGATGTGTTTTAGATTCTAGATGATGGTCTGTCTTGGTGAATGTTATATGTGAGCTTGAGAAGAATGTGCCTTCTGCTGCTATTGCATGGATTTTAATTATTTACAGTTGATTGATGGTGTTGTTCAGGTCAGCTCTATCCTTACTGATTTTTGTCCTGCCAGATCTGTCCATTTATGATACAGGAGTGTTGAAGTCTCTAACTATAATAGTTAATTTGTCTATATCTTAATGTATCTTTATCTCCTTGCAGTTTTGTCAGTTTTTTCTCATATGTTGACTCTTTTCTTGCTATATACACATGAAGGATTTTTATGTCCTGTTGGACAATTGTCCCTTTTATTTTTCTGTGATACCTTCTTTACTTTTGATAATTTTCCATGCTTTGAAGTCTCCTCTGTCTGAAATTAGTGTAGCTACTCTTGCTTTCTTTTGATTAGTGTTAGCATTTATATCTTAGTTTATCCCCTTACTTTAATTAGTATGTGTCTTCTTTAGAAAAATACCAATTGAGGTTTTTTGCCTTTTTATCATTTTTTTTTTATTTTTATTTTTTGCTATTGGGTTCTAAGCATTCCCAGTATATTTTGGATATTAACCCCTTATCATATATGTGGAATACAAATATTTTCTTGAATTCTATAGTTTGCCTTTTGATTATGTTTATTCTTTCCTTTGCTACGCAGAATCTTTCTAGTTTTGTTTTTTTTTGTTTGTTTGTTTTTTGTTTTCCTTTTCCTTCATCTTTTATTTTAGATACAGGGAGTACATGTGCAGGTTTGTCACATGGTTATACTGCATCCAGGTAGTGAGCATAGTACCAAATAGGTAGATTTTTGACCCATGCACCGCCCCCATCCTCCCCTCTTTAGTAGTCCACAGTGTCTGTTTCCATCTTTATGTCCATGTGTGCTCAGTCTTTCATGCCCACTTATGACAGTCAACAGGTGGTATCTGGTTTTCTGATCCTGCATTAATTCACTTAGGATTATAGTATCCAACTATATCCATGTTTCTGCAAAGGATATTATTTCATTTTTTATGGCTACATAATATTCCATGTTGTATATGTATCACATTCTCTTGATTAAACCCACCATTGGTGGGCACCTAAGTTGTCTTTGCTAATGTAAGTAGTGCAGCAATGAACATACAAGTGCATGTGTCTTTTTCATATAATGATATATTTTTCTTTGGGTATATACTCAGTAATAGGATTGCTGGTGAAATGGTAGCTCTGTTTTAAGTTCTTTGACAGATTACCAAACTGCTTTTTACAGTGGCTGAACTAATTTACGTTCTCACCAACAGTGTATAAGCATTTATTTTTCTCTTCAATCTCACCAGCATCGGTTGTTTTTTGACTTTTTAAGAATAACTATTCTGACTGTGAGAGACAGTGTTTCATTGTGGTTTTCATTTGCATTTCTCTGATGATTAGTGATGTTGTCCCTTTTTTCATGTGTTTGTTTGCCAGTTTATATCTTCTTTTGAGAAGCGTCTGTTCATGTCATTTGCCCATTTTTAATGGAGTCATTTGTCAATGCTTTTTGGTTTGTTTCAGTTGGTTATAAACTGTGGATATGAGACCTTTGTCCGAATCATAGTTTGCAAATATTTTCTCCCATTCCTTAGGTTGTCTGTTTAGCCTATTGATAGTCTCTTTTGCTATGCAGAAGCTCTTAAGTTTAATAAAGTCCCACTTGTCAATTTTTGTTTTTGTTGTTATTGTTTGCTTTTGAGTACTTAGCCAAAAATTATTTGCCAAGGCCAATGTTGAAAAGGGTATTTTTTAGTTTTTCTTATAAGATTTTTATAGTTTTAAGTTTTACATTTAAAACTTTAATCCATCTTGAGTAGCTTTTTTATATGGTGAAAGGTAACAATCTAGATTTATTCTTCTGCATAAGACTATCCAGTTATTCATTATCATTTATTGAATAAAGAGGTTTTTTTAATCATTGCTTGGTTTTCTTGACCTTGCCAAAGGTCAGATGGTTTTTTTGTAGCTTTATTTCTGAGTTTTCTATTCTGTTCAATTGGCCTATGTGTCTGTTTTTGTACCAATGTCATACTATTTTAATTATTGTAGCTTTATAGTATAGTTTGATGCCTGGCAGTATGGTGCCTCTGGTTTTCTTCTGCTTACTTAGGATTGCTTTACTTATTTCGGCTCTTTTCTGGGTCCATATACATTTTAGAATAGTTTTTTCCTAATTATATCAAGCATGACATTGGTAGTTTGATAGGAATAGCACTGAATCTGTAAATTGCCATTGGTAGTATGGCCATTTTATCAATATTGATTCTTCCAATGTATAAGCATGGAATGTTTTTCTATTGCTTGTGTCATCTCTAATTTCTTTTAGCAGTATTTAGTAGTTGTCCTTGTAGAGATCACTTGGTTGGCTGTATTCCTAGGTATTTCATTTTCTTTGTTGTTACTGTAAGTGGGACTGAGTTTTTGATATGACTCTGCCTGGACATTACTGGTGCATAGAAATGCTACTGATTTTTGTACATTGATTCTGTATCCTAAAACCATACTAAAATCATTTCTCAGTTCTATTAGTCCTTTGGTAGAGTCTTTAGGATTTTCTAGGTAGAGAATCATATCATCAGTGAAGAGAGATAGTTTGACTTCTTTTTTTTTTTTTCTATTTGGATACCTTTTACTTCTTTCTCTTGCCAGATTGCTCTGGCTAGGGCTTCCAGTACTAAGTTGAATAGGAATGGTGTGAGTGGGCATTCTTATCTTGTTCCAGTTCTCAAGAGAAATGTTTCTAACTTTTGCCCATTCAATATGATGTTGGCTGTGGGTTTGTGACAGATGGCTCTTATTATTAAGCTGTCTAGTTTGATGTAGTTCCACTTGTTTATTTTTGTTTTTCTTGCTTGTGTTTCATTGGCATCATGTTAAAATATCATTATCAAGACCAATGTCAAGGAGCTTCTCTCCTAAGTTTTCTTCCAGAACTTTTATGGACTCATGCCTTATGTTTAAGTTTTTAATCCATTTTCAGTTGAATTTTTGTGTGTGGTGTAAGATAAAGGCCAGTTTCATTCTTTTGCTTATACATACTCAATTTTTCTAACAATATTTACTGAAGAGACTATTAATTCTTCATTGTGTATTTGTGGCAAATAGTTGAATAATGGTTGGCCTTGTAAGTGTGGACTTATTTCTAAACCTTCTAGTTTGCTCAATTGGTCTCTTTGTCTGTTTTAATGCCAGTGCCATACTCTTTGGCTTACTATAACTTTGCATTATAATTTGAAATCATAAAATGTGATGACTCTAAGTTTTTTTTTTGTTTGCTCAAGATTGCTTTGGTTGTTCAAATTTGTGTCTCCATATTAATTTTTTGATTGCTTTATGTATTTCCATGAAAAATATCACTGGAATTTTGATAGGTATCCCACGGAATTTTTAAATCACTCTCGGTAGTATAGACATGTTAACAACATTATTTTTTTCTATCCATGAACATGCAATACCTTTAGGTTTATTTATGGCTACCTTAATTTTCCTTATTAATGCTATATAGTTTCAGTGTACTGGTATTTCACCTTCTTTGTTGTATTTATAAATATGTATTATATTATCTTAATGCTATTATAAATGGATTATTAATTGCTTTTCTGGATAGTTCATTGTTAGGGAAACACAACTGATTTTTGTATGTTGATTTTGTATACTGCAACTTTAATGAATTCATTTATTAGTTCTAAAAGTTTTTTGGTGACATCTTTAGGTATTTTGTTTGTTTGTTTTTGAGATGGAATCTCACTCTGTCGCCCAGGCTGTAGTGCAGTGGCTCAATCTCGGCTCACTGCAACCTCCACCTCCTGGGTTCAAGCGATTCTCCTTGCCTCAGCCTCCTGAGTAGCTGGGATTACAGGCGCATGCCACCATGCCCAGCTAATTATTATATTTTTTAGTAGAGATGGGGTTTCACCATGTTGAACAGGCTGGTCTCAAACTCCTGACATCAGGTGATCCACCTGCCTCAGCCTCCCACAGTGCTGGGATTACAGGCATGAGCCACCACACCGAGTCAACTTTCTTTAAGTATTTTTATACATAACATTATATCATCTGCAAACAGAGATAATTTCACGTTTTATATTTTAATTTTTTATTTCTATACGTTTTGGGGGAACGGTGGTATTTGGTTACATGAGTAAGTTCTGTAGTGGTGATTTGTGAGATTTTGGTGCACCCATCATGTGAGCAGTATACACTGATCAATCAACGAGTGGATAAAGAAACTGTGAGAGATAGATAGATAGATAGATAGATAGATAGATAGATAGATGGAATTTAACATTTTTTTCCCAATATGGATGCATTTTGTATTTTTCAGTGTCTATGTGTGTTCATGTGTGTATTGCTCAGGCTAAAACTTCCAGTACTATGTTGAGTAGAAATGGTGAAAATTGTCATTTTTGTCTTGTTCCTGATTTTAGGGGGAAATCTTTCAGCAAAAAAAAAAAAAAATCCATTGTTTTTGTTTCCTATGTTGCACATTTTTACCATTGAGTGTGATATTAACTGTTGATTTGTCAAAAATGATCTTTATGGCCGAGTGCAGTGGCTCACGCCTGTAATCCCAGCACTTTGGGAGGTTAAGAGGGGCACATCACCTGAGATCAGGAGTTCGAGACCAGCCTCGCCAACATGGTGAAACCTCGTCTCTACTAAATATACAAACATTTTCCAGGCATGGTGGCAGGCACCTGTAATCCCAGCTACTTGGGAGGCTGAAGCAGGAAAATCCTCCTGCTTGAACTCAGGAGGTGGAGGTTGCAGTGAGCCAAGATTGCACCACTGCACATTGATTTGCATATCTTTAAACAATTTTGCATCCTGAGCATAAATTTCACTTGATCACGTTGTATAATTATTTTAGTGTGCTGTTGAATTCACTTTGGTAGTATTTTGTTGAGGATATTTGTATGGATGCTCATCAGGGATATTGGCCTGTATTAATAATTTTCCTTTGTTGTCCTTGTTTAGCTTTGGTATCGGGCAATGATGGCCTGGTAGAAGGAGTTTAAATGTGTTCCCTCTTCAATTTTTTAGAAGAGTTTGAGAAAGATCAGCATTAATACCTTCATGAAATGTTTGGTAGAATTCCACTGTAAAGCCATCTGGTCATAGGCTTTTTTCTTCTGTAGATTTTTTTTAATTATTACTGATTCAATCTCCTTACTTATTGATGTACTTATATTTTATTCTTCCTTGTGATTTAGTCTTGTATGACTCTACAAGCATATGACTCTAGGAACGTATTTTATTTCTAAGCTCGCTAATGTTTGCTATATGACTGTTCATAGTAATTTCTCATGATCCTTTGAAATGTGGTGGTATCAGTTGTAATGCCTTCTCTTTCATTTATAATTTTATTTATTTAGGTCATTTTTTTTTTACTTTCTCTAGGCAAAGGTTTATTGGTTTGTTCATATTTTGAGAAGATTCTCTTAGTTTTCATTGATTTTCCTATTATTTTTCTAGTCTCTATTTCTGCTCTGATTTTTGCTTTTCCTTATTTTACTAACTTTGAGCTTAGTTTTTTTTTTTTCTTTTCTACAGTTACATTAGAGTATAAAGTTGGTTTGTTTATTTGAGATCTTTCTTTTCTAAAAATTTGGCATTTATTGCTATAAATTTCCCTCATGAAATTGCTTTTAAAGAGCTTATTCCTCAGGTCTTCATATACTGTGACAGCTGCGCCACGGATGGTCTCTACCCATTTGATTAGGCTTTCAGGGAAGGCAGAAATTCTATTGTCACCGACGTCATGAGGGTCATCAGCTCCTGCTGTAGCCTTTTGCCCACAGGGCCCCGGGCAGCGCCCCTGCTGGGCTCAGCTCCTCTTTGGGTGGTGGTGACCCTGGCAGCAGCTGGGTTGCAGTTTTTGGGAAGCCATCTGGGTGGCACTGGCAGAGAGACAAGAACTCCGAAAACATGACTGTATCTGCGATGATCATGTTTATTTTGATATTATCAGTGTAGACACAAGTAGTTCATTCTTTTTATATTGCTGAGAAATATACTCTGCTGTAAAATGTCATTTTATATTCATCTGTTTATGGATATTTGAGTTGCCTCTTGCTTTTGTTTTGTAAATAAAACTGCCATAGACATTTAAATACAAAAATAAAAACTGCTTCTGTGCATCCCATATGATTTTGAGTGTAGTGCTTCCATTTTTGTTTGTCTCAAGAATGTTTACATTTCCGTTCGATTTTTTTTTAATTCATTCATTGTTTGGGAATTTGTTTCTTAACTTTTACAATCTGTGATTTTTAAATTTTTTTTCTCCTGTTTTAATGTCTAGCTTCATACCATTGGAGTCAGAAAGGATAGTTGATATTATTTCAATCTTTTCATATTTGTTAAGACTTGCTTTGTGACCCAACATATGATCTATCCTGGAGAATTTCCCATGTGTACTTTAGAAGAATATGTATTCACAATGCCATGTCACAGTAGGAAGCAGGGACCGGACATCGCTACCACTTCAGCACACTGACCAACCTGGAATTAAGACCACCTAGATTGTGAGAGCTTAATTTAGAAACCAGACAATGTCATGCAGCCCAGAAACTCCTGTTGTTACTTTTGCCTAAGAAATTTTCTTGCGGGGTGCGGGGTGGGGGGTTCTAAAGAGAAATCTCTAGAAGGATATGATCTTCCATCCAAGTGGAGGGAAACTTTAAAACATAAACACCCACTACTGTGGCTCAGGATATGATGTGTGAGGAGAGGGAGGGAACAGAGATGACCTTAACTTTTAAAAAAGGGATTGCTGTGGGCCAAAGCCAAGCCCATCTACCAGGACCAGGTAGTGTCAGAAGTTCCATCAGCCTGGACAGTGGGAACTAACTGGTGCATTCCCCACACTTACCTTCTGGTGTGTTGCTGATGAGAGAACCTGAAAAAACCTACGCCTCTACAGCAGGTCGAATTCATGACCTGAAGCTGAATACTTCCAGCATATTTGTTCAGGATGTAGATAGGAATAAAGTATCTTTGCAGTGCTCTGTTCCCTCTGTCTCCCCAAACATCTGACACCCTAATAGCCATCTACAGCTATGCAGCCTGAGCGACACCCTGATTTGTGTTGTCGTCACCTGACCAATTCTAAAGACCTCCAGCTCAGTCCAACACCTTCATCCCACCCCCTAGATGATAAAATTCAGACCTCTCTCCTGAAAGGCAGAGGTTAACATTCAGGACTGTTTCTGGCCAAGGACTTCTTCCAATTAAAACCCCCCACCATGGCTGTCTCCCCTCATTTCATTTTTCTGAAGGGGAACAGGCCTCTTTTAGAAAATAATAAAATGCAATGTGTGTGATTTACTTTTCTGATCTCTTTGAAAAATAGAGAAATATAAAAGTGTGTTCTTAACTCCAGAACCACTGTTTTTGCATAAATACCTCATCAAGCAGCTTTCTAAGTTTTTAGTTTTCTTCTGTTTTTGGAAGCATACACATTATGCATAAGCAAAACAATGGCTCAGTTGTGTTTAACTTTGTAGTTTGATTGTTGAGAACAAAAACCGAAAAGTATCAATGTGTATGTGGCTGTTGTAGTGAATTCATTGCAGAATGAGATTGCCCTTGTCCTTAACAAGCCAAAGGGCAGGAGGCACCCTCTCTTATCCCCTCCTCCAAGAGCAGTGGAGAATTTAAGCACAAGCCTATTTGTGAAAGAATATTTTGCTTAAGTATCATTCACTTTAGTCTTGGAATTCCTTTCCAAACGTCAGGTGTTCTTTTAGCTTCCAAACTAGCATATGTATCCATTAGTCTGACAGATCGCCTGAACACCATTTAGAGGTATGGTGTTTTTGCTTTCATTTGTCCTGCTGGGAGAAGTGGCAGTTCATGTGTCATTCCAGTATCTCACATACTCACACGGGGCAGGGGGGAGGGGAAACGGGGAACTATAACAATATTTAAAGATGCTTTGGAACCTACCGTGAACACATCATCACCATGACATCTACAATTACTTGCTATTGGCCCTCGGACACATTTAAGAGAAAGAGATAGCCACTCTTTTTTTCTTAAATGATACACACATAGACAGTTATTTTTATCTTATTATAATTGTCTTTTATCTTTATCAAGTACTATGTGGAAAGGATTTGCATCATAGATTTTTCCCAGCCTTATATATACCATAAGCTCCTAATTCCCTGCCCCTCTCTAATCAGTATACTTCAAGAGTTCTTTGGTAAAGCCATCTATCTGAAACTAAAATGAACCAAACCCATATTTCACTGGTGGTTGGAGAAAACTATGGCCAAAACGATTGTGGCAGGTCCAATCTTGGGAGTTTTTAAGAAGGAATGTGCCAGAGGCCTTTCCAAGAATGGAGTTTTGTTTTGTTTTGTTTTTCAGAGGCATTCAATGTGTCTAGTGCTTGCTGGCCACAGCAGTTACAACCATGGAGCCTTCTGGGAGGAGCCATTGTGTTGAAGGAGGCTCCTGCCTGAGGGACAGCATCAAGCAGTGGACTCTAGAGTGAGAACCAGGTGAACGCCTTCTGTACCCAGCTCAGAGTCCTGAACCATGCCAGGACTGCCCAGACCGAGGGCTACTGACACAATTTCCATTCATTCCACTCTGTGTGAGGAGGGGCTCGCACCTCTCCTGGAAAGGCTCTTGAAGAAGGAATTGGAGTTACATACAAGTGACCTAAATGGACGGTTTTCTAGATGAGATTGGGTTAAATTCCATGTGATTTCTCTTTCTCTTTAAACTTAATTCAGGTTGGCACTCATTTCTTTCTGGTGGATCACAGCTGCCCAGATGTTGCAATGATTTTGTGTTTCTATAGAGAAGTATTTTTCTTTCATCTTCAGGATTTTTTTTGCCACCGAAAGAAAACATTGGAACTCGGTGTTTCCCCAGTGTTGACAGTTAAGTCCTTAGTGTCGTAGGTCCCGGCCCACCAATACTATATCAAACACTGTTATGCATATAATGCAGCACTGTGATCTAATTTAAATAATACTTTTTTATTATTTATACTACTATATATAATATACACAAAAACTTTTGCCATGTAACCTAAGTGATAACCCTCTTTTAGTTACCTGTCAAACTCTGGACTTGGTTTATATTGCAGTTAACACAGTCACAAAGTTGTAATGGTGTCTTTTTTTCCTTTGTAATAGAATGTGTAAATCAGAATGTATACATTTGTGGTGTTCCTTTTTCTGGAGTTTCATGAGGATTTAGACATGGCATTCAGTATTCCATATAGATCTGCCTACCTTTGTGAATTCATCTGTTAACCCCTGTTCCTTTGAGAGAGCACCGATGGTGATGGTTAACTCCTTGTGTTTTCTCTCTCTCCTACTGGTTATTCTTGAATTAAGCACAGACTTGTCAGCTCGGTTGGGACATTATCTAGTACTATGTGTGTGTACCTTGCAGTTCTTCCACAGTTCAGCAAACAAGTGCTAGCTTCACTGACCAAAAATTAAGGAAGGAAAACACAGTTTTTAAGATGATTCATCTTTTAACAGCCGAAACTGATGTGTCTATGGTGCTGCACCTTGCTGTTGTATTTCTGAAATCAGACCAGTGTGAACGATCATTTCTGACTTAACCATGAGATGCTCACGAGTGCCCTTAGTGTTGTTTTGTTAGTGTTGAAATAAAGACTGTTTATTTGGAATATATACAACCATGTTTTCCCCCTGTATTTCGTTTGCAAAAGTTGAGAAATGCTTTCTCTACCTTTTGCAAAATAATTGATATTCCATATTGGATTCTCAAAGACTTCGATATGGTGAACCTATTAAACTTAGAAATTATATTCATCCTTTCATGACTGTGTCATGAGTTCCCCAGCCCCTCTTCTCCTTTTTAAAGATGAGATTTAGCACACTCTCAGTTATTTAAACATGCAACATTTCATGAGTATGTATGTTGAGGCCATCTGAGCTCATAGCTGATTCGGTAACCAGTTTCATGCTGTGTCATTCATACTCACTACTTAATACTGCCATGGTGAAGACGTGGAGGTAAAATGTATCCATGTGTGTCTGGGAAGCATATACACTTGCACATTTTGTAATACTCTGATTCTGTAACATTTCTGAGTTTCGTTTTGTTTTACAGAAAAAAAAAAAAAGTGATAAAGCAATCAGAAGACCAGGAGGTTACTACTGATACTTAGGGTCGTCTGACCTTGGCTATGTTCATGTGAACCTAAAGAAACAATGTGGAGGCAGGTGTGATCAGCCGAACTTTAGGGACTTGATGGTGTTGCTTGGGAGGCATCCATACCTGCATTTTGCATTCTTCATATATAATCATATTGCCAAAGACAAAACTGTTTCATCATTTATTGTAAATAACACTTTTCCCCAGATCTACCATAAAGTTTCTGTGACGTGTTCTCTTCCAGTTGCAATAAAAATTACTGAGTTGCATCAATTGAAGAAAAAAAAAAAGAAGAATGTATATTCAGCTGCTGTTGGATGGAATTTACACATGACATTTACACATGGCATTCAGTATTCTGTACAGATCTGCCTACCTTTGTGAATTCATCTGTTAACCCCTCTTCTTTGTGTATATTTGTGAATTAATCTGTTAACCCCTCTTCCTTGTTGTGTATAAGTCTGCTAGATCTATTTTGTCTATAGTGTTGTCTTCTTATTAATATTAATTCTGCATGATCTATGTATTGTTAAAACTGGGGTATTGAAGTCCTCTACAACTATTATATTGCCATGTATTTCTCTCTTTAGTTCTGCTAATATTTGCTTTGTATGTTCTGTGCTCCAACTTTGGGGGCATATATAGTAAAATTCTTACATCATCTTGTTGCATTGATCCCTTACTATTATATAATAACCTTCATTTTCTCTTGTGACAGGTTTTAGTTAAAGTCTATTTTGTTTTATATAAATATAATCACCCCAGCTGTCTTTGGACTACCATTTGCATGGATTATCCTTGTCCAGCCCTTTACTTTCAGTCTATATGTGTCTTTGAATCCAAAGTATGTCTCTTGTTGACAAAATATAGTTGACTCTTTTCTTTAAAGAAATCTCATTCAGCTACTTTATCTTTTGATTAGAGAATTTAATCTATTTACATATAAAGTAATTATACTAACGACATACTATTGCCATTTTATTAATAGTTGTCCAATTGTTTTGTAGTTCATTTATTCCATTCTTCCCTCTTATGGTCTTCCTTTGTTATTTGATTATTTTTTGTAGTGTTATGCTGTGACTGCTTTCTCTGTATCTTTGTGTATCCACTGCAGGTTTTTCTGTGATTATCATAAGGCTTACATAAAATATCACATAGTCATAAGACACTGTTTTAAGCAGGTCGCTTCTTCAACTAGATATAAAACATCTACTTTTTATCTCATCACACACCTTTTATGGTATTGGTGTCACAATTTACATCTTTTTATACTGTCTAATTCTTAACTATAATTGTCTAATTGTAACAATTGTCTAATTATAACTATATTTTCAAAACTTTTGTTTTTTAACTTTTATACTAAAAAATGATTTACACATCACCATCACAGTATTAGAATATTCTGAATTTACCTGTATACTTACTTTACCCATGGGTTTTATACCTTCATGTTTTAAGGTTGCTCATCAGCATCTTTTTATTTATTTATTTTTTTTGAGATGGAATCTCTCTCTGTCGCCCAGGCTGGAGTGCAGTGGCACAATCTCGGCTCACTGCAAGCTCTGCCTGTCGGGTTCACGCCATTCTCCTGCCTCAGCCTCCCGAGTAGCTGGGACTACAAGCGGCCGCCACCACACATGGCTAATTTTTTGTATTTTTAGTAGAGACGGTGTTTCACCGTGTTAGCAGGATGGTCTCGATCTCCTGACCTCGTGATCCACCCGCCTTGGTCTCCCAAAGTGCTGGGATTACAGGTGTGAGCCACCATGCCCGGCCCATCAGCATCCTTTTATTTTGACGGGAAGAACTGTCCTTAGCATTTTCCGTAAGGTAGTTCTAGTGGTGATGGACTCCTCTAGCTTTTGTTTGTCTAGGAAAGTCTTTATCACTTTTTTATTTCTGAAGCACTGCTTTGCCAGGTGCTGCGGACAGTATTCTTGGCTGGCAATTGTTTTTTTCTTTCAGCACTTTGAGTATATTATCTCACTCTTTCCTGGGCACAAGATTTCTGCTGAGAATTTCCCTGATAGTTTTTATGGGCGATCCTTTCTATATGATCAGTCACTTCTTTTTCTTGGTGCTTACAAAGTTCTGTCTTTGTTTTTGACTTTTGACAACTTGATTATAATGTGTTTTCATAAGCTCAACCTATTTGGAATTTTGGGGGGCTTTATGAATCTGGATGTTTATTTCTCTCCCCAGATTTGAGAAGTTTTTTGTCATCACTTTTTAAAACTAATTTTCTCTCCTTTCTCTTTTTCTGCTCCTTCTTATGGATATTTGTTCACTTGATGGTGTCCTATAAGTCCTGTAGACTTTCTTCATTCTTCTTTTCTTTTTCTTTCTTTTCCTCTGGATTATTTTACATGATTTATCTTTGAGTATGCTGATTTTTTTCTTCTCCTTGATCAACTAGGCTTTTGAAGGTCCCCCATTGAACATTTTAGTTCAGACATTGTATCCTTCAACTTCAGAATTTCTGTTGGAGTCTTTCTTATGGTTTCAATTTCTTTGTTAAGCTTTTCATTTTGTCCATGTATTGTTTTTCTGAGTTTGTTTAGTTGTCCATTTATGTAATTGTAGAGCTCATGAAGCTTCAATTAGATTACTTTGAATTTTTGTCATGCATTTCATAAATCTTCATTTATTTGGGGTCAGCCACTGAACCTTTTTTTAATTCCCTAATTTTTCATGTTACTTTAACACTAGTATTGTTGTGTTCACATTTCAAGATGCTTTCATCTCCTCTTGTCTTACTGTCTGGCTTCAGGAGAGGAATAACTATGCCACTGAGCCTGGCTAGAGATTATGGGAGTCTCTCAGAGTTTTTCTATGAATGCATCTACTCCACTTGTCTTGTTGCTTCTTTGAGTGGAATTCATAGAATTGTATGCCTTCTATTGATTCTGCAAAGCCAGGCCTTGTACTACGAACTTCTCAATGATTTTTTATAGGGTAGAGCCTTGAAGTGTTAACTCTACTGGTTTGGGAAAATGTGTACAACCTTAAACACTTCAAGGCTCTACCCTATAAAAAATAATTGAGAAGCTCAGGGTGCTGGGGGAATGTGGAAACTGGTTGTGTGTGTCCACAGGGGTCATCCTGTAAGATTTGTGGATGTGCCTGTTGATAAAGTCTGAGACAGTTAGCAAAATTTATGGCCAACTGTAAAGAACTGTGTACCAAATGCTGTGTGCTTCTTCCCATTATTTCTACTCAGAGCTACCCCCTCGAATATACAGTTGTGTAGATCCCCACAGTTTTCTGGGTGAGTAACATCATTGTGGGTCTCCTGAGCAGCATTCGACAAAGCTGTGGGAGCCAGGTGCTCACTTTGCATTTACTTTCCCACATGTGAGGAATCATGGGTCAAGAGGGCCTGTTTCACCACAAACCTGTGCTGTCTTAGGGAAGTGATGACACAAGTAAAGAGAAACTACTATTCTTACCTTCTTTGATGCATTTACTTTCATATTTGTTGTTACTCCATGGTGCTGGAACATCTCATGTAAACTCCAGGGCTTCCATGAGGGTTTTGTCATCTGTGGGCAGCTGCCAAAATTGGAGTTTCTGTAGGTACATAAATGTTTGGACTCCTGTTCCACCATCATGCTGTTGTCCAACCTCTTTTCACTTTCTTGATAACATAATTGATGCATACATTTTTTAACATTGCTGAACCTCTCTCTAGTTTTTGTTGTTGTTACTTGCACTTTTAATGTCATACCTAAGAATCTTCTTGCCAGATTCAAAAACATGAAGATTTGCTACTGTTTTCTTTGGAGAGTTTTGTGGTTGTAGAACTTATATTTAGGTTGTTGGTCCATTTTGAATTAGTTTTGTGTGTGGTGTGAGGTAGTGCAATCCAACTTCATCCTTTTGCATGTGGATAGCCAGTTCTACCAGCACCATTTGTTGAGGAGAATCTGCTTTCCTCATTAAATGGTCTTGGTACATTTATTGAACATCAAAAATCTATATGTGTAAGGATTTATTTCTGGATTATCAATTATATTTCTTAGATCTATATGCCTATTCTTAGGTCAGTACCACAGTGTTTTCACTTCGGTAGCTTTTTAGTAAGTTCTGAAATTGGGAAGTGTAAGTCCTTTAACTTTGTTTTATTCTTTTTTTTCAAGATTGTTTTCAGTATTTGGGGATCTTATAATTCTGTATGAATCTGAGAATTGATTGTTAAATTTCTTCAAAAAACATTATTATGATGTTGATAATGATTGCATTGGATCTGTAAATCATTTTGCATAGTGTCATCTTAATGACATTTCAATCCACAAACACGGGCTATATTTACATTTATTTAGGTCCTCTTTAATTTCTTTTTTTTATTATAATACTTTAAGTTCTAGAGTACATGTACACAATGGGCAGGTTTGTTACATAGGTATACGTGTGCCATGTTGGTTTGCTGCACCCATCAACTCATCATTTACATTAGGTATTTCTCCTAATGCTATCCCTCCCCCAGCCCCCTTCCACCTGACAGGCCCCGGTGTGGGATGTTCCCTGCCCTGTGTCGAAGTGTTCTCATTGTTCAATTCCACCTATGAATGAGAACAAGTGGTGTTTGGTTCTCTGCCCTTGTGATAGTATGCTGAGAGTGATGGTTTCCAGCTTCATCCATGTCCCTGCAAAGGACATGAACTCATCCTTTTTTATGGCTGCATAGTATTTCATTGTATATATGTGCCACATTTTCTTAATCCAGTATATCATTGATGGTTATTTGGGTTGGTTCCAAGTCTTCGCTATCGTGAATAGTGCTGCAATAAACATACGTGTGCATGTGTCTTTATAATAGCATGATTTATAATCCTTTGGGTATATCCCCAGTAATGGAATTGCTGGGTCAGATGGTATTTCTAGTTCTAGATCCTTGAGGAATACCCACACTGTCTTCTACAATAGTTGAACTAATTTACACTCCAACTAACAGTGTAAAAGCATTCCTATTTCTCCACATCCTCTCCAGTATCTGTAGTTTCCTGACTGTTTAATGATTGCCATTCTAACTGACATGAGATGGTATCTCATTGTGGTTTTGACTTGCATTTCTCTGATGACCAGTGATGATGAGCATTGTTTCATGTGTCTGTTGGCTGCATAAATGTCTTCTTTTGAGAAGTGTCTGTTCATGTCCTTAGCCCACGTTTTGATGGGGTTGTTTGTTTTTTTCTGTTAAATTTGAGTTCTTTGTAGATTCTGGATATTAGCCCTTTGGCAGATGGGTAGATTGCAAACATTTTCTCCCATTCTGTAGGTGGTCTGTTCACTCTTATGGTAGTTATGCTGTGCAGAAGCTCTTTAGTTTAATTAGATCCCATATGTCTATTTTGGCTTTTGTTGCCATTGCTTTTGGTGTGTTAGTCATGAAGTCTGTGCCCGTGCCTATGTCCTGAATGGTATTGACTAGGTTTTCTTCTAGGATTTTTATGGTTTTAGGTCTAACATTTAAGTCTTTTATCTATCTTGAATTAATATACATATAAGGTATAAGGAAGGGATCCAGTTTCAGCTTTCTACATATGGCTAGCCAGTTTTCTCAACACCATTTGTTAAATAGGGAATCCTTTCCCCATTGCTTGTTTTTGTCGGGTTTGTCAAAGATCAGATGGTAGTAGATGTGTGGTGTTATTTCTGAGGCCTCTGTTCTGTTCCATTGGTCTATATAAACAGTACCGTGCTGTTTTGGTTACTCTAGCCTTGTCGTATAGTATGAAGTCAGGTAGCGTGATGCCTCCAGCTTTGTTCTTTTTGCTTAGGATTGTGTTGGCTATGCGGGCTCTTTTGTGGTTCTGTATGAACTATAGGGTAGTTTCTTCCAATTCTGTGAAGAAAGTCATTGGTAGCTTGATGGGGATGGCATTAAATCTGTAAATTACCTTGGGCAGTATGGCCATTTTCATGATATTGATTCTTCCTATCCATGAGCATTAAATGATCTTCCACTGGTTTGTGTTCTGTTTTATTTTGTTGAGCAGTGGTTTGTAGTTCTCCTTGAAGAGGTCCTTCACATCCCTTGTAAGTTGGATTCCTAGGCATTCTTTTCTCTTTGTAGTAATTGTGAATGGGCGTTCACTCATAAATTGGCTCTCTGTCTGTTATTGTTTTATAGGAATGCTTGTGATTTTTGCACATTGATTTTGTATCCTGAGACTTTGCTTAAGTTGCTTATCAGCTTAAGGAGGTTTTGGGCTGCGACTATGGGGTTTTCTAAATATACAATCATGTCATCTGAAAACAGGGATAATTTGACTTCCTGTTTTCCTAATTGAATACCCTTTATTTCTTTCTCTTGCCTCTTTGCTCTGGCCAGAACTTCCAACACTATGTTGAACAGGAGTGTTGAGAGAAGGCATCCTTGTCTTGTGCCAGTTTTCAAAGGGAATGCTTCCAGTTTTTTTCCCATTCAGTATGATATTGACTGTGGGTTTGTCATAAATAGCTCTTATTATTTTGAGATACGTTCCATCAATACCTAGTTTATTGAGAGCTTTTAGCACGAAGAGGTGTTGAATTTTGTCAAAGGCCTTTTCTGCATCTATTGAGATAATCATGTGATTTTTCTCATTGGTTCTGTTTATGTGATGGATTACGTTTATTGATTTGCATATGTTGAACCAGCCTTGCATCCCAGGGAAGAGGCCGACTTGATCATGGTATCCGGATAAGCTTCTTAATGTGCTGCTGGATTCAGTTTGCCAGTATTTTATTGAGAATTTTCGCATCGATGTTCATCAAGGTATTGGTCAAAAATTATCTTTTGTGTGTGTGTGTCTGCCTGACTTTGGTATCAGGATGATGCTGACCTCATACAATGAGTTGGGGAGGATCCCCTCTTCTTTAATTGTTTGGAATAGTTTCAGAAAGAATGGCACCAGCTCCTCTTTGTACCTCTGGTAGAATTTGGCTGTGAATCCGTCTGGTTCTGGACTTTCTTTGGTTGGTAAGCTATTAATTATTGCCTCAGTTTCAGAGCCTGTTACTGGTCTATTCAGAGATTCAGTTTCTTCCTGGTTTAGTCTTGGGAGGGTGTATGTGTCCAGAAATTTATCCATTTCTTTCAGATTTTCTAGTTTATTTGCATAGAGGTGTTTACAGTATTCTCTGATGGTAGTTTGTATTTCTGTGGGATTGGTGGTGATATCCTCTTTATCATTTTTTTATTGTGTCTATTTGATTCCTCTCTTTTCTTCTTTATTATTCTTGCTGGTGGTCTATCAATTTTGTTGATCTTTTCAAAACACCAGCTCCTGGATTCATTGATTTTTGGAAGGGTTTTTTGTGTCTCTATCTCCTTCAGTTCTGCTCTGATCTTAGTTATTTCTTGCCTTCTGCTAGATTTTGAATGTGTTTGCTCTTGCTTCACTAGTTCTTCTAATTGTGATGTTAGGGTGTCAATTTTACATCTTTCCTGCTTTCTC